>NC_136986.1:13799857-13842357 GCF_032717465.1 Coenobita brevimanus | reverse complement strand
CAGTACATCCCATCCAAGAGACATCACTTTGGCATCAAACTGTTTGTGCTGTGTGACTGTGAGACAGGATATGTGCTCGACATGATCGTGTACACAGGCACAGACATAGATATACCAAAGGTCAGCAAGAAAGACCCCATGGGCATGTCTGGTGCTGTCATCAAAAAGATGATGGCAGACTGAATGGGCAGGGGTCATATTCTTTACACTGACAGCTGGTATACTAGCCCTGATCTCTGTCAGTTTCTACATGACAACAAAACTGGGTCATGTGGAACTGTACGGACATACAGGAAGTTTATGCCAAAGTTCAATGGAGAGAAGACCCTGCTTGATGACCCCAGTTTGAGTGATACTCCAGATGATGAAGAGGCAGCTCGGGCACACCATGTGAGAAGCCGAAAGCGACAAAAGGGACGAATAAAGAGGGATGTATTCATCCAGAGTGAGAAGTCGTGCAAAGTTGTCGCTTTCAGGTGGAATTACAGGCGTGCAATGCACCTACTCTCCATTCACAAGGATGAACTTGTTGACACTGGCAAGGTCCACCACCGCACCAAGAAACTGATCATGAAGCCTGACGTGGTGGTTGACTACACCCAAAATATGCGCCTGGTGGACAAGTCAGACTGTCAGCTAAGTGGCACTGAGTGCTTGAGAAAGTCTGTCAAGTGGTATCACAAATTCTTCTTCCACTTGATAGACATCATAGTGCTCAATGCCTACAATCTATGGCTGGCCAAACACGACATTGGCCCCACCAAGAAGCTGAAGCTGCAAGAATTTCTGTTCAATGTCGCTTACCAGCTTCTAGAGGACTTTGGGCAACCCACCAGCAACATCAAAGGTCGCCGCCCTACCACCCTGCCGGACCGCGTTGTAGAGGTCTTCAGTCATCATTACCCTGTACATACCGACATAATCAAGGGGCTGAGGAGGCAGATGGAATTTTATATGTGTAATCACACAACAAGCGCCCCAGGAAACGCACTCGAGTCAACATAATATGTAACGAATGCAACATTGGCTTGTGTGTTGGTGACTGCTCCCGGGACTACCACACCATGAAGAACTTCTAAACTCAGCAGCGTGTTCATGGGTACTGTCTTTGCATATTCTGTGCATTATTATTAACTCGTGTATAAGTAATTCCTATCAGTATTACGTTCCTTCCAGATCCTTTTTATGCTAATTTATATACTACAAGTCTGTAAGTCACTTGTATATTTGTCATACTATTCAATTTCATGTTATGTTTTGTAATTTTTATTATCAGTAGTACTTTCCTTACAGGAATTTCTTATCCCAAGTTATTTACTACGAGTCTGTAAGTCACTTCTATGTCTGTCATACTATTCACTTTCATGTTTTGTAATTCATGTTATCATGGCCCAGTTTGTGCTAACTTATTTACTACAAGTCTGTAAGCCATTTTTATGTTTTAATTGGCATACTGTTCCAATACATGTAATGTTGTGTTATATTTTTATTTCGCAATTTACAGCTAGCTATGATCCCATGTACAGTGAGTGTCTATATGACTTGACAATAACCCTGTAAGCCATATCCATGCTTATTACATTCAGTATGGTACAGTTTCAAATGAGTGTGAGGAAGGCAGGGTACTTTTAACAACCTTGACCATACTTTAGTGAAACCATCCTCGTATAACCCACCATAGTATAATAATAACAGCACTTCAGCCAGCTGTTATCCCATCCATATTTACGTGTGCCTATATGACTTGAAGGTAACTCTTTCATCCATATCCATGTCTTCCGTACTATACAATGGCAAAGGAATGCGAGGAATGCAGGATATCTGAAACTTAGCCCCGCTAAAGTGGCTGCCCCGATATATCCGTGCCAAAGCACGGATGTCTTGCATGAGGGGCGTGGTATGGCCAGTGGGCTTTTCTCTTGTTTTTCATAGCACACATGAGCCTTTCCATCAGTACTCCCCTTTTTCCCCCATGGTTTGTGTTTGCACCGACTTACACAGTTCAGTGGCTGTTCAGGACACACACACACACACACACACACACACACACACACACACACACACACGACAAAGTCTCAGTGTCACTAACTAGCTAACAAATATCCCATCCAAAAGACATTGCTTTGGCATCAAACTGTTTGTGCTGTGTGACTGTGAGACAGGATTTGTGCTCGACATGATCGTGTACACAGGCACATAGATATACCAAAGGTCAGCAAGAAAGACCCTATGGGCACGTCTGGAGCAGTCGTCAAAAAGATGATTGCAGACTACATAGGCATGGGTCACATTCTTTACATTGGTGGTTGATATACTAGCCCTGCTCTCTGTCAGCTTCTACATGACAGCAAAACTGGGTCATGTGGAACTGTACGGACATACAGGAAGTTTATGCCAAAGTTCAATGGAGTGAAGATCCTGCTGGATACCCCAGTTCGAGCGATACTCCAGATGATGAAGCGGAAGCTCAAGCCCACCACGAGAGAAGCTGGAAGCAAAGAAAGGGACGAAAAAAGAGGGACCTATTCATCTAGAAAACGAGAAGTTTGGAAAAGTTGTCACTTTGAGGTGGAATGACAGGAGTGCAGTGCACCTACTCTGTGTGTGTGTGTGTGTGTGTGTGCAAGTGTTGTATAGGTGGGTAAGAATCTGGGTGAAGAGAGGAGAAAGGATGAATGGGAAGGAAAGAGGGGTGATGTTTTGGGTTTGGGGGATGGGGGTTGTGAGGAAACTCAAAACATCACCCCTCTTTCCTTCCCATCCATCATTTCTCCTCTCTTCACCCAGATTCTTACCCACCTATACAGTACTTGCACACCACACACACATAGATACAAATCACACACACACACACATAGATACAAATCGCACACACACACACACACACACACACACACACACACACACACACACACACACACATCTGTGATAGCATCGGCAATCCCTTTCCCCTTATGACCCCAGTTTCCTTTCGCAACATTCCTCCCTCCCATACGACTTCCCACTGCACCTGTCCCTTGTTTCTTTCTTTCTCTTCGTCTTTGTGTTCTGTAATCCCATCCCCCTGGGACCTCACCTTCTTTACCCTACCTGCCCCTCTACGACCCCCCTCCCCACCAATACCCCCAGCCCCCTCACACCCCCACTGCCTTCTGCTATATATTATACAGGATATTTGATGTATAATCAGCAGTTGTGTTCTGAGGAAGGCATGAGGCGAAAAATCAGTACATAGTCTCACATCGCTGGTTCTTTTCCAATTCGTCTATGAGCAGTGAGCTACGTACTCTATCTGTAGACCCTTCTCACCTCTCCTGGGTCATTCACATGCCAGTCACAATGGAAGGTGGATGTACTGAGCAGTCACGGGAGAATTCTGACTCCAACCAGCCTTCCACTGGCAGCATTAGGAGCCCAGGCCGAGTCTTTGCATATACTGTACTGTCTTTGCATATACTGTACATTATGATAAACTCGTGTATAAGTAATTTGTTATCAGTAGTACTTTCTTTCCAGGTCCTTTTTATGCTATAATATATACTACAATTCTGTAAGTCACTTGTGTATTTGTTATCCTGTTCAGTTTCATGTGTTGTAATTTTTATTATCAGTAGTACTTTCTCTACAGGCCTTTCTTATCTATCTATCTATTGCCAGACGCCATAATGCCGTATGGGGTGGCCATTGACTTCGAGTTAGTTGTTTTATGGGGAGGGCCACTAACCCTCCACCAACCCACTTACTGACACATAGGGAACACGTATGGTTTGGTTTTATGGTTACCACCCAGCGGTGTAAATGGTTTCTTGGCTTATAGGAAACCGTTAGGCTTATCACTCAACGTAAAGCCACTTGAAAAGGAAACAAAAGCAATAAGAAATGACAGGAAAGATGGGAGAAATAGGAAGAGAGGAGGGCAGGCACAGAAAAAGAATGATAAAGGGTAAGGAAGAAGTAGGCAGCACTGCATCAAGTGAGTGGATGATGGTCGCTACCACTACTACAAGTCTATAAGTCACTGCTATGTTTGTCATACTATTCAGGTTTGCTATCACCCCATTTTGTGCTAACTTATTTACTACAAGTCTGTAAGCCATTTTTATGTTTTATTTGGCGTACTGTTCCAATACATGTTATGTTCTGTGTTATATTTTTATTTTGCGATTTACAGCTATCTATTACTCCGTGTACCGTTATGTGTGTGTCTATATGACTTGCCCATAACCATGTAATCCATATCCATGCTTATTACATGCAGTACTGTACAGTTTCAAATGAATGTGAGGGCGGCAGGATACTTTATCTGAACCTTGACCCTACTTTAGTGAAACTACCCTTATATAAGCCACCACAGTATAATGATGACAGCATTTTAACCTGCTGTTATCCCATCCATATGTATGTGTGCCTATATGACTTGAACGTAACTCTTTCATCCATATCCATGTCTTCCGTACTATACAATGTCAAAGGAATGCGAGGAATGCAGGAAATCTGAAACCTAACCCCGCTAAAGTGACAGCCCCGATATATCACCCACAATATTTGAACATTGGGCTTCTTCGACCTCATCCGACAACAGATTTTTAGTCATCTTCTATAATCACATCTCATGAGTATGGGAATAGATTTATTAGAGCCAGGAAATAGGTGCAATTCACTCTGCACACTTGATTGTTGGCAGTCTCGCCTTCGTCCGTTTATCCCATACTCTTACCTGTCCTGTGGAAATGGCCTTGACCTGATCCCCGTCTTTGTCTCTCCCATAACCCACCGGTGTTCTCTCTCTCTCTCTCTCTCTCTTTTCATCAGTACACCCCCTTTTTACCCTATGATTTGTTTCCATACCCATATCCACGTATTTTTCTTGTGTGTGTGTGTGTGTGTGTGTGTGTGTGTGTGTGTGTGTCAGAGCATGGGCGTCTTGCATGAGGGGCGTGGTGTAGCCAGTGGGCTTTTTTCTTGTTTTTCACAGTACAGATGAGCTTTTTCATCAGCACTCCCCTTTTTCCCCCAATGGTTAGTGTTTGCACCGACTTACACACTTTAGAGGCTGGTCAGGACACACACACACACACACACACACACACACACAAACGACAAAATTCTTAGTGTCACTAACTAGCTAACTTGTGAAAATACCAGGGCATTTTAGTGAGCTATTATCAGGTGTACAGTTATGTCGATGTGTGGGGTGGTTTACATTTTTATCAGTGTATTGAGTTTATTTTAGGGTCCGCTCTGATGCTCCATTTTCCCTCACACTCGGTAAATGTAGGATGCTTTATGTCACCAACTTCACTAACTTCTGTTCACAACTTCGCCATTACCACGGCGTTTTAGAAAAAAAAAAAATGTTTACCAGAGGATACACAGATATATGGCGAGTACACTGATATATATTTCATGTTGTTTTGCGAGAGTTGAGTTTTGGCGAGATAGCCGCACAGGCAAAGGGTCCCTTTTAACTAAGTACCGCAGCCAACGGGTTAAAACCTATTATTTAAATCAAATATCCACAGCCTAATAAATTATTAGGCTGTGGATATTTGATTTAAGTAATAGGTTTTAATTATTTTTGTAAGGAACTACATATGCTATTCTTAAGAAATAATGTATTTTAATTTATTATTTTCTATTAATAATAATTTAAAAAATATTAAAACACATTATCTCTGCTGAAGCATTTTAAGAAATGCTACTACCCTCCGTCCCTCCTGCTTCCCCCAGAACCCTCACGACCCTCACGAGGCTCCCTCATCCCTTGTCCAGACATACGGGAAGCTCCCAAGACCACGTGTCTCAAGGGACACGTGCGCAAGGCAGGTGTGTAAGCGCAAATTTAGTTGTTCAAGCACAACTAAATTTGCGCATGCGCACCTGCCCTTTCACATGTACAAGCGCAATATTGTGCATGGTCTCATGCAGTGCGCAATGTGCAAACGATATTTACCGGAGTGCAATGGTGCGCAATTGCGCTTTGTGCAAGTGTTTGCACACCGGCCCAGCAATGAAGACCAGCACATTCCAGAATTGTGGAGAAGTAAATGATTCTCGAAAAATGCAAGCTTATATAAGCATGGATAAGAGACTAGAGCAAGTTTAGTCAGTTTTCAGCTCAGTTTGAGTGAAGTTCAATCGGTTTTCAGTTCAATTTGATTGCAGTGCTGTTAGTGAAGTTTGTGAAAAGTTGCTGGTAAGCATTAAGTGTAATTACAGTTAGTTAAGATTATTTTCGGTACTTGTGAAAACAGTGAAGTGTTTATTGAAGTTTGTATATCATCAGACCAAGTAATAACAGTGAAGTGTTGTCAAGCACTGAGTGTAATAACAGTGTTGTCAAGCATTAAGTGTAATAGCAGTTAGTAAAGTATGTATAGCTCCAGTGCTTGCAAGAATAGTGAAGTGAAGCATTAAGTGTAACTATCTGAAATAGAGTGAACTTTAAGGAGCCAGTGTTTATTTTCGCCTCAGCTGGCCTTGGGTACTGTACACCTAAAGACTGACCATAGGAAGAACAACTCACTGGGCAACGTCCTTCCAGTACTGAACTACTGCTGTTGGAGTCTGTGGCAGTGTGGGACGGGGACGTAACACAGGTGTCAGGAGTGTGAGATAATGTTAGTGCTGCAGTGAGTCTAACTTTCGACATGGAAGTAGAAGGTGTGAAGACAAGGTCTCGAACTGGGCAGGAGAAGCAAATTTCCTGGCGATAATCGTGAAGCTAATACAGGCACAAAATAAAGAGCTCAGAGACGAATTTAAAGAACTGTTACAAGAACAATTACAGATGGAGAAGAAAGAACTCAAAGAACAATTAGAAGCACAAAGTGTCCAATAACAAGCACAAAGTGTCCAAGTGAGGAGTAGACTGTAGCACCAGTCGAGCAGGGCAGTACTCCCAAGGTGGATGGAAAGCTGATGACAGGGAGAGCTGAAGCTCCATTACAACAGGGGACTGGGTCCCAACCATCCCCCTATACTGAACTTTTTCAGTGTCTCAGTAACACAGGGAGTAGGCCAGCATGCTCTCCAATACAAGTTTTTCTAACTATCAAAACCAAACTACATGCACAGTACACACTACACTTCCTTTTACAAAAAAAAAAAAAAAAATCATCATGGCAGCACAACACGTGGCCTCATAGTCTCCAGGGGAGGGGACCATAAATGCCCCCACCTTCCTCACCTCCTCCAGTGACTACTTGAGCTGCCTGGAACCACTGTCTGATTCTCTTCTTCATTTCTGCAACATTCGCGGCTTTTCCTCTAACTTTCGCTCTGTTGAGCACCACCTCTCCTTCTCTAAACCTCACCTTCTTTTTCTGAGACTCAGCTGTCTGAGGCAACTGACAGCAAACCCTTTTCTGTATCCTCCTACTTTCTCTATTCTCATTTCAAACCCAAAGATGGCTGTTGTGTATATATACACAACAACTTATCTTGTTCTCGTGTTCCTGAACTCAATACTTCAGAATTCTCTACACTCTGGCTTTGACTTTCCTGTCATCCTCTGACTAAATATATCTGCGCTATTTACTTATCTCCTAATTCTGGTGACTATCAAAAGTTCTTTGACTATCTTACTTCTATGATGGAACACATTCCATTTATTTCTATTTTCTCTGACATCTCCATTCTAGGAGATTTCAATGTTCACCACCACCTTTGGCTGTCCTCTCCTTTCACTGATCCACCTGGTGAACAAGCCTACACCTTTTCTATCCTCAGTTACCTAGAGCAGCTTCTACAGCACCCAACCCGTATCCCTGACTGTCTTGGAGAGAGCTCCAACATACTTGACCTCTTCCTTACAACTAATCCTTCTACTAATACTGTTAATCGTTTCTCTCCGTCGGGCACCTCCGATCACAACCTTATCACCTTAACCTGTCCTATCGCTCCAGTACGGCCTGTAGACCGTCCAAAGAAACGTCGTCTGTGGCACTTTGGAGCTGTGGATTGGGAGGCCCTCAGGCAGTACTTCTTTGATTTTCCCTGGAATGAATGTTGCTTCCATGGCTGGGAGCCATCTGAGTGTGTCTTGCGCATTATGGAGGTTATTCTCTCGGGCATGGAAGCATACATTCCTTTCTCATATCCTTTGACTAATGGAAGAAAGCCTCGGTTTAATTACGCTTGTTCTAATGCTGTCTGCAACAAGGAGAGGGCCTATAAAAGGTACCGGAGCCAACTCACCCCTGAATCACATCGTTTTTATGTTTCTGCCTGGAATCATGTTAAGTCTGTTCTTCGCACTGCTAAAAATAATTTCATCCGTACTAAATGCTCTCAACTCTCCAACTCATATTCTTCCCGTTCCTTCTGGCACGTTGCCAAAGACCTTCCTAAGAACTTTACCTCATCATCCTTCCCTCTTCTTTTCTACTCTGATGGCTCTGTAGCTATTTCTTCTACTGATAAAGGAGACCTCTTCGCTCAGACTTTCTCCTCCAAGTCCACCTCAGACGATTCCGGAGCTGTTCCTCCATCACTTCCCCCCCTCTGCCTTCCTCATGGCTGACATTAAAATTTCTTCAGCTGATGTATTTTCTGCCATCACAGGCCTCAGTACTAATAAGGCATGTTGGCATGATGGAGTCCCTCCTGTTGTTTTCAAGAACTGCTCTTCTGTGCTTACACCTTGCCTAGGCAAACTCGCCTTTGTCTGTCAACTTGTACCTTTCCTTCTTGCTGGAAGTTTGCTCTCATTCAGGCAGTCCCAAAGAAGGGTGACCATTCCAAACTCTCTAATTATCGTCCAGTTGGTTTAACATCCTGTATCTCATAAGTTTTCGAGTCAATTCTTAATAGAAAATTTTTAAAGCATCTTTCCTATGAAAACCTTCTTTCTGATCGTCAGTATAGGTTCCGTCAGGGATGCTCCACTGGTGATCTTCTCACCTACCTTTCAGACTCTTGGTCATCTTCATTTCGGGACTTTGGCGAAAGCTTTACCATTGCACCTGACATCTCTAAGGCTTTCAATTGAGTCTGGCATAAATCTTTAATTTCCAAAATCCCCTCTTACGGTTTCTATCCTTCTATCTGTGCTTTCATCTCTAGCTTCCTTTATGGTCGTTCTATAGCTGCTGTTGTAGACGGCCATCGTTCTTCTCCTTCATCTATCAACAGTGTGTTCCTTAGGACTCTGTCCTATCACCAACTCTCTTCCTTTTCTTCATCAGTGATCTTCTAAGCAGTACAGTACATCTCATCCTATCCACTCTTACGCTGATGATTCCTCCCTTAACTTTTCCATTCGGTTTCTGCAACGTCCATCTCAGCAGTTACTTCAACAAACAAGGGATGAGGCTGTGGCACACCTAATGTCTGACTTGGCTCATATCTCTGTCTCGGCTAAAATAATCTGGTTGTTTTTATTGCATCCATGTCTCAGTTTTTACACCTATCAACCCAACAAAATCTCCCACATTTATACCTACTAACGTTTAATAATTTTCAGCTTAATCCTGTATCATCCTTGAACATGCTTGGTGTTTCATTCACATCTTGGAAAGATCATATTACATCTCTTGTAAAATCTGCATCCAAGAGATTAGGTGTGCTAAGACGACTCCGCTCTTTCTTTACCCCTGCACAGTTGTCGACTTTATACACGCGCTTTTTTCTCCCCTGTTTAGAGTACAAGCCTCATGTGTGAAGAGGCTTCCCATATACAGCTCTTCTCAATAGGGTGGAGTCAAAGGTTACCCATCTCATCAACTCTCCTCCTCTTACTGGCTCCCTTCAACCTCTGTCACTTGTTGCCTCTTTATCTCTTTTCTACCGCTACTTCAATGGTCACTGCTCCTCTGAACTGCCTGCTTGCATCCCTCCACCTCTACAATGGGCGCGTAGCACCTGTCTAGCAACAAACTCTCATCCCTTTTCTGTTCAACTGTCTGATGCAAGAATTAACCGTTCCTCCTAGTCCTTCATTTATGCAACAGATCAGCTCTGGAACTGTTTGCCTCTGTCTGTATTTCCTACTTCCTATGATCTCCAGTCTTTGAAACGCAGTGTGTCCAGGCATCTCGAAATGAATGGATCTTGAATTTGGCTCTTTTTTCTTTTTGAAGGAACGTTTTGCCGGCTCAGCCTTTGGTTCCTTCTTCCTCGTATAAAAAAAAAGACTGGATATCCGCACATGGTTTGAAAGGAGTAAGCCTGAAAAAGCTGAGAATGGTAGTGGAATTCATTGTGGGGGTCTTGTACCTAATTGGTTTATTATTAAGTTAAATCCTAGTTGAGTGAATGGTCGGAGGCATGTGTTATACTAACTACAACTTCTTAGGAGTAAAAAGAAGCAAGTGGTAGACATAGTGATCCCAACAGTGAAGAGTTCTGCCTGGTATGCACATTGTGAAGCTCTACTTCAGGCTGTGTTGAGCAGTGATGAACTAGAAGAACGGAGGGAGGCAGTTGGAAGAATATGTGCAATTAGAGGTGAAGAAGATATGGTGACACAGTTTGGAGACTGCAGTGTCAGGCCCAGAAAGACACCCAACATTAATCCTTATGCCACGAAACTTGTTGAGTTCATTGACTGGAACACCTTTGACAGTAAGGCTTACCACTGCAGCACTCTGAGAGTTTCTGGAGAAACCTATGGAAGTTCCAACCTGGTTATCACACACCCAGTCAGTCGAAAGGTGTGTAAAAATGACAACTGAATCAGCCCAGCATGTCTTCTTTCAAGATAAGAGAGAGATGTATATCAGAGGTCAAATGATCAGTAGGGAACTGATGTCAAGGAACAAGAGCATGGCTGATCTGGCAGCTCTCACGAAATTCAGATACTGACTTAACTATGAACTTGAATTTTGATGAATAAGCTACTGATAGTAGGCCATGACACAGATATTGTTTGATAAATGTTTCTAGAGATGTGTTTATTTTATGTAAAAAAAATTAAAATTTTATAGTTATGATTCATGTGGGTTAAACCATTTATAAGATCTGAAATTAAAATTTAGCTTAGTGAAGAACATGATTGTCATTTGTAAGCCCTGGAGTCAGTTAACCCTTACAGATTTTTTAATGTTATCCGTTTCTGTTTTATATGTGACATTTGTGGCATTATGTGTACTTGATGTTTGTCGTGTTACATTTTTCAAGGCATAAATAACTAAAATAGTATTGTATAATTAGTATACAGTAGAATGTTATAAGTTCTGAAAATAAAGTTGATCTCATTGGAGAACTTTATTAAAAGCATTGTAATAGTCCAAGTGGGGGCATGAAACTAGTGCATAAAAACCATATATCCCGCCCTTATTTTAACTTGAAATATATGTAGGTAGAAATGACCTGATATGTTAGTTTTAGCCATATTTGAGGTTAGCACACCAAAGTATACTACTTGGACACTAATAGCTGTGAAATATTTGCAGCATTAATTTTTGATCAGAATTTGACACACTACTGCAGTGCGGGTAAATAGTGAACTGAGTGAATTTTTCTGTCTGAATGTTGAACAGCGATGTGTCATGCCCCCATGGTTGTTCCGTGTGTATATCGATGAGATTATAAAAGAGACACATGGTAGGGCAGTAAATGTTGAAGCGATCCTAATGAGAGACGGCAATGTTTCGAAACTCCCAGTACTATTGTTTGCAAATATTATTGTACTGTTATGTGAAGACGAAGGGGAACTGCCAGGCTTGGTGAATGAGTTTGGGAGTTTGTGTAAGAAACGGAATCTAAATGTGAATGTATGGAAGAGTAAAGTTATGGTCTTTGAGATAAATGAAGTCACTGGATGTACGGTGAGGTTGGTTGGGGAGAAATTGGAAAATGTGAGAGCGTTTAAGTACTTGGGTAGTGTGATGGGTAATGGTGAAAGTTTAGAGGGTGAAGTGCTTGAAAGGGTACAATAGGAAAGAAAGGTAGCTGGTTCTCTGAAAGCAATGATAAGGAACATGGAAGTAAAAAAGTAACTGAATGACAGTATTGTGATACCTACTCTAAAGTATGGAAGTGAAGCTTGGACCTTGTCCAGACCTGATTTCTTCATCTTTCTCATTCGTTTTTAGTGGTCTATTGAAAGGTAAGCAATAGTTCTGTACCGTTTTTGTATTTTCTTGACATTGTCGATGATTTTTAATACTAGTATCGTATGAAAAATGATGTGTAGTATATTGCACTAGATGCCTGAATAATGCTTGACAGTTTTCTTATGAGACATGTTCATGGTCAAACTACATGGTATTGAAACAGTAAAAAAAAAAAAAAAAAAAAAAAGTCATCATGGAAACACGGTTTTTATGAGTGTTTACACTTCTTTCAGACATAATAATGAATGCTCACGTATTTTATGGATGAAAAATTGAAGACTTAGTTGCAGTAGTGCCTAATGTTGCAGGACGATCAGATGATGGATTTATCCCTTTAACCTTTTGCTCAACAAAAATGGTGAGGCATAATCAAAGAGTACAAAGTATATTGAGGTGGAGGTACAGAAAATACAAACTGCTGCATCTGAAATTGATGCATTGAAGAAACAGGTTGTATAAATATATTTGTGTGAGGCAAAAGGCTCTTTTATACAACAAATATGCATATTTTGTGCCAGAACTACAAAGCTATCTGTCTATCTATCTATTGCCAGACGCCTCAATCCCGTTCGTGGTGGCCACAAACAAATCGCCTCCACGTCGCCCTGTCCCCCGCCATTTCACTGTCCCGCTCCCAACTCACACTCCCCTCTCTCATATACCTCCCCACCGCATCTTTCCATCTCATCCTCGGCCTCCCCCTCCCTCTTCCCCCCTCCACCTCACTCACATACACTCTCTTCGTCAGTCTTTCACCCTCCATCCTCTCCACATGGCCAAACCACCTCAGTGTATTCCTCCTAACGCTTCCTATCACATCCACATCCACACCACAACGCTCCTTTATATCCTCATTTGTCAGCCTGTCTCTCCATGTGACTCCACAGGCTCCTATTAAATAACTCATTTCTACTGCTCTCACTCTTGACTTATGCCCTTCCAGCAACGTTCAAGCTTCACTTCCATACGTTAGAGTTGGTATCACAATACTGTCATGTAGTAACTTTTTCACTTCCATGCTCACTTCCCTGTTTCTTATCACTGCTTTCAAGGAACCAGCAACCTTTCTTCCCTGCTGTACCCTTTCAAGCACTTCACCCTCCAACCTCCATTCTTACTCATCACACTACCCAAGTACTTAAACGTACTCACATTTTCCAATTCCTCACCATCCACCCTCGCTGTACATTCGCTGACTTCACCTCTCTCAAAGACCATCACTTTACTCTTCCCTACATTCACCTTTAGATTCCGTTTCTTACACACTCCCAAACTCATCCACCAAGCCTTGGAGCTCTCCTTCGTCTTCACTCAACAACACTCAACTACAAAGCACCCCAATGATATTAATGATTGTAAATCTTTATGGATGCAGTTATTTTATTTTATTTTTTGTTCCAAACTTGAACCTGAGAATAACAAGGTATATTTCTAATTCAGTACACTTATTTTTTAGGTTGTAAGGTACATCATTATGAGCAATGCCGACGTACACAGGCTCTTCAACACAATTGCTGAGACTTGTATTATGAGAACTAAAGGAGATATGAAGAAATGTTGAAGTAGAGGCTGTTCATTTTTCATTAAAAAAAAAAAAAATCTTGCAATGGTAATATTTTTTAGCCATAAATTTGCATGCTTCTATTAAAGGGTTGACTTTTTCTTACTATCATTAGACGATTCTTTTGCAGCTAATGGTAATAATTTTGAATTAGAAAGGTTTGATCACAGCCTTCATTAAATTCTTTGGCAACTGGGAGCTCCCGTAAGTTAATTAAGTTATCCCAAAGAAAGTGGAAATAAACAAGAGGAAAATGGCCTTCATGCTGCAGGAGATAAGCACAGCAAATTATATATCATAGAATTGAAATAAAATTCAAAACTACCCAATTACTAACATTCTAAAGCATTTTTAGAAGTAACTTATCTTGACCGCTTATGCCTTCAGCTCAAGGTCGTTCCGTTTCGTTTCGTTTTTGAAGGCTTCAATATGCTTGCATGAACCTCTCTGTTAATTCCCTTAACCCTGAGGTCACACTTAATGACCTTGTTCCAGGTCTTTTTTGGTCTACTCTCAACCCCACCCCTAGTAAAAACGCTTCTCACTTTCTGCACCCAATTGTAATCCCCCATCCTCTCCATATGCTCAAACAACTCAGTCTACCTCTCCTCATAGCAACACCAGTACACTCCAGTCCCAACCTACCTCTCAACTCTTCCATTGTAAACCTAACCCCCCCCCCCCACCCCCGGCCTTGAACTCAGGGATGCACTGCACAGCCACCTAATCATTGTCATTTCTGTATCTTTGAGCCTGTGAATATCCTCTTCGTTTACTGCTCAGATCTCACTACCATAAAGCATTACACTCCTAACACAAGCTGCATACAAAGGTCCCTTAGCACGTACAAAGAGCCCTCTCAGTGTCAGGAGAGGCAACAGCTCCCTGAATTTCTTCCAACCACTCCTCACCCAAGCCACAGAACTAGCTCCAGCCCCACCTCCAGCATATAACATGTCTCCCAAATAACAAAACTCTTCCACACACTCACTCAAGAGACTCACCAACAAGTTCAATCCTTTCATGCCTGACAATCTCCACCTGTTCTCCCTGACACACAGCACACATAAAATCAACATTATCTCACAGTCTACCTCTAATACCACTACATCTCTTATGCACCCAATTATCACAAACACTGCACAAGATGGAAGTACTTCCCATGCCCTTGTGGCAAATTGCACATGGTCATTCTCCCTCTTCTTTGACAGTACCGCCACCAACCCTAGATCTCATCACTTTTGTTTTATCTGCATTTACTCTTAAGCCCTTGTGCCCCATACTATCTCTCCACTTCCTAAATCTTTCCTTCGCTTCCCTTTCATTCTCTGTAATAAACACCAAATTATCAGCGTACAACATCTCCAACGGAAGTCCATTTCTGAAGTCATGTGAGAGGGCTTCAAGCACCATGATAGTCAACAAGGGACTCAAGGTTGTCTGTAATAATTTAAACTTGCAACCTAAAAAAGTTTTACTCAACTTATTTGGTTGTCACTTCGATGGCAAAGATATAATACAAAATACATCAATGGGCTGAATGGAATAACTTGGCATAATACGGATCACATTTGACTGGAATAACATATCTTTTTCACATAAGCAATACTGAACATTTTACTGCTTTAACTTTTCAATATCTTGAACCCAAGAAGTTTTTTTTTTCCCTCTCTAGCTAATCAGGTTGTTTCATCTTCCCCCCCCCCCCCGGTCATTCGTAGCGATGGAGATAATGAACAATTCACTTACCTCCTTTTATTTAAAGCTGTCTACTAAACGAAATGCTTTCGATTGTTGAGTCAACAAACTTTCAAGAGCGTTATCATACTGAAGGTAATTGTGACTTTTTCATTTAACCAAGAAAGTGACTTATTTTGTCAGTAAGGAAAAAAAAATCTAAATTATTGTGCTTTGATAAGGGATGAACATAGGCATAGAAAATGAAAGCATTAAAATGCTGTTATATTCTTATGTCCTTTCTGTTTCCCTTCTTCTCATCACAAGAAATAATTCTTCAGTTTTCTGTGTTATACTAGAGATGCTGTAGTCTGATCTAAACCTGGTCTGTGCAAATTATACAAAACCAGGGCCAGATGAATTACAGTAGGTTACAACCAGGGTCAGGTTATCATAATGAACAACCTTCTCACTTTGTTGACCCATGAGATCTGTGGTTCCAGAGACTGCTCACTAGTGCTATGTTAGTTATCAGTCACCGAAAAACAGAAAGTGAGGTAAAGAACATACCATTGAGGTAACATCGTACGAGTAACGTTTTCTATGTATTTTTTTATTTACATAATAGGATAATAACTCATAACACTAGTTTAGACAGACTGACAAATGAGGAAGTGAAGGAGCGTTATGATGTGGATGTGCATGTGACAGGAAGCGTTAGGAGAAACACACTGAGGTGGTTTGGACATGTGGAGAGAATGGAGAGCAAGAGACTGACGAGGAGAGTGTATGTGAGTGTGATGGAGGGGGGGAGAGGGAGGGGGAAGCCATGGATGAGATGGAGGGATGGAGTGGAAAGGTGTATGAGAGAGGGGGCTGGTGAGCTGAGAAGAGGGCAATGTAATGGCGGGGGACAGGGCAACATGGAGGCGATTTGTTTGTGGTCACCCATTAAGGGATTAAGGCGTCTGGCAATAGATAGACAGATAGATTAGGGCGTGTCATGTTTAACTCAGGAACATTAGTATGCTTGAGTCCATTGACCATGGAGAGTCAGTAGCAGACTTGTACATGTCCAGTTTATCAGTGAAATGGCTCATGTA
Organism: Coenobita brevimanus; assembly: GCF_032717465.1. NCBI lineage: Eukaryota > Metazoa > Arthropoda > Malacostraca > Decapoda > Coenobitidae > Coenobita > Coenobita brevimanus. The sequence goes on along the minus strand of NC_136986.1, from coordinate 13,825,957 downwards.
GAGGGAATTCAGCAATGGAAGTGCAGAGATATATGACTTCGTTCTCTAGTCAGTCACGAGAAAGATGATGATTAACCCATTACACCAACGGGAAAGTTGTTATGATTTTACAAAAGTCCGCTCAGGTATATGAAGTTAGTAGACCTCTTACGATTTAGATCAGTCCTGCCTGTTTGCTGTACCTGTAAGATGGGTAGATCGATCGACAGATAGCTTATCGACCACGCCATTATTACATAAATAATTATTATTCAAAGGGTTTCGACCCAACGTAAAGTGTCCAGAACAATTATACTTTATAAGAATGCAATTTCTAACATGATCCAGCAGTACATTATAAAAATATACGATAATGAAAATATAATATACTACTAAGGCTCTGAAGGTAGAAAGAGTAGGAAAACTGTTAAAGAATTAATGCCATTATAAAAAAGAAAAAAAAAAAAGTAATACACTTTACCCTTCTCCGTGCGGTAAGTTTTAAAAAGTTTTGTGTTCCATTACACATCAGCTTTCCTCCCTTCCCCCCCCCCCACCTCGAGCTCCAAAAAAGTGTATTCTCGGTTTATTTTCACCACCCAAACATTTTGCCATGAAACCCACATATTCCTATTCGTCATGTTTGTTCTACACGGTAAGCAAAAAAAAAAAAAAAAAACTCACTATACATACTTTAGGGCCGTGTGAATAATTATTCGGGAACAGTCATCTCACTTCCCAACATCATAACTCGAATGTTTGCTAATCAATCTCTACATATTATACAATCACTGGAAAGAGAATTTTATTAGCTTTCGAATGGGGAAGGCGGCATTTTGATACGAGGTATGGTGTTCGAGTAATAACCGAAAAAGTAAAACCTATTTCCGACAGACAACAGAGTTTTTATTCAGGGAGCTCTAGCAAGAAATTGGCAGTGTTACATTATTATTTCATCATCTTATACAGAATTTCATGGGCTTTCAGTTGGGATCAGAAATGTTCTCCTACCCCTCATAATTTTCAAGAAAAAATGCAAAAAAACTACAGTCACACCATGTCGTGATTGTAAGGCAGTTTCCTGCCTCCCTCTAAGCTCCTGCACGTATTTCACTAAGTCCTTGTACACTAGATATGCACGCTATATTCACGGGATTCATTGTCACTATTTTTATGGTCGAATACTCACATTTGGTGCAGGGTAGAGGCAGTGTAGTTGATTAGAAACAGTAGCATGATCTTTGTTGGGCCAATGGCTGATAACGTCCAATAATGCTTCACAAGCACCAAATTTCCTATTGCAAATATCAAATCGAATCACAACAGTGCCCCCAAACTAAACATATTCACTATTGGTCTAGTGAAATATTTTGCACGGCCGAAACGAGGGTAATAGAAGAGATTTAAAGGGACAAAACCTCACAGTACCTTCCTCACTCGCAGCTCATTTGGTACTGAAAAATCTGTCTGCTCTCTCTCCAGACCCTAATGACGACAAACACGTCATCGTGTATGAAGAGGTTTAGCTTGGGTAAACTTCTCTTGCAAATTATGACCATTTTCAAAGATTAATATCTGCTATCCATTCAGTATCCTCACAAGTAGTTACATCTGCACTTTTTTTTTTCAGTAGTGTTCAGGGCCCTGGGGCTTCTTTATTTCATTCAGCCTGAAAATCACTCCTCAGATGTGTACCATATATTTAAAAATCCAGTGTTGATAGGACTTTGTCCTCATTGTTTTTCTTAGTTCTGACAGTATCATACAGCCCCTACCCTGTCTACCTCACGCCCAATCACACACCCAATCTTCTTACGCAAGCTTTATGCTTACGTCTTCCTGTGATGCCTAATTGCCTCTGCCAGGGAAGTTATGTTTTTCGACATTTTCGTAAATTTTTAAGTGAATATTGCATGGATTTTGATGAAAAAATCAGGCATAATTAGGAAGTTGGTGTCTACGAATGTGTACAGTGTTGGTCAACCTATTATCCTTCAATAATGCAGATTATGAAATGATATGCACTGTTTTGTTTGCTGTTATGGTGAGTTAAAAAATATGTGATTAAGAGTTATGGGTAGTTTAAAATGTTGGTGTTACAACTCGTAGGGTTATGAGTTTGATATTGGATTAGACTTGATTGAATTAAAAGGAACTTCATGTTGGGCATTGGCGGAGGTATGAGCTCTAATGAGTGCCATTCTAGGTTGCTTTGTTTTCAGGAATGTCAAAACCTCAAATTGCTCCATGCCCCGGTCTGTGATCTTGCCTGTTATGGACAGGCAGCCCAACACTTTATCACTTCACCACTGCTGAATGTGTAGTTGGTATTTTATAGGGAAAGTGGGAATAGTTCAGGAAAGTTTAGTTTCACTCAGCTTGAATGATTCAGCGGTGCTCATATACATCGAGCCATGAGCATCAAGGGTAAGTAACGTTCATGTGGTTACTTGTTTGTGGCCAGTGGCCATCCCTTACGGGATTAAGGCGTCTGGCAATAGATAGATAGAGAGACTAATAATAGATAAAGGTAAGTAAGTACGCTAGTTTATTTAAATATCAATATTTTACAGTAATTCCCACAAATATATGCAAATAGTTTCCTCTAGCGCTTAGTGACATTTCTCAAGCTAAATATTAGATTGCTCACTTGCACAAATTACAAATAATAGAAAATAAGAATAATTAAAAAGTATGTGAGTATGCTGTTTTATTTAAGTATCTCAATATTTTACAGTAATTCCCACAAATATATGCAAATGGTTTGCGCTTGCGCTTTGCGACATTGTGCAAGCTAAATATTTGTCAGATTGCGCATTTGCGCTTGCGCAAGGTAGTGAACTGTGGATTGCGCATTGTGCTTGCGCAAGACCCTTCTTCGTTTGCGCTGCCCACCACTGCTGATTACTATAAGACTCGTCAGATATGTTTAAGTTCAGTCAGGTTAGGTCAAGGCCATTTCTATTAACGGAAGTTACGTGAGGTTCATTCAGGTTAGCTTTACTTCCAAAAGAAATTAATTTAGGTCCCATATCGTCACATCCGAAAAATTCCTTTTGCACCAAACGCATGAAATTCTTGAAGGCCAATGCAGATCAATTTAAGCAATGACTTTGCAGTCATTTTGAAAACTGCCACCTCTTTCCAGGCAATGGTTTCAGAGGTCTGTCTGCCTTTCTGACTATCAGGCAATAATTTTACCCCATGAGGAACTTAGGGAACCGGAACCATGCTACTTAGTTCAGACAATTAACGTGACTGACCATTTTATCGCCCCCGAGCGATACTATGTGAGCATTTTTTCCCCCTGGTTAAGGGCATAGGCTTCACAACCCGTTTCCTGAGGCCCATCAGTCCTTTTGCGTACTATGCATTACCACATACCACCTACTTCGGCGCTGACACCCACCATCCATACCGAATACACGCTAAGGCTATCTCACACAGGTTTAGTATACTGGTATTAACACGGTTATTTTTACATGTCGGCGGGTCTTACGGTAGATCAGTAAAATCTGCATAAAAGAATTTCAGATCCTTGTACTGTTCCCTGTCCCAACCAGGATTCGAACCTGGGTCCACTAGGACTGCAGGCCACTTCTCCACTGTGTCGGCCACCGCCTGGCCACAAACCCTCAATACTCATCGGTTGCCTTACAGGCCACACCCGATCGTAGTATTTTCACCATTAGACCGTCAGGTCTTTATGCCGTTGTTTGGATTACATGAAACCATTTGAGTTGTCAGTGCAATGTCACCTGAAGACAGCATTACACAGTATGTAGGTGGTGGGCGATCTAATTTAATAGAGGTGCAAAGTAAGTAATGGGGCATTTTTAAGGATACAGTGGAGATGCAGAAGTAGGGAGAACTGACTAAGATGGTAGCATGGCAAAGAAAGTGAGAGTACAGAGATTCTTCTCAGTGCGACAGGAAAGATTTCCTTGAAATGAAAAACATAAAAGTAAAATGCGTTCCTGTCGTGGATCGTACCTTCCTGCTTGCTGCTTATGTACATGCATGTATTATCATGTGTGCTTAAACGATTTCAACTGTCTACGTTTTCATGCATCCAGAATTAGTTCCTGATACAACAAAGAGCTACATTTGGGCTGGAAGATCATCACTCATAATTACTTTTCAACGTTCTATTACCGTTGTTTTATGTGGGACTTTTTCAGTAAAAGTAATGAAATTTGTTACTGGAAAAAAGGTGCAGCATTCTGAATCTTTTATTTTTTTTTTTATTTTTTTCTGCGTTGAATGTATTAATTGCTTGCAAAATCACTGGCACTCAGCCTACATGACATAGGGTCAAAGTGGACGACTTGACATTGGATTGGCCAATTATATGGTTTTGCACGAAAAGCTTGATGTCACGACCTCCCAGACTATTTACCAATTCTTAGTGTCAGACCGACATGTTAGAAGAGCATTTCTTTACATGATCTTGATTCGTTATGAAACACTTTAAGTGTGCAATATGAAGTAAGAAATTAACATTCATCTATCGAACACACACACACACACACACACACACACACACACACACACACACACACACACACACACACACACACACACATAAACGTGCCAGCTGTATGAGGGCATTGCTACATGTTGTTAGTTCTGTATTACTTGTACAATTTAACGCGAATTATAATTGACATGTTCCGTTGTGTGTCTTACATAAATAGTTAGCATGAATGAACCAAAAGAATAAAATATTTATCCCTACTATGCATATAGTTTTGGAGCAAGCATAACTACATGGACAAATGAGACTGTGTTCCTTTACATTCATAAGACATAATACGTAACGTTAACTATGGCTGTTTGGCCTAAAATATTCCTCCAAATACCATACTGTTTATTATCAGGACTCGATACACTAAAGAAAGAATAATAACAACAATGGTCAGTTCTCTTGGGAGGCATTTACTGTTATTTCTAAGGTAAGTTTGCTGTTTTTGTTCTCGTCACGTTGTTTATTCATCCCGGAAAACAAAATGTCAAGCCAAGCAAAATGCGGCAGAGCAGAGCATGTTCTGCGTCGTCGCTCTGTGCCTGGCGCTGATGTATAAAAGTGAGATGATCGAGAAGACACTCAGTAGGGAAGGTATCCGAGTGATGGAAGTTTCTGCTGTTTGGAAACCTGACGAAGACAAGGTAGGCCCTGCCATGCCCTTAAAGAGGTGTGTTAATACTTCGTGTTGTGATTTTTTACAGTTGCAACATCTCTCTCTCTCTCTCTCTCTCTCTCTCTCTCTCTCTCTCTCTCTATATATATATATATATATATATATATATATATATATATATATATATATATATATATATATATATATATATATATATATATATATATATATATATATATATATATATATATATATATATATCTGTCTCACACACACACACACACACACACACACAGAAATAACAGTTTTCTGCATTGTTAATATAACACTACGTCGCCAAAACACTATGGCTCAGTTTAAACTTGATGTATTATCTGAACCCAGTGAAATTTTTGGTATATTCTTTATGTTGGTCCGTAGCTGGCTGAATATGCGATGATTCCTAATATAGCTGACTGGAAGTGAACCTGGTTAGTTAGAAGCGAACCTAGTTAGTTTATAGGGAACAGATTCTCAAAGATGTGCACAAAAATCCACTCTGCAGTGGGGATTTATGTCTCCTTTTTTTTGTCTCATGTTTATTGCTCGACCAACCATGTTCAAGCTTTACCAACCATCAACTTCAAACTTCTAGTTAGATACCGTTGATTGTCATACCGTTTACTCTGGTCACTTCATCTCTCTCTCTCTCTCTCTCTCTCTCTCTCTCTCTCTCTCCCTCTCTCTCTCTCTGGCTACAGATCGTCGACCGCGACTCTCAACTCTCTCTCCTCCCCAGATATCAGTCCATTCCACTCCGTCTTGCTCCCTACCCGCCTCACATCCTCCTAGATATGCAAGACTCTGTACTTCGAAGCCCCTGCCTCTTTCACATCATCATTCCATCTCCTCTTTGGTATCCCTGTTCCGTCATTGTCTCTACCTCTAATTTTATTATTACTTTGGTAGTCTCGTAACACTCTTCTCACAAGGCTCCTGTCAGCCGTAGGCCTGCATCCATGTCGGTTAAGGAAGCTCCCTAACAGCTCAGCCTTAGCGATGTAATTTTGGATATGGCTAGATAACATCAATTTGTATATTAGTTATGATGAGTATGGTGGTATTTCAGTTATTTAAATGGCTTAGATGATACCAGTGTGTAATACGCAAAATAAATCGCTTAGGAAAAGGTGTTACGAAGTTTCGTTAACTGAGGAGAATGCGGGCCATTGTGTTACAGGGAAAGGGATGGCAGCATGAATGTTGATTATTCCAGTTCTGTACAACTGTACTAATATGCATGAAGGAATGAAACTAACCATTACTACATTAATTATGGCTAGAAGGAAAAGAGGCAAGTGTATGGGTTCATGGGTGTTACTAACCCAACTTTGATGGAGACTGCTTATAAGAATCACTACGAGGGTTTTGATTACCATGAACAACGTGGCGTGAAGGTACAGGAAATACAAGTATGGAAAACAATATATTCCTGAAGAATCGAATACGAAAACCAGTAGCAAAAAACAGAAAGTTAGAAGGACACTGAGTCCAAGACAGGACTGGAGTCGATGAAAGGAAAAGTCTTCGAGTAAAACATGTTTTATAAAGCAATATTACCCATACACGACATCCGCACACTGCACAAGGGACAATATGGATCCTGTACAGAGCCGGTCATTGTGAAAGGTCTAGAGGAATACCAAGCATCCACACTCCCAGTACCCACAATCTCTTTGAAGTCCAGTTTGCAAGAACAATAATGTTACCTTTCCTTGAGACAGAACAACAGTGAGAACACTTATCAGAATTAATTAATAAAATAAGGAGAGTGAGATGATGATTCACATAGAAGCCAGTCCATTAAAGGTAAGGGGATAGTCATTGATGTGACTTTGGACACAGTCTCAGCAGTGCACACGACACTTTGGCAGAGAGAAACACACCATCACATGTCACATCTTAGACATTAATAATGAATCATTTATACACAAACAGTCTAGCTTGAATGTGATGGAATTAACGGGGGTATATTACATGACGTGCCGGTTTGTTCTGTGAAAGTTTAGTAAACAGTCATAAAGAAATGCAACTCCTTATTCCGTGATCCAGCTGGGACTTATCTTACGATCTTACCATCAGGAATCCACTCCTCTCTTTTATTATAATTACTCTTTAAAAAATATTAGTTTTCTTTTTTCAAGGAAGAAGGAACCAAAGGTAAGGAGCTCGCAAACCGTTCCTTCCAAGAAAAAAAAGCAACAATGCCAAAAAGAGCCGAAGTCAAGATCCGTTCATTTCGAGATGCCTGGATACACTGCGTTTAAAAGACTGGAAATCATAGGAAATAGGAAATACAGATAGATGGGGGAGGCGGTGGCTGACTCGGTAGAGAGGCGGCCTCCAGTCCTGATGGACCCAAGTTCGAATCCCGGCTGGGGCAGGGAACAGTATAAGGATTTGAATTTCATTAAAAGCAGAGTTTCCTGATCTACCAGATGACCCGCCGACATGTCGTAAAAATACTCCCGTTAATACCAATACACCAGTCCTGTATGAGACAGCCCTAGCATGTATTCAATATGGACGGTGGGTGCTAGCGCCGAAGTGGTGACATATGGAGGTGTAGGAGGACTACTGGGCCTTGGGATTGGCTACTGCCCCGAGATATAGGCCCTGAAGCCGTTGCCCAGAGTCGGACACATAAAAAAAAAAAATGTTCAGGAGTTGATCTATTGCATAAACGAAGGACTGGAAGTAACTTTTGCATTAGAGTTAGACAGAAAAGTGACGAGAGTTTATTGCTAGACGGGTGCTACGCGCCCGTCGTAGAGGTGGAGGAATGCAAGAGGACAGTTCAGAGGAGCAGTGACCATTGAAGTAACGATAGAAAAGAGATAAAGATGCAAAAATACTTTACGTGACATATTTTTTTCCCTTCCGTAACGCCCATATGAAGTTTTATCAGTTATTTGCTGCGACATGTCGACCATACTTCTCTACCTCTCATAAGTTGCGCTAAATTCACGTTTCACGCATTTGAGATCTTCAGCATCATTATAAAAAAAAAATCATCTCACTAATAATAAAGTGAGAGGTTACAAGAAACAGAAACAGATGTGATAAAATAACCATGAAGCAACTACCAGTAACTAGGCCACCAATTCTCTCAGATATCTATATTCTTTTATTCATTTCACAGGCCAAACGATTCACACAAACCTGGACTTCAGAATGCCTGTCAAATAAAGCAATGCCGTCGACTGCCAGGTTAACAAGTGGATACAACCCTTACTGAACTTGGCAGCCGACGGTGTGGCTCCATGCCACGAAGAAACCAACAGGAACAGATTAGAAGTTTTAATTTTTTGCTCTCTCTCTCTCTATTTACCTATCTCGGTGACCACTCATGTTTTCTGAATGCCTGATGCCTAGGACTCGGAAGACGGGAAATTGGGCTGCAAAATATTCAATATATCGCTTAGCCAACGTCCCATGTAAAAAAAAAAAAAAAAAAATGGTCGTTGGTTAATTCGGCCTTCCCAGCACCATATTTAAGCTTGTGGCTCTTAGTGATAAAACTATTCGAAAATAATGCTAGATTTTCATGCTAGCTGGTGGTGCATTCGTTAGTAGAATCAGCTCACAACTGGGAGAACCTGAGTTTGTTTTTCAACATTGTATTAGGGACCTGGATGTAAACTGATACTGCGGGTCATATCCTGTGGGAAAACAGATACGGGGATAAAAGTTGTCTGCCTTAACCATCCTTGAGCTGTTAATAGACAGATCTAAAGCTCGTATTCTGGAAGCTCCCAACACCTCTTCTTATAGATTTAATTATGGATATTAGTGGGTAATATTTTGTTTGCCTTATTTATGCAAAGTATGGAGATACTGGAACTATTTATGTAACAGACTAGGACAGTAAGGTTTAACAAATAAAATAAATCGCCTAGAGAATGATGTTAAGGAGCTGCTTCAGCCGACGAGATGCGGGCCTAAGTCATTCAAACATTTCATCACGGTACCGTCTTAAAGTAGTTTTCCTGCTGGCAGTTAATATTATTTTGGGAGAGACCACTAGTAGAGGTGAAGTTAGTGAAGACTATATTTCACTCTCACAGGGTCACGTTCTCGTCAGGTAAGGAAGCTCCCTAACACCTGTTCCTTAACAACTTAATTTTGGACAGGGATGGTTAATATCACTTTGTATTTAATTTGTGCTGTGAATAATAGTATTTTAATTATTTTAATGAACAGAAGAGGTCAGTAAAAAGTATTCTGATAAGCAAAGTAAATCGCCATGGAAGAGCTGTTAGGGAGCTTCCTTAACCGACTAGAATACAGATACCAATCCGAAAAGTTTATCTTATTGCGAAAAGAAATATCTGGAGATTCGAAAAAAAAAATGTAGTTAATAAATGAACACTGGTACTTTGGTTTTCCAGATGTAAGAATAGATATCCTTCATAATATTATCTTGGAATCTCCAGGCGATTTTATTGAAGTTGGGAGGAAAAAATCTGAACCTGAACTTGGGCAGTCAGACGTATCCTTCATGAACCCCTTGAATATGAGAAATGCTTCCATAGTTTAATATTATTTTCTGGAGGTAACAATAAACTTATGACACCATCGTACTGACCAGATTAGTAATCTAGACGGTTTTATGCGGCTTTTAATAGACTAGATATGACCTTCATTAATCTCTTCAATAAATGTCCTTCGTACTTATAGTAAACTTGTTAAGTGATTGCCTGATAAATCTGAAAAAGACATAATCGGATTGAGGTTAACCCTGTCCCTCATGTTATGTCTTCTTTACGTTATTACTAACACAGCCCGGTGCTTGGAGAGGATGCTTGTGCTATGGGGAGGGATGGGGGAATCCTCTCCCTTGTGCAGACACCCAGACTCCTTTGTAAGTTTTAGTGTTTAGCGTTTTTAGTGTTTTCATATTATTTGTTTTACATTATCGTATCGTTTGTTTCACTGCTGTCCGGTGTCACATGATGCAGATGCACCGCCATATTATATTTAGGTTCATCAATCAGTCACTTAATGCTAACGGCAGCAGACGATTTCATTAAGTACTGGGAGTGGTTTCCCAAACTACCTTGACTGGATATACCAGTAAAAAACTCCGCCACAATTTGAAATCCTTTCTACGCTGAAACTAAATTATTTGGACAGAACACAAATACATTGAAAGGGCGTCATCGGACAGGAGATAAATACAGTATTTTATGGCAGGTCTGCCCGCATTTTGGATGCACAAAGTTTTCCATCATCTTCATCATCATCATCATCATCATCAGCAGCAGCAGCAGCATTATCATCATCTGTACCTCTTTTCCCTCCTACGATGGGGTGTGGTTAGGATCCATAGACCAAGAAACAAATCTATCTATCTATCTATCTATCTATCTATCTATCTATCTATATATATATATATATATATATATATATATATATATATATATGTGTGTGTGTGTGTGTGTGTGTGTGTGTGTGTAAAGGCATAAACTAACAAAAGTCAGCTCAGTTGAATGGCCTCATACTCATTCACTCACGACTCAGCATCGCGGAATCCTGACTCCACCTCACATATATTAACATCCACATAACGTCCCTCTTCAACCAAGACACACGCCTCGCCTGATGGCTCTGGAATCTCGAAGTTCGCCAATTCGTATGGGTCGTCCTCCAAGACTGACTCCATTTAACTACAACAAACAGTGTAAGTAGGCTATTATATTCACCGATCGGCTGTAACTTGTAATGCCATCGTTTTATGTAAATCTGCCATCTAGCCCATAAATATACTTCACTTTGAAGTTCATCTTCATATTATTTTGGAATTTGACTCTAGCAGTTGCTCTGGCAACTCTTATTTCAGTTAATATGTCAATCAATCAGTAATTTTATTTTTGACAAAGCTCTGTCAACCTTTTCTTGCCTGAATGTGCTGGACATAGTGCTTGGGAGGGATGGTTCATAGCCTACCGTTCTTCGCCTACCGGCTCATAGCTGATAAACTCATTTCTTCAAACGTCAGTGATCTGCACGTTACACAGCGACTCTCAAGGAGCGGTACAGAGTTAAGGTAAGAACAATACAACAGCGCCACTTTCACACACCTCGAAACTGACAGTTTGTAACCTAAGTGTTTGTTGCCCCAAGTCCATCTGACTAAGAACCCAGTGAACTGCATGATGAAACTGCGTTTCATCTAAAGTCCACCATCCTCGTTTCGAGTAATAGGGAGATTAGCTGAGGAACGTTTGTTTAATCAGGATGTGGAGTCACCCAGTCATATAAGTGCCACCGCGTGAAGGCGTCCCTGTGCAGACCCTCGGTACAAATAGAAAAAAAGAAAAGACACATTATTCCTTAATGGAGTATGATGTTTTCTATGAAAGTGGAATATGTTTCTCTTATTTTTCTCGGGAATCAGGAGTCAGACTTAGGGTAAAAGCCGAAGATTTGTTGTTTGCCATTACATATATGTTTCTGCAGGAAGAAATACAGGAATAAGGATGTTGTGTACTCACATTAATGCACACTCACAACTTGTGAACTTGAGTACTAAAACGGGTTAATCTGCATAAGAATTAACAGATGATTGATACCATACTGTATATATTGTATTAGCTGCAACCCTTGGCTCATGTGAACGTAAACGTGGTGGACTGTAGACTAATGTTTTTCTACTGTAATCTAGCATCTTCCTTTGCTAGGATTGAGAGGGAGTTGTTGTGCTGTGTGTGTGTGTGTGTGTGTGTGTGTGTGTGTGTGTGTGTGTGTGTGTGTGTGTGTGTGTGTGTGTAATTTCCACAGAAACTACCTTGTCATGATGGGGTGCATGCGTGCATTAAATCTGGTGGACCATACCAGTGGGGGTAGATCTCTTCTGCCTCATCAGGCGGACAGGGTTACCCATGCTACAGGGGCCATCAGTGAGGGGTCAGACTAAATGTACCAAGGCACCATTGGATGGGTTAAGGGAACAGGAGTAAACCCCGAATGTGAAATTCGTGAGTGATGTCCTCCAGAAGACAGGGCTTGACAGACAGAGCTCGGGCAGACTCCTGCAACCCTGATCAGTAGACAGTCGTTGTGAATCTTCATGCCACCATCACAGGCTAAGAACTGCCAAGTAATGTGGTGGTAGGACTGCCCACTCTCACCAGATGCATTCATTGCACAAGCCCACTGCTATATGCACCTCCCATTTCACCCAGTCCTCAAAACTAAATGACCTATGGCAACAGGACAGGGTGACAGTGACAGGTCATGGATGTGGGTGGAATTCGCTAGCTCGAGTCCTGCACATTGGCGGCATTGGCCCAGTGGTCGCTGGCATGAGCAGCATCCAGTGCAACTAAGCAGCCAGAAACGGACAACCAACTATTTAATTTGAGGGGAAGCAGCTTAGAAAAGGTAACCTAAACATTTGCTGCTCTACACCTGGGCGTTTATGAGGGCATTCCACACTGCGGTCAAGGAACCAAAAGAATCCCTCTGACTCTTGCAACCAGGAATATAAGGACCATGCTTGATTCTGACCAAGACCCAGGACCACACCGTAAGACTGCCTTTATTGTCCATGAACCGAAACGATAATAGACTGACACTGCTGCTGTACCTGAGACCTGCCTCTCAGGAGAGGGCAACCTAACAGAAGGAGAAGGGTATAATTATTTCTGGAGAGGATACTCAGACATCCTACTATAAAAGATCCAAGAATCACGTGTGGGTATATCAGAGATGCTGATGTCCTGGCACAAACCTCTCTCTACAGCCAATATATAACATTCATCAGTGCCTATGCTCCAAAGCTTGAGTCTGAGGATACCGGCAAAAATACTCGCCAAACCGCAACTAGTCACACGCCCACAAATGCACTGTAGACCATCTTCCAAGAAATTAAACTGTAGTATTATAACGGATTCAGTAACTTTTAAAACCTTCCCCAGTGCTATTACAGACAAGCTCTGTCAATACCCACCACTTGACCCAAGCAGCAATGCAACAGACCTAGACACAGAATGGGTGAACATTGAGACAGTGCTTCACGGCACTGCAGAAGAAACCCTAGATTTCTTCTAGCACAGCCATAATACCTGGTTTGATGATCATGCTGAGAGCATACATTACCTTCTTGCAATGAAGGATAGAGCACATAACAACTGGTTGACTCATTTTAGCTCCCTAACCCTAAAAACTGAATTCCATAATCTCATATTTAAGACCCAGATGAAACTGCCAAACATGGAGAACAAATGGCGGACTGAGCAAGCAAAAGAGCTGCAAAGGCTAACTGATATTTATAACCAACATGGATTCTACAAGTCGATAAAAACTATCTGAGAGCGAACCAAACACAACATAGCCACTAGACGATCACGCAAAGGAGAGCTCCTGAAAGATGTCACCCGAAGCAGAGCTCGTGAAAGACAAGCAAACAATCTTGGAAAGAGGGACACGATGCCTCAATACTTACTGAATTGAAAAAAATCCGGGTTAGCACAATATTCTTGATAACATCTCAAATGCTTCTCAAGCAGTAGGTCTCAATGTCCCACCTACACTTCCAGAAACTATTCAGGCCCTTCGATCTAAAAAAAAATAACAAAAGCCCAGGCACCGATGGCGTACCGTCTGAACTAATCAAAGACGGTGGCTAGTTACTCTACCAGTGCCTGACTATCTGGAAACAAGAGCAAATTCCATGCCTTACATCTGATATTGTAACCATCAACAAGAAGAAATGGGACTGCTCAAATTGTGACAACAGTAATCTCCCTCCTGGTGAATGCTTGCAAAGTACTAGCCAATATAATGTTATCCAGGCTGACAAAACACCTGACTGAGTTAACACTTCCTGAAGCACGATATGGATTTTATAATTAAAGAGTTCCTGTGGTATGATCTTATGATCTTTGTTGCCAGACAGATACAAGAGAAATGCCATGAGCAGAATTGTGATTTGTATATTGCATTTATGAGTATTGATCTTGCAAAAGTATTTGTTACTAACAAGAGAGAACGTTAATGGAATGCTTTCAAAATCAGGAGTTCAGGAGTTTTTTACCGTCCTGAAGAGTCTGCATGACAACATGAATGCTCGTGTATCCATAGGTGGGACCAAATCCGAACCCTTCAAAGTATTCGTGGGGGTAATGCAAGGATGTGTTCTGGCTCCTGTCATTTTCAACATCTCACTGCAGTCACCCTTTTAAGTCACCAGTTAATGAATCCAGATGATTTAATAAAAATCCAGTTCCATCTAGACGGTAACTTATTTAATCCTAGACGTCTTCAAGCATACATTTGCTCACAGATAAGCATAACAATGATGCAGAAGTCCTTGCATGAATTAAGTACATCTAAGCTATTTCTGGACGTTTGAGACCCAGTGTCTTTTAATACATCAGCCTGAGAATCGAGACAAACATTTCAGTATATACAGCTGTATGCCTCTCCATCCTCATATATGGAGCTGAATCCTAACCTTGTTACAAGCATTATATCAAACAGCTTAAGTCATTTCACATCCAATACGTACGACGCATCCTTGGACTCACATGGGGGGATAAAGTCCCTCAGTCACAAATCCTCCTGTGGGTAAAGTCAACCAGCACAGAAACCATGCTGTCTAAAAACAATCTGAGATGGGTCGAATGAGTGTTCTGCATGCTACTTCCAAGCCAGGTTCTGCATGGCCAACTTCCTGCAGCACGTCGCAAGCCAGGGGGACAGAAGAAGTGATATATTGATCATATAAGGACAACTCTGAAGAAAAGCAACATCTTACCAAAAGATCTTGAAACCAAAACCTCGAACAAATAATGATGGCAAACCTTCTGCAGTGAAGGAGCATTTCAGCTTGAAGAAGGTCGGAAACTGGCCAGAGAAAACGCATAGACGGTGGAGTCACAAACAAAACAGAGTTCTCCCATCAAACCAGGATCTGATATGCCAACTGTGGGGAAAGTTTGTGGATCCAGCATTAGTCCACACAGTCACACATGTTGGCACCAAAGACAGTGAGAAACATACCATCCTGGTGAATATAGCAGGCGTTGTCTTCTGCTGCAGGACAGCTTTAAGTACGTAAGTGTGTGTGTGTGTGTGTGTGTGTGTGTGTGTGTGTGTGTGTGTGTTCTTACCTAATTGTATCTTTACAGGAATGAGTGAAGCTCGTACTGTCCTGTGTCTTAAACCATTTTTATCGTACATATCCTTGAATTTGTGAATTGCTATGGCACACACTATTTCATTTGGTAGTGCATTCCACTGTTCAATTGCTCTATTTGGGAAACTAAATTTCCTTACGTCTTTATCGCCTCTCTTTCTATGCAGTTTTCTGCAGTGTCCTCTTGCTGATGCATCCCCATAGGTTATGTAATAATTTATGTCCATTTTCTCCTTTCCTGATATGCATTTATATAGCATGATCATGTCACCTCTTTTCCTTCTCTCCTGTAGTGTTGGTAGATTCAGTTTATTTAGTCTTTCTTCATAGCTTAGATCCCTTAACCCGCGGCATCCCGTTGACGTTCTTTAACGTCCACACGTTTTGTCACTGCCAATCCCGTCAACGTACATAAACACAAATCAATTGCAAGGTCCCTAATTTGCACAATTTTCAATTTTTGCTAGTGATTTTTGGTACGTATACACGTGACACCTTCCTCTACAAGATGCCAGGCAGGGACAATGCCTTACCCAGCATGACCTCCTTCCCCCCCCTGCACGCCATTGTCTCAGCAATTCACCTGTAAATCAGTGACCTGGCCAGTAAAGCCATGTCATGCCACGGTACGAAATTCAGGGCCAGAGTGATTCCCCAATCAATGACAATGTGGAGGCTAAACTTTACACAGCATTAGAGGAAGAAACAGTCAGAAATGATGATCAGGTAATGTGGCAAAAAATGGTCAGATATGGTGATGAGTTAGTGAGTGAAACAATGCTTATAATGCCTATATTACTGCTTGAAAACCAATATACTCTCGTACTACATATAAATTCGTACCAAGTAAATAAATAAATACCGTTTATGAGTGGTGTGAAATAGTTAACCTTCCTTAGAACTCGTTTTATTTGGTGCCAGCCTGTTAGAAAACCCAGTAAGGTAAGGAGGTACTCCTACCCGTATCGAGTATTTTAAACCTCAGGTGAGCGATTTCTCTATGAATTTTCGATGTTTCTCACCAAAAGCGGAGGTTTGAGCCAAAAAACAATTTTTCCAAAAATGGTCAGGATTGGGGGGAGTCAGTGGTGGAAAAGTGGTCGGGATGGGGCGGGTTAAGCTTGGTACCCATCTTGTAGTTGCCCTTTGAACTTTTTCAGTCTTGTCTATGTGTTTTTGAGATGAGGGCTCCAGATTACTGATGCATACTCCAGGGTTGGTCTGATGAATGATGTTATTATCTTTCTTCGCATATCTTCATTTATGTATATGAACGCAATTCTCATATTTGCAAGCAGTGTATACATGTTCCGTCTTCTTACTGATGTGGACAGCCGGAGATAGTCTGTCATTGATAATCACACCTAGGTCCTTCTCTCTTTCTGATGTGTGTAAGGTTTTATTTCCTAACTTATAATCCCAATCAGGTCTTTTTCCACTTTTACCAAACTTGATTACATGACACTTGTCCACATTGAATTCCATTTGCCATGTATTACTCATTCATGAAGTTTAATTAATTCTTCTTGTAGCTCTTTATAAGAGTCTGTGTCAGTAATTCTCTTTTGTATTTTTGCATCATCAGCAAACATATTTAGATAGCTTTTAAAATGCAGCAGGACATCAAAACAGATCGCAACGAGCCACTAGAAGGAGCCCACAGAGGAGTGTACATGCTGCGAATGAGCTCCGGGCGGAAACGGCTTAAGCCCACCTGGGTCGTGCACCCCTATGACACGGAACTCGTCTGCTGCCACCATAGCAGGAATACAAGACGACTTGCCGGGCGAGCTGCCCACAAATCAGTCCCAGGTGAAACTGTTTCTTCAGTTCCTAATAGCACCCCTGAGACAGCCCACCTTTGTCAGGAGATGGCTGGAAGCTGCTCTGAAGGTGTCCCCAGAGAGTTGGCCTGTAGCCGCTCTACCCTCCTGCAGGAGGCGGCCGGTACCCGCTCCGAAGGTGTCCCGAGACAGCCAAGGCCAGTAGCTGGGCCCTACCACCAGAGACAGCCTGAAGCTGCTCCTTCATCAGGTGCTGAGCCCGGTCCACCTACCTACAACTTGGAGGGAGCCCCCAGCCTGGAGGAGTATTAGAGAGGCCCTGTGACCACCACTGGGCTCTTCTCCCTACAGCCGGTGGAGACGGCCCTGACAGACCCTGACACCGGCCGACGCCGCAGCTCACTCCTGATGGCATCCCCAACCTGCAGGGACCACAGCCTCCTGACCGCCCCTCGGACTCCTGGACGGGACCTCCCTGTACCCAGATGCCAGAGATCCTCATCTTCCGTCAGGCGCCTGACTCAGAAGTTCAGGCGACTGTTCGGCCCCAGCCCAGAGGGCCGGACTCCCACCCTGAGCCCAGAAGCTGCGGGCCCCTTTCCCCCCAGCAACCCCGGACGAGAAAGGACGCCCGTACGCACTGTCCCCTGCCCCCAGGACCTAGCCGCCCCTGGCGGATCCAAGCCCCATCAGTAAGGAGGATGAGGCTCTGCCGCCACCCCTGCACCTGACTGTGACATATCCAACCTGACAGAGAGTGGAGTAAACACACACAGCATACAGACTGTGTAGGAATGGCAGAATAAAGTGGACCGGTGGTTAGGGCATAAAAGAAAGTGGTGGAAAGGATAGTGCAATAGTAAGACAGTGAAGGACGGGCCTACCATAGTGTACAGTGCCGCTGTAAAACAGTGATCATACATAGGCCCCTGAGTTGAAGTTCCAGTACCACCAGCTCCACCCGGGTACATAGTAAAGTAATGTAAAAGTGATCTACGGGCCAAGGTACAGTGAACACTCTATGCAACAGTGACGGCACGTCTCGATAAGGTCACGCTCAGGTCCAGTGTAAAATATTAACACTACCCTGGGATATCGAGACAACCACCACCACCGGCCTAGGAAATCTAAACTCCCCCACCAACACAAGTGTCTAGCTCAAGTGTTGTTCCCCCTAACCAATCTGGTCCTGCACAGTATCCTGCATGATACCCTTATTCCATATCTGCAGCTCAAGGATTATAATTGTCCAGCTTGTTTATATTTGTGACATATGCTCATTCCTGTGTAAGATTTAGTAATACACATGTAATGCGTTGCCTTGAGTTTTTATGTCCTACCTCTCTCTTATTTGTCTAAGCTCTGGTCTAGAAAGAGAACCCAGCTACTCACTAGGTGTTCTACAGACGGGAGGCCGACCCTAAAACACCTAGCATTACGCTGGTGGACAGTGGTGGTTCTTAACCTGGGCATACAAGAGAGGTGATCAGGAAATACTGTCAAAATGGCAACTAAACCGCATGTCCAATTACCAAAATTCGACCCCAAACAGTATGATGTTCACACGTACCTGGCAATTATTAAACCTTTGCTGGATATTGGATTCAAGGACGATAAGCCCATTACTAGGCAAAGCAGCAGCTAATATAGCACTGATAATCGATCCAGGACTCACTTGGCAAAATTTCACGAAACTCGAGATTCAAGCTATCACTCCCTCACTGAGGAAAGTAGTAGCTGTCCCAGTTGGATACCCTAATCTTCGATGGAAATTTGGATGATACCCTAATCCATGCTATACGCCTGGTCACTGCTGCCTACCCGGAGGCAGATGATGACACCCGGGAATAACACACCTTCAAACTCTCCTGAGAGTGCTGCCTAGTATGGTGAAGGAGCATTTCACAATCCATGATCCTAAAGGAGACATGGATAAGGATATCCAACTGATACGCCACCTCCTGACCTCCCACCCTGCACCCCAGCAAATCAACTTGGTAAAGAAGTTTCCCACAAATGCTCTGGCTCTCCCAGTCAAGCCGCACCCACTCATGCCCCACACCAGCCCCACCCCGGCACCCAGCCTACCTAGAGCACACCCTGCCCACCTAGGCCCCAGTCACAAGAAGAACCCCAGCCTCATCCTAGTCAACCCCTGGGAGTTCTCTGCTTCCAGCTCCTGATGCCCCCTGCATGATATCTGGGACCAGCTAAAGGCTACCAGACAAAAAACCACCACCCCGGGCAGGGGTAAAGTCTGCTCCCAAGATAATGAGGAGCAGACGACGAACCTGGCCCTGTAGAGGAAGCCGAACCCAGGGAGCAGAAGCCGGAGGAAGAAGAAGGAGGCCCCCGACAGTTGGACTTTTAGGACCACCCCCGCACCTTCCCACGGTGGCGGGGGCCACTTCCCCCAAATACTGCCTTGCAGTTTACCACAAGATGAAGCTGAACGGGGTAAAAGCCAATTGCTGGTCAATATGGGAGCAGCCAGATCTTGCCTATATAGCCACTACTTCTCCCGTCACAAGTCGACCTTTGGCCCGCTACTCCCGACGGCTACTTGCCTGGGGGATGCGGGGGATGGCCCCCTGCCGATCCGTGGGGAGACACGGGCCCTGCACTTCAACACCCATCAGCCGGCATTAGCAATGCACATATTTATTGTATTTGATGCTTCCTGCCGAAACTATGGTGGCTATCTGGGACTGGACCTGCTGCAGAAGCTGGGCACCACCATCGACTGCCAGAATAGACAGCTCCAGTTCTGGAAACCCTTCACCCCCCCTCCCACAAGGGCTGTCTGCACTTGCACGCCACGGCCACGGCAGGAAGACTCCCTGGCCTCCCTCCCACCCTTTTTTGCCCCCTCCCTCTTCTCTCTACCCCCCTCCCTCCCTCCCCTCCTTCCCCGCTGCCACCTCCTCGGTTGTCACTATCCCCCCTCATCACGAGGCTTGGGTGCCCATTAACTGGCCCTCAGGTACCTCCGTTCTATTCTCCCCCCTCCTTCTGCCCGGAACCCTCTCGGCGTGCCTCCCGCCCCAACCTTCCTACCCCCTCATCACTCGGCAGTCCGGATCACAAATCTTGCTCCCTTGCCCCTCACCCCCCCGAAAGGGCGCGTAATCGAAGAGATGGAAGAAGCCGAGCCCTGTGCCCCTTCCCCATCCCACTCCCCTGCCCCTCTTCCCCTTCCCCATCCCACTCCCCTGCCCCTCTTCCCCCTATCCCCGACCATCTCTCCGCCCACCAATCCAACACCCTCCGCTGCCTTCTCCTGGACTTCCAGGACCTGTTTGCGGCAGAACCCGCCAACATTGGAAATACCATCTACCTAGCTCACGAGATCCATATGATGGGCCCACCATTCCAACATCCATCCTGGTGGAAAAACCTCAAGCAACAGGAAGAGGAAGACCTCCAGGTGAAGGAGATGATTGATGCTGGACTCGTCTCCCCCTCTACCAGCCCTTGGTCCTTCCCCGTTGTCTTCATGAAGAAAAAGGATGGCACGATGCAGTTCTGCGTCGATTACCACTGGCTCAACGATGTCACTACCAAGGATGCCACTCCGCTCCCACGAATAGATGATTCGCTAGACTCCCTATATGGCGCATCCTGGTTCTCCACCCTCGATCTCCAGTCGGGGTACTAGCAGCTTCCGGTGCAACCAGAGGACAGCAGCAAGACTGTGTTTTCCACCAGCAGTGGGAAACATTATGAATTTAATGTTTTACCTTTCGGCCTCTGTAATGCCCCTGCCACCTTTTCAAGACTCATGGAATCCGTCCTCAGTGGCCTTACATGGGAGATCTGTCTGGCGTACTTGGACGACGTCATCGTGTTCATCAAGACCTACTCCAATCACCTGCAGTGCCTACGCCAGATTTCTTTCCCAAATCCGACAGGCAGGCCTCAAACTCTGGCCCTCTAAGTGCTTTCTGGCTGCCAGAACCGTCTCATTCCTGGGGCATGTCATCTCCCAGACTGGCATATCTCCTGACCCCGACAACTCCACACCATCATGGACATCCCTCCACCCAGCAATGTCCATGGAATCCGAGCATTCCTCGACCTGACTTCCTACTACCGCCTTTTTGTAGAGGGATTTGCGCACTCGCCAAGCCCCTCCACGACTTGACCTGAAAGGGAGAGCCATTCATCTGGACAGTCGAGAGATGAGCCACCTTCCAACAACTAAACCCCTTAACCGCGGGGCGTCACTTTCATGACGCTTGGGAGCAAGGGATCATACTGCGGGGCGTCACTTATGTGATTCTGTGTTATTTTGAATTCACCCAGGCTTCCAAGTAGGGGCTTGTATCATCTATCAGTACTGCCAAAGTCCAACACTAGTCAGCACTCCTAATCTCATCTGTACTCCCATCCATTGTTGACAATTTAGCCATTTCTCCCCGTTCTTGACTCCCCTCCCTACCCCCCCTCCATTACCCTATCCTCTCGCCTGCCCGGCCGTGCTACGCTAAGTAAATCTTCCCTGGAATTTTTCACTGATTTCATCCATTGAAATAAGCCCTATGTCCTATTCTTATACCAAATAATATATACAAGAAAGAAATAAGGTAAGTGAGAGTGCCATACACCTGGAATTGGCTAATTATCACCTGACAACACCTCACGTGCACTCGTTCGCTAATTTTCACTGTTTTTTTCCCCTTGAAATATGCCGTATAATCTATTTTCGTAATAAATATACATGTAAGGAGGGAAGGGAGAAGCCTAAGTGATATTTACATTCACCTGGAACTACCTAATTTATAATGTATTGTCTAGATTTCCTGCCAATCATATCAGTGCTAGACAAAGCTGTTTCAAGATCTAACATTGGTAGCTCTGAATATATATCTCCTAAGTAGGCCTCTAATCTATTTTCGTAATAAATATACATGTAAGGAGGGAAGGGAGGAGCCTAAGTGATATTTACATTCACCTGGAACTACCAAATTTATAATGTATTGTCTAGATTTCCTGCCAATCATATCAGTGCTAGACTTAGCTGTTTCAAGAAGTAATATTGGTAACTCTGAATAACCCCCAAGCAGGCCTCCAAGCTGGCCCTCCGTTATCAGTTTACTCTCATCTTCCGAAGCGAGGGTACGTATGTTTCTTCTTGCTGACTTCAAGGCCTTTTTTCACCCCCATGCAAATGGCCCTGTGACCTTTACCCCCTACTAAACCTCGTGTGGAAAGAGGTAAAGGGCTGACAATTGATAAAAGAGTGACTACGATCTTTCTACTGAGTAAAACAGTGCAAGTGGAATTGTAAATAATGTGTAAATAATGTGTAAACAGCAAGTGAAAGTAATGAATGTAAATATACGTGAACAATGGAAAATAGTTTTATAAGTTATTTCAAGTGACAGTGCACAACACAGTGTAAATAAAATAGAAATGTAAATAACGTAAATAAAATAGAGAACGTAAATAGAAATGTAAATGAGTAGTATTATAAGAATACGAGTATATACCCTAGGAGTAATGAAAGTGAAAGTTTCACTCTAGCATGTCTGAATGCTATGAGTTATGAGAGTGAAGATGAAAGTGACATTCACTCTCAATGCCAGTATACAGGACGAGAAAGTGAATGCTACGTATTTTACTGAAAGAAATTGAATCCCTACAGTGACAATAAACTAATACTACTGAAGGAAACTTATGGATAAAGACTGTAGATATATATAAGTGTTATATAGTAATAGAAATATAAAGTGTGAGGGGTTTTATGAATAATAAATGACAGACTACCAAGAGCGAACTAGTGCCAGTGCGACGATCAGACGCGCTCGTAATTTCCATTGCTTTCACAGTTTTTTTTTTTTGAGTATGGATCCCAAACTACTTGAAAATTGTAGAATAGTGTTTATAATGTTTGTATCTGGCTGTGGTAATCATATTACGGGTTGTCGGGAAGTGTAAAGTGGAGACTTCGTTACCCTACTTCAGAGGTCTCCACAAGTCCTACGGTAACCGACGAAGGCTCAACAATCATTCCAGGAGAAAGCTGAAGGTATGTGCCATAAGCATATGTAATTTTATTATTCTAGGACTAATAACTGATTTTTGGCAAATATTTTTTGAGAGTCTGTCGGAGCCCAAATAACCCCGCGGCACACGCAAGTCATTGGTAAACAAGCCCGCGGTGTAGGGGTTAAGGATAAGCTCGTATCCACCCCCCTCGTTGCTTTCCCCTTCCATTTCGGCTCTACACAGACGTCCCCCTCATTGCAATCGGGGCCATTCTGGCGCAAGTCCAAGAGGGTAGCGAACACATCATCGCCTGCACCAGTCGTATCTTAAATCCGACAGAGAAGAATTACGCCGCCACCAAGAGGGAGTGCCCGGGTATTGTCTGGGCACTCGAGCACTTCTGGGCATACCTATCAGGGACCCAGGTTAGTATCATCACTGATCACCAGTCCCTCCAGTGGTTATGACAGTCCGACACCCAAAATGCACAGCTCATCAGGTGGTGCGAAACTCTGGAGGAGTTTAACTATGAAATCTCATACTGCCCCAGCAAACGCCATACCAATGCGGACACCCTTTCCCGACTACCTATCAACGTCACCCAGCTGGGGGCCAACCTCCTCCAACAGAATCAGAAGGAAAGGCCACCCTGGATCACTCAGCCCCTCTTCTAAAAATTGTACCGCCAAGGTAACTATCTGCTAACTCCATCTGGGCATATCATTCTGGCCCCAACACCGCCCTAGACGCCCTACGTCACCTGCACGCCGACAATGGCATTCATCTGGGCACGAAGAAATCCCTCCACCCTCGCCAAGGAGATCATTTAATCCTGTTGAGAGTGCACCCTTGGTAAGGTCATCACCCATACTGCCGGTCCAGCTGGTCGTATTATTGCCCACAATCCTTGGCAACTCTTGGCACTCGATATAGTGGGACCTTTGCCCCCGAAATCGAGCTACAGGTACGTGATTACATTCATTGACACGTGTCAAAGTTCGTCGTAGCCTGCCCAGTGAAAGAACACCACACTCTCACAGTGGCTGATGCCTTGGTCCGACATGTTTTTCCTTACTTTGGTATCCGGCAGGCCATCCATTCAGACAACGCGCCACAATTCACCAGCAAAATATGGGAGGAACTCACCCATCTTCTTGGCTATAGCATCTCCCACTTGTCCCCTTACTGGCCCCAAGGAAATGCCGTGTGCAAACGCAGCCATCGTACCCTAATGAATCAACTGTGCACCTGGATGGAAGCCACCAAAAACAATGACTGGCCTGCCCACAGAAAAATTGCGCAATGGGGCATTAATTCCTGCCCCCGAGAGGATGGCATCTCGCCCTACAAGCAAGTGTTTGGAGAAGCACTCCTCCTCCTGCCCCTTCAGCAGCATTTGCAACCCCCTGCTTTTACCCCCACCTCCGACCCATTACACCACCTCAAAGGACGACTGATGCACCTCCAAAACAACCTGGACCTCCGCTCCGACACCACCTCCAACCCCTAGAAGCCAGGCAATACTGTGATGATCGCACAGCTCCCCACAAGCTTGCCTCGCGCTTTATGGGGCCACACACCATCACTCATGTCCCTAACCCTTACCAGGTGACCATAGAATACCATGGCACATCCCGCAACCTCAGAAACCAGCATGTCCGCCCCTTCCATGTCCCCATCTCCCTGGCTCTGGCCCCATATCCCACCTCACCCCCGACTCCCGCGCCACCTTCCTCTACCTCCTACGATTGCTATATCTCCCCCTCCCCTTCTCTTTCTCCCTCTCCCTCCCCCACCACCCCCACCTCATCCCCCGCCATGTCCAGCACCTCACCTGAAAGTTCACCAACACCACGGAGCCCCCGCACCTCCCCCACCCCATCACCACCTAGTACCCGGGTCACCACGCCCAAGACCAAGTGTCCTACCCATGCCCTCGCACCCTTGCCGCCCACCACACCCCCACCTTAATCTCTGTCCCCTTCCAACAACCAAACCCACCAACTGAGGCCCACCCACATCCCCTCGGTCTCACCCACCCCAGCTTCCATCCCTGCTTCCACCAAAGCTGCCCACACACCCGCCACACCACCAACCCCAGCACCCACCCCCTGCTCCCCGCTTTGTGGTATCCACCCACCAACCACTCCCAAACCAACCACCCGTGCCCATCACAAGCAGGCCAATGCCGCAGGCCCCCACCACCGCCCACACCCACCCTCAGAACCACGACTACCCATTCTGGCCGCCTCTCCCGCCGGATATGCCCACTCTCCCACCCCACCCACCTCGCCGCAAAAGTAACACGTGACCCCTACCTTTAGCCCTCTCACATACATGATACCCCAAGTTCAGATCCTGACCACCTATACTTCCCAGAGACTCCACGTCACATTACTCCGGCATAAAACTCCACACTTGCCCTCCATCTCCAGCATTCAGCACAGCCCAACACCCGAGACAACACCTATCATGAAGATCCGCTGAGCTGTATGGGCACCGCCCTTCGGGTGCAAACAGCGTGTCTCAGGACCTCGCCACCTACACCTCCTCTGCTCCTCCACCAACCAATCCACCCTGTTCATCCTTTGTGACGAACAGCACAAAGAAAATCCTGCTACCACAGCCTGACATGCCATCCTCCAACACCTCCAGCCAGTTTACGCCACCTAAAATACAGGCGTTTATCACCTCCAGTCATGAGGCCATGACGTTTTCCCAGCCGACGGTGGTAAAATGCAGCAGGACATCAAAACAGACCGCAACGAGCCACCAGAAGGAGCCCACGGAGGATTGTACACGGCGCGAATGAGCTCCGGGTGGAAACTGCTTAAGTCCACCCGGGCTGCGTGCCCCTATGACACGGAACTCGCCCACCGCCACCATAGCAGGAATACAAGATGACCTGCCGGGCGAGCTGCCCACAGATCAGACCAGGGTGGAACTGTTCCTCCTGTTCCTAACAGCACCCCTGAGATAGTCGATAGCTGCTCACTCTCATACAGGAGACGGCCGGAAGTTG
>NC_136986.1:13417357-13794857 GCF_032717465.1 Coenobita brevimanus | reverse complement strand
CGAATCTTTGTGAATAAAACAATAATCCAAGTTAATCATCATGGGGGATCCTAGGAAGGTACCTGTAACCATCCAGGAGGCTCTTGGAAGAATAATTTCTGACCGGTCTCTCAGTGACACTGACTCTGTTAGACTAGCCCCTGGGCCGGTCCGTCACAGAACAAAACCGTAATGAGATATCAAGGGTTGGCGTACTCATAAAATATGTCAGCGATGTAAAGTGCTTGACAGACCAGGATAATTTCTGCAATACATTCTATCAGTTATAAGAATGATCAGGATCTCCCCCCCTCCATGGAAGACAAATTGGCAGGGAGTGAAAAAGATGAACACAATGAACTCTAATCTAATTTTGGGACTAACTTAAATACACTACAGTCTCCGAAAGTTCCGCTCCTCCTCCTACAGCTCAGCAACTCGTAACCTTATATTAGTCTTAGAAAGTTTGCATACCGTCACTAAGATCAGTTTGGTTACTTGCACAATTAAGTATTACCCAGGTGTTAGTTACAATTACTATAACTAATATAATGTTTGAGTTACAGATGGGCAGCAGGAGGAACGAAATTTTTTAAAGAATAGTGCATTTACGTCAGTTTCAGAGTATAACTAATATTCGTCATCTTCATGTTTTCCATCCTCTCCCCATCTGCATTTTTTATGGGGGAGGCAGATCCTGACCATTGTTTTTTAACTCGCTAAGAACAAGAATAAGTGAAGGGAATAATAAGGACAGTTAATATGAAACAAAATTATCAATAAAGATTTACGGCAGTGAGTACCTGAAGGACAGATGACAAAGGCTAGGATTTTCGTCAGTTAAGGAAGCTCCATACCACCACTTCCTTATGGACATCTTTTTGGATATGGATTGTTACTATTATTGTCTACGTTATCTGTGCAGAGTAAGGCTAAATTGGTAGGATAAATGCAACAAAATAGAGGACAGGAAGGTGTAAAAAATTAAATATATCTCCGATGAAAAGGTACTATACAGCTTCCTCAACCAACGTGTGTACGCATCTAAATAACTGTGGGTGATGAAGCAGGCCCTGATCAACGACACGGCTTTTGGTTATGATTATACAGTCTAATTCACCAGTTTGAAGGATACATGTGGCAGGAATGGGGAGAACACATGCTACAGGTGTGTGTGTGTGTGTGTGTGTGTGTGTGTGTGTGTGTGTGATCACTGATCAAGGTAATATTAGTAGAAGCACCAATAACTACTAATCCCTGCTCATCAGAAATGTGAACCCAGTGGACTGAAGGCTAAACTTACCTTCCTCCTACATCCCAAAATTCTCCATCTGGGAGACAAGGAAGTAGATGAGGGACATTTGTATAACCAGGCAGTGGACCCTCCTGATTCCATCTGTGACACTGCATAAAGGAGCCAGTCTTTATCTATATAATTATTCCGAGTGTCTGTCTGGGCACTTGTATGTATGTGTTTTTTTTTCTTTATGCACGGAAGAAGGAACCAAAAGCAAGGTGCCTGCAAGTTGTTCCCTAAAGGAAAACACAAAAACAAGATAACAGAGAGCCAAGTTCAATTTTCAGTCATTTTGAGATACATGGGCACACTGTGTTTGAAAGACTGGAGATCATAGGCAGTAGAAAATAAATACAGCGGGAGACAGTTCCAAAGTTGTCCTGTTGCATAAATGAAGGACTGGGAGTAGTGGTTAACTCTTCCTTTAGACAGAGGGACAGAAACGGATGAGAGTTTGTTGCTAGACGGGTGATACACACTCATCGTAGTGGTGGAGGGATGCAAGCAGACAGTTCAGAGGAGCAGTGACCATTTACACAGCGATAGAGTTGAGACACAGCTAAGAGACTCAGGTTGAAGGGAGTCAGTAGGAAGAGGAGAGTTAAAGGGACAAAAAGCCTTAGACTCCACCTTGTTGAGAAGAGCTGTATGTGAGGAGCCTCCTCACACATGAGAAGTGTACTTTACACAGGGGCAAATAAAGCCTGTGTATAAAGTCAACAAATGTGCAGCGGTAAAGAAGGCATGGAGGCAGCTAAGCACACCCAATCTCTTGGAAGCAGATTTTACAAGAGAGGTACTATGTTCTTTCCAAGATAATTCTGAATATAATGAAAGCCCAAGTATGTTAAAGGTGATGCCAGATTGAGCCAGATATTATTAAGTATTAGAGGGTACACCTGTAGAAGATTTTGTCGGGTCAATAGATGTAAGATCTGATGTTTGATGTATTAAAAACAACAAGATTACATTTACCCCAATCAGGGATATGAGCCAAGTCATACATTTTGTGTGCCATAGCCTCACCCCTTGTTTGTTGAAGTAACTGTTGAGATGGAAGCTGCGGGAAGTGAATGGAAAGGTGAAGGGTGGAGTCATCAGCATACGAGTGGATAAGGTCAGATGTAGGTCACTGATGAATAAAAGGAAGTGAGTTGGTGATAGGACAGAGCCCTGAGGAACACCAACATTGATAGCTCTTGGATAGTGGCTCTTAAAATTTTTCAGCCCTGATACCCCCAGATTCAATATACTAGTCAACCCAACACCCTCCCTCTAATATGGTTACTCCTTCCATTTTCAGTTTCCCGTAAAAAAAAAAAAAAAAGAGGAAAGAGAATGGCTATGAACAAACAGCTGAATTCTATAGATCCCTTGTTTCTATTTTCAGCAAAATAACGTTCATACACAGATTCGTTAGTCACTATTACCATGAACAAAATTGTTCCTTTTTTTTAACCCGCCATGTCCCGTTGACGAATATATACGTCCACACGTTTTGTAACTGTTAGTACCGTTGACGTATATCAATGCGCATCAATTGCAAGGTCCCAAATTTGCACAATTTTCAATTTTTGTGCGTGATTTTTTGTATGTATACACGGGACACCTTCCTGTACAAGATGCCAAGCAGGGACAATGCCTTACCCGGCCTGACCTCCCCCCCCCACACACCATTGTCTCGGCAATTCACTTGTTACCAGTGACCTGGCCAGTAATGACATGTCATGCCATGGTACGAGCTTCAGGGCCAGAGTGATTCCCCAATCGATGACAATGTGGAGAAAAGTTTATGTAGCATTAGAGGAAGAAATAGTCAGAAATGATGATCAGGTAATGTCGCCAAAAAAGGTCAGGTATGTTGATGTGTTTGGTGAGTGAAACAATGCTTATATTGCCTATATTACTGTGTGAAAACCAATATACTCTTGTACTAAAGGGACTGCTACCTGTATCGAGTATTTTGAACCTCAGGTGAGCAATTTCTCTGTGAATTTTTGTTTTGTTTCTCACCAAAAGTGGAGGTTTAGAAGGAATTTTGTTATTTCCAAAATTGGTTGGGATTGGGGGGAGTTAGTGGTGCAAAATAGGTCAGGACAAGACGGGTTAAGGTTACCGCTTTGGATACCCCCAAGAAGCCATTTCCATACCGCCTGGGGATATCGAGGCACTACTTTAAGAACACCTGCTCTAGGAGAAGAATGGTGGCCGTCTACAACAGCACCAACAGAACGACCAGAAAGGGAGCTAGAGATGGAGACGCAGATAGAAGGATAGAAACTGAAAGAAGGCAGACGCAATTGAAAGCCTTTTAGATGTCAAGTGCAATGACAAAGGTTTTCCCCATAGTCCTGAGAGGATTATGACCAGGAGTCTGAAAGGTAGGTGTGAAGATAGGCAGTCAAGCATCCCTGGCAGAACTCATACTGATGATCAGAAAAAAGGTTAGGATAGGAGAGATGCTTAAAAATTTTTTCAGTTATGAACAGACTCGAAAACTTTTGATATACAGGATGTTAAAGTAACTGAGCGATAGTTAGAGGGCTGGGAATGGTCATAATTTTTTGGGACAGGCTGAATGAAAGCAAACTTTCAGTAAGAAGGAAAGGCACAAGTTGATGGACAAAGGCAAAAGAGTTCATCCAGGCAGGGTAGAAGCACAGAAGAAAATACATCAATTGAAGACATTTTAATGTGCCAGGGGGAAGTAAGAAGCGCGATGTGATGGAGGAACAGCACTGGAATCGTCCAAGGTGGAATTGGAGGATGAAGTCTGAGTGAAAATTCCTTTTTATCAGTAGAAGAAATAGCTATAGAGCAATCAGAATGGAAAAGAGAAGCGAAGGATAATGAGGTAAAGTTGTTAGAAGGGTTTTTGGCAAGGTGCCAGAAGGAGTGGGAAGAATTTGAGTTGGGGAGCATTTTGTACAAATTAAATTAATTTTAGAAGAGCGATGAACAAATAGCACGATTCTTTGCAGGGCCATAAAAGATGAGATTCAGGAGTGGGTTGGCTCCAATACCTTTTGTAGGCATTCTCTTTGTTGTGGACAGCATTAGAATATGCGTGACTGAACCAGTTGTTTTTTTTGCATTAATCAAAGGATATGAAAAAAGAATGAATGCTTCCATGCCCAAAAGAATAACATCTGCAATGCGCAATGGATGCTCAGATTGCTCCCGACCATGGAAGCATAAATCATTCCAAGGAAAATCAAAGTACTGCCTGAGGACCTCCCAATCCGTAGCTCCAAAGTGCCTCAGCCACAGCTTCTTTGAAGGGTCCCCAGGCCTTACTGGAGCAATAGGACAGGTTAAGATGATAAGGGTGCGATTGGAGTAGCCCAATAGAGAGGAAAGATTAACAGTGTAAGCAGAAGGATTAGTTGTAAGGAAGAGGTCAGGTGTGTTGGAGCTCCCTGCAAGGAGAGCAAGGATATGGGTAGGGTGCTGTACAAGCTGCTCTAGGTAATATAGGACAGAAAAGACGTTAGTTTGTTCACAAGGTGGATCAAAGGAGATGAGAGCCAAAAGTGGTGGTGAACACTGAAATCTCTTAGAGTGGAGACTTCTGAGAAAGGAGAAATCGATAGCATGTGTTCCATCTTAGAAGTAAGGTAGTCAAAGAATTTTTCACAGTCAGTAGAATTAGGGGAAGGGTGAACAGCATAGATATATTTACTCAAAGAGTGACAGGAAAGCAGGAGCGTGAGAATAGAGAATTCAGATGAAAGTTCAGGAACACGAGAGCAAGATATGTCGTTGCGTACATATAAACAACAGCCACCTTTGGCATTGAAATTAGTATAGAGAAAGTAGGAGGATGCAGAGAAGGGTATGCTATTATTCGCCTCAAACAGGTGGGTCTCACTTTGGAAGAGAAGGTGAGGTTGCAGGACGAGAGAGGTAGTGCTCAACAGGGAGAAAGTTGCAGGAAAGACCGCGAATGTTGCAGAAATGAAAAAGTGATTCAGACAGTGATTCCAAGTATCTCACTGGTTTGTCACAGGGAGAGGGGTGGATGGTGGAGGCTTGGATGCCTTCCTTCCCCCACCCCCCCGGGGACTCCGAGGCTTGGTAACTATATGCTTTTTTTTTTTTTTTTGTAACATTTTGAAGAGGAAGTGTTGTGTGTAATGTGCATGTATTTTGGTGTTGAAAGTTAGAGGAACTTGTAGAGCTTCCTGAAAACGTTCAGCAAAGGGGGATGGTCAGGAGCTAGTCTCGAGGGCTGATGAAAAGGGAGTTCCAACTCTCCCTATGTCTGCTATTCAAGCCAAAAATTGACAAGCTTCTGTGCCCCATATTTGTTTGGTTATAGGTAAGGACCTGAGGAAGTTTCAGTGCCGCATATTTGTTTGGTTATAGATAAGGACCTGAGGAAGGCCACACGTACCATATGGATGTTGCTTCAGGTTTGGTAAAGGGGTGCGCACTCAGTTTCAACTGCCAATTAAACATTTATTCACGGTTTCACATATAAAGTGAAACATTGTGTGCTCACAAGGCAATCGAAAAGATTATAAATAGAACCATTGGAACTGTACTTAGATATTTAAGTGAAGAGGCACAACCTCTGACACTAAATGTCCTGTTTAAGATAAACGAATGGAAATTTGGATGGACCTGTTTACAGGCTTAATTAGATATTAGACACCATAAGATTTAGTCTCGTAAAGGAAGTTCAACCTTAATGTTTGACACCCCCTTCCCGCCTCCCCCACCAAAAATAAGACAAAGAGTTTTCAAGGTTCAGGAATTAAATTTCGCCTTTAATGTCGGGACTGAAGATTCCATCCCCAGTTTAGTACAGTTCTGATGAACAAAGAAGATTTAGATGAATGAATGAAATGAAATCTCTTGTGTGCATTAATACGGACTAAAATGTTTGGACGAATGGATGCGATGAAGTCTTTTGTGTGGATTAATACGGACCAAAATAAAGTCATGGGGACCACTAGATATAAATACTGACCTCCACTCTACATTCTTGATCCCTCATTCCCCCCCCTTCCCCCGAAAAGAAAAGAAAAGTTCTCCTAGATCAATGGATGAATTAATGGGTGTGTTATTTGGTGAAGAAATGTGTGTGATTGCTCTTTCGTTCAGCCATGAATTTGTGTACCTTTAAGGATTTCTAAAATACCGTCATAAATTTTCTGTAATATGGCTAACTCTAGCAACGATGGGTAGCACTGCTAGTTGCATGTAAACACAATTTGGCTTAACCTTACAAGCAGAGGGAGGCTTAATATGGACTGCAGACTGAAGGTGCCCTTCACTTGTAGTCCATAATCTTCCTTCCTGGAGAAAAGGAGTGAGTTGCAAGATACTGTATAAGCGGACTGTGGATCCTCAGTGCCAGTGTGTGAATGTGCCCCTCTCCATGTTCTTTTGATAAAATAGTATAAATGACAAGGTGGGCAAGTCAGCATTTAGCTTTACAGTTAGCTCCTTTCACTTCTGTTGGCTGCAGCAGGAAGCAATACCCTCAGACTCTTGGAAATATATCCAGCCAAAACATCGACAGAGCTGGCAAACGCGAGTATAATCCTGCCATATCCTTACCCCATTACCCCTTCTCTCTCCTTCCTTCGCCCAACGTTGGCGTCGGCAAGGCAGGTCATTCTCTCTCCACACAATGCATGAGCAGCACCTAGTGTCACCATCCGTCCTCTGCGACCTGTGCACTAGCATCTTCTCGACTCGTTGCTACTACTTTCCCGGTTGCATGGTATGCCTGCATCTTGCGGCAAGTACCCCCATTTCATTTCATTTTTCTTTTTTTGTCATTTGTCTTTCCTAGTTTAAGTCTGTTGATTTCTGGTTTGCTGCCTCACACTGTGCGCAGTTTTTCAGTCGGTATGACTGCAGTGGTTTGCTTCCGCCATGCTAGGCTGTCAGGGATTGGACTACAGAGTATATGACATCTGAAAATATGGTTTGTCGTGAAGCTCCTGGCTCCTCATGGAGCACAGATTTCATCACGCAGGGCAGGCTTCCCTCTACTGCATGATGCTCATCCTAGACTGTGCTCGCATGGAGCTACGACATGTTTTGTTCCGTTTGTGTTATTTTTCATAGTTACTAGCTTTTTAGCATAATTGCCTTCAGCTCCAAGGTCCTCACAGTGGTCTGTCCGTCCAAGCATGATGAGCTATTTCTGTCATACTATTCTTTTCCTCTCAGGCCAGATTTTAGGTTTATACTCTTTATAAAGTAAAATGGTAGGAGGAAGCAGAAAACGACATACACCGTGGTGGACGGAAGAAGTTAAGTTGGCAGTGAAGAATAAAGTGAAGAAATTGAGGAAGTGGCTGAAACATAAAAGCCCAGAGACAAGACTTGAGTATATAGAGGCAAGAAATGAAGCTGAGAACATAAAGAGACAAGCAAAAAGAAATGTTTGGAAAGACTTAGGAGAAGCTTTAGAGGAAGATGTCAGAGGAATTAAAAAGAAAATATTTGGACTGGGAAAATCATACCGTAAAGACAAAACAATGATCTACAACTTGAAAGATGACGATGGTAATATAATCACAGACGAGGACAAAATCAATGAACGATGGCAAAACTACTTTAAAAGACTACTAAACAGAGAGACAGTAGATCTTGAGGAGTACAGAGATGGATTGGGTGCAGAGTATGAAGCACAGGACGAAATTGATGACTTAATAACAATGAGAGAACTCGAGGACTCTTTGATAAAGATGAAGAACGATAAATCACCAGGCAGCGATGGAATACCTATTGAACTGATCAAGAATGGAAGTAATCGACTAAAAGAAACAGTGTTAAGAGTGGTCAATGAAGCATGGGTAAATGGAAAAATTCCACCGGATTGGGGCAAAACCATCATAGTGCCCATATTTAAAGGAAAGGGTGATTCGGGACTGTGTAATAATTACAGAGGCATATCGCTTATAAACCACATAGCTAAACTCTACGAAAGAATTATAGAGAAAAGAGCAAGATCTATAATTGAAGACAGACTAGGAGAAGAGCAGTTTGGGTACAGGAAGGACAGAAGCACGTCGGACCCGGTATTTGTACTCAGAATGGTGATGGAAAAATGCTGGGAGTATAACAAGGACCTATATGTTGCCTTTATTGACCTGTCAAAGGCTTTTGACTCAATTCCTAGGAAAAAGCTTTGGAGGTGTCTTGTAGAGGAATATGGAATCACTGGGAGATTGAAGAGGGCCATTAAGAGTACATATGACCCTCATCAATGTAAGGTTCGAACGGGGTATGAAAAAGATACTTGGTTTGAAGTGGAAACTGGGGTGAAACAAGGAAGTGTACTATCCCCATTACTGTTTATTGCTTATATGGACATGATAATTAAAAGATTCAAGGAAAGGTTTGCAAATGAAGAGCAAGGGGATATATTGGCCTACGCAGACGACATCGCATGTTGGAGTAATAGCCGGCCACAACTAACAAGAGCTTTGGAGTGCTGGAGGGAATGTTTTGAAGAAGCAGGAGTAACAATAAACATAAACAAAACAGAAATACTCACTGTGAAAAAGCAAAATGATGACGCGGATGATATAGTAGTTGGGGGCGATCAGGTCAAAGAAGTAGAACTTGTAAAATATCTGGGGTGTATTTTCACGAAGGAGGGAGATAAGAATAAGAGAG
Source organism: Coenobita brevimanus (assembly GCF_032717465.1). Lineage (NCBI taxonomy): Eukaryota > Metazoa > Arthropoda > Malacostraca > Decapoda > Coenobitidae > Coenobita > Coenobita brevimanus. Next base: position 13,785,937 of record NC_136986.1, on the reverse strand, counting down.
AGATCACCGAAAGGATAACTAAATATAGCAGATGTGTATGCTCTCTATATCCAATACTCAAAGACAGATATGTACCAATGGAGGCAAAGAGAACTATATTCCAGTCTATTTTAACACCTATACTCACATACGCATCTGAGAGCTGGACTCTGACAACCCGAGACTGGAGCAGAGTTCAAGCAGCAGAAATGAGACCACTGAGAGCAATAGTGGACAAAACAAGGAGAGACAGAATCAGGAATGAAACAATAAGAGAAATGGTTGGAGTAATATCGGTGAGAAAAGTAATCGAAAATTCACAACTGAGATGGCTAGGACATGTTGAGAGGATGGACGAGTCAAGAATAGTGAAGGAGAGATGGAATTGGAGACCTGATGGCAGAAGATCAGTCGGAAGACCTCGGAAAAGATGGAGAGATGGTGTGGAGGAACTGTTGGACAGACGAGGTATGGATAACATCGAAGCATTGAGAAATCAAGACGCCTTTGAGAGAACCAACTGGAGACGGCTGATCCACCTGACAGGCTAAATGCCTACCTGGGAGCCGAATGAATGAATGAATGAATGAATAAAGTCAATGTAGTTTAGTTTTTAGTATGCCGTTTGAGCATGTGGTTCACTACTTGTTCACTGTGTTCTAGCTAGGCAGAATATTTCTGTCATGCTATCTTTACCCAGGCCATAATTGGTTAGTATAATATGTAGCGTGTTCCTTGCACCACTGTGCACGGTTTTCAATTACTTATTATTGCTGTTAATAATTTTCTGTTATTACTATTATTATTGCTATTTCTCTTATAACTTATGTACACTTTTATTATTTCTTATATTGCTATCAGTACAGATTCCATATTTGAATTAAGTATAATCTTTTTTCTTCCATGTCCATTCAAATCCACGAAGACAAACAAAATATGAAAACATCATCGGGTCCATAAAAGAGCATTGGCTTAATGCAACCTCTCCACAATCATTCCACAAGGGTGAACAATATTCAAGCTGAGAGCGCACATGACTCTTATAAATTATAACTAACTGCTCATCGGTGAAGAAGTTACGGACTCTATACAATAATCCAAGTTTCTTTGAGGCGGTTTTAGCAAGTGATCTGACATGAGAGGTCCAGCTGAGAGCACTGTTAAGTGAGACGCCAAGAATTTCAATACTTTTGGAGATGGGAATATTAGTAGCACTGAAGGTAATGTACGAATCTGGCAATATCTGTCTATTAGTAAACTGTATATATTTAGTTTTACTAGCATTAAAAGAGACAAGGTTGTTTTGTCACCATTCATTGATTGCAGATAGATCTTGATTTATCGAGATGGCCGTACTGAGTTGAGAGGTGGAGATATTAGACTTTGTAAATGGATGTCTGAGTGTGAATGAACTATGTAGTGTTGAGTCATCTGCATATGAGTGAATGGGATTGTGGGTGAGAGATAAGAGATCATTAATATGAACCAGAAATAGGGTTGGCGCCAGAACTGATCCCTGCGGCACGCCGGCGTTAATTGAGTGGAAATTGGAATATACATCATCTACTTTTACTCCTATTTTCCTGTCACTAAGATATGAAGAAATCAAAGGAACAAAAGACGTTAGTCCATAGCAAGGGAGTTTGGACAGCAGGGAACGGTTCCATACTCTGTCGAAAGCTATAGAGATATCAAGAGCTACTGCATGAGTTTCTCCAAAAAGATCAATTGATTGATGGATGGTATGAGATAAGAGATTGAGTATGTCAATGGTGGATCTTTCGTGGCGAAAACCATATTTTCTATCACTAATTAAGTTGTTGGATTCAAGATGTTTAACAATGTGCTTATTAATTAAAGTTTCAAATACTTTACCAAAAGAAGATGTGACAGCTATTGGTCTGTAATTGGAGGGGTCAAACGAACTTCCTTTTTTCGGAACTGGGTGGATATTGGCTTCTTTCCATGAATTTAGGAATGAAGAAGTACGTACGCATAGTCTGAATACTTTAGCTAGGACAGAGGCATGATCAGGGGAACACTTTTTCAAAAAAATTGGCGGAATTCCATCTGGGTGTGGAAGAAGTTGAGAGGCGGAAGAGTTATATGTAGAAAGAAAGTGAGAGGTGAAAAGATTAGTAAGAGAGAGTAAGAAGAGAGTGGATGAGGAATTTGGAAGGAATTTGAGTGTAAAGTGGAGGGACTGTAAGAAAATGTTCTGGAAAGAGATGAAAAGAGTAAGACAGGGTGGAAGTGAAGTTAGCAGGGGAGTGAAAGAGAAAAATGGTAGATTACTAGTGGAGAAGGGAGAAAAAGTGAGCAGATGGAGAGAACACTTTAAGAAATTGTTGAACGTAGAGGATGGAAGTAATGCGAGTATAACTGGCTGGGAGAAGGAGGGAGGTGAGAAGACAGGAAGAAATCAGTAGGATAGAAGTTGTGGAAGCAATGAAGAAAGTTAAATCGGGGAAAGCCCCAGGAATTGATGGAGTGTGTGGTGAAATGCTGAACCATGGGGGAGAGATAGTAGTAGATTGGATGTGGAAGATGTGCAGATTGGCCTGGGAGGAAGGTAGAGTCCCGGAGGATTGGAATTCAGGTATAATTAATCCCTTGTACAAAGGAAAAGGGGAAAAAGAAGTGTGTGGTAATCATAGGGCATTTGTCTTCTTAGTATAATAGGAAAAGTGTATGGTAGGATACTTATTAACAGAGTTAGAGAAAGAACAGAGAAATTACCAATACACCAGTCCTGTATGAGACAGCCCTTGCATGTATTCAATATGGACGGTGGGTGTTAGCGCCGAAGTGGTGACATGTGGAGGTGTAGGAGGACTACTGGGCCTTGGGATAGGCTACTGCCCCCGAGATATAGGACCTGAAGCCTTTGCCCAGAGTCGGACACATAAAAAAAAAAAAAAAGTAGTTGGAGAAGAACAGGGAGGCTTTAGGAAGGGAAGAGGTTGTGTAGATCAGATATTCATTCTCAGATCTTTAGTGGAAAAGTTTCTAGAGAAGGGAAAGAAGTTGTATGCGGCTTTCATAGATTTGGAGAAAGCATATGACAGGGTGGATAGACAAGGACTGTGGAAAGTGTTAAGAATATATGGAGTAGATGGGAAGTTGTTGAATGCTGTGAAGAGTATGTACGATGGTGCGAAGGCTGCAGTGCGGGTGGATGGTGAACTAAGTGAATTTTTCTCTGTGAAAGTTGGGTTGAAACAGGGATGTGTCATGTCTCCATGGTTGTTCAATCTGTACATGGATGGGGTAATAAAAGAGGTACAAGGTAGGGTAGTGGATGTTGGAGTGGCCCTGGTGAGAGAGGATAGTGTTTGGAAACTCCCTGTACTGTTGTTTGCAGATGATACTGTGTTGTTAAGTGAAGACGAAGGGGAGCTGCAAGGCTTGGTGGATGAGGTTGGGAGAGTGTGTAAGAAACGGAATCTAAAGGTGAATGTAGGGAAGATTAAAAGTGATGGTCTTTGAGAGACATGAAGTCAGTGAATGTACAGCGAGGTTGGATGGTGAGGAATTGGAAAATGTGAGTACGTTTAAGTACTTGGGTAGTGTGATGAGTAAGGATGGAGGTTTGGAGGGTGAAGTGCTTGAAAGGGTACAGCAGGGAAGAAAGGTTGCTGGTTCTTTGAAAGCAGTGATAAGAAACAGGGAAGTGAGCATGGAAGTGAAAAAGTTACTACATGACAGTATTGTGATACCAACTCTAACGTACGGAAGTGAAGCTTGGACGTTGTTGGAAGGACACAAGTCAAGAGTGAGAGCAGTGGAATTGAGTTAGGAGCCAGTGGAGTCACATGGAGAGACAGGCTGACGAATGAGGATATAAAGGAGCGTTGTGGTGTTGATGTGGATGTGTTAGGAAGCGTTATGAGGAACACACTGAGATGGTTTGGCCATGTGGAGAGGATGGAGAGTGAAAGACTGACGAAGAGGGTGTATGTGAGTGAGGTGGAGGGGGAACGAGGGAGGGGGAGGCCGAGGATGAGATGGAGGGATGGGGTGGAGAGGTATATGAGAGAAGGGGGTGTGAGTTGGGAGCAGGGCAGTGAAATGGCGGGGGACAGGGCGACTTGGAGGCGATTTGTTTGTGGCCACCCCAAACGGGATTAAGGCGTCTGGCAATAGATAGATAGATAGAATTTCGGGAGAATCAAGTACTGGAACATTCTGGCTGGTATCGTCTATGGTAGAGTTTCTGGCAAAGGTACTGGGAAAGATATCTGCTTTCCCACGTGGGTTATTTGTAATGCTGCCATCTGAAAATTTTAGTGGGGGAATGGAAGATGACTTGTTAAAGTTATTATTGAAAGAATTAAGAGTTGACCAGAATATTCTATTGTCATTAGGGTTGTTAAGTAATTTTGATGCTTGCTTCTGAAGAAAGTTTGATGTAGATAGATTTAATACAGCTTTTGCATGATTTTTAGCAATTTTTCAGTTTGCCCAAAATAGCCAGAGGCAAGCAGATTTGGGTCAGGTGTATCCCCTAACATAATGGGAGTTTCGACCGTATTGAGACCACCAAATCTGAATGCTTTGTGCTTCCCCGAGTGCAGGGAGGCTGAGGGAACACAGTGGTATACTTAACTCCAAACCGGCCATCTTGGCGCATAGATCACTATGTTTCTGATAGCCTCAAATATAAGTACATGAAGAATAGTGTTCCACAGGGATATGTACTTGGACCTGTTTTATTTATATCATTTTTTAATGATATTGATTTCTCAAGTACTAAGTTGAAATTTCTTTTATACGCAGATGATACAAACATTTACTTGCAAGGTAATAATCTAATGGAACTGGTACATACAATGAATAAAGAATTCTCCAAGGTTTCAAAACTGGATTAAATCAAATGTTCTTACACTTACTTTGAATAAAACCCATTGTCTTGTTACTCATTTTTCCAACTGTTAGTTGTCAAAATTTGAGATTAAGATTAATGACCATGTAATTGACAAAGTTAATTATGTACAATTTCTTGGTGTTACGACTGATAGTGGAATGACATGGAAAACTCATATTAATGACATTAAAGTGAGATTATCAAAAATTGCAGGCATTCTTAATAGAACCAGAGATTCCTTTAATATAGATAATTTAAAGCAACTCTACCTCTCTTTGGCTTACTCTCATATAATTTACTGCCGTGCTATTTGGGGAAGAGCAAACAAGACGTAACTAGATTCTTTATTCTTAGCACAAAAGAAAATACTTCGTATAATGTCTTACCAATCTTATAATGCTCACACAGGTTTATTGTATAAGGAACTTGGTCTATTAAAATTAGATGATATCTTGTTTGTTCAGGCAGTGAACTTTGTTTATAAATCCTTAAAAGGTCATATGTGCCTGGAGAACGATTTTGATGTGATAGTCTACAACTTCAGTACCAGAGGGGCCCAGGAGTTATTGCGACTTCCCTACCGGAGAGCCTCACATGTGCAACCCTGTCTTAGTTATAGGGAAGCTTAACCCGCCCCGTCCCGTCGACGTATGGGTACGTTGCAATGATTTGCATTTGCCAGTCCCGGCGACGTACCAGTTCGTCATGCAATTGCAAGGTCCCTAATTTGCACAATTTTCAATTTTCGCACGTGATTTTTCGTATGTATACACGGGACACCTTCCTCTATTCCTCTACAAGATGCCAAGCAGGGACAATGCCTTACACCGCATAACCTCCCCCCTCCCCCCTCACGCCATTGTCTTGGCAAAGGACCTGTTACCAGTGACCTGGCTAGTAAAGATATTCAGGGCCAAAGTGATTCCCCAATCGATGACAATGTGGAGGACAATGTTTACATAGCATTAGAAGAAGAAACAGCCAGAAATAAGGATCAGGTAATGTTGCCAAAAAAGGTCAGGTATGGTGATTAGTTAGTGAGTGAAACAATGCTTATAATGCCTTTATTACTGCTTGAAAACCAATATACTCTCATACTACATATACATTCGTACCAAGTAAATAAATAAATACCCTTTATGAGTGGATAAAATAGTTACCCTCCCATAGAACTCGTTTTCTTTGGTGCCAGCATGTTAGAAAACACAGTCAGGTAAGGAGGAACTCCTACCTGGATTGGATATTTTAAACCTCAGGTGAGCGATTTCTCTATGAATTTTCGATGTTTCTCGCCAAAAGCGAAGGTTTTAGCCAAAAAAATTTTTTTCGAAAATGCCTCGGGACTGGGGGATGTCGGAGGTGCGGAAAACCTCGGGACGTGACAGGTTAATTATGGAACACATTAGACGAATCACTGAAACATGCCACATCTATGTTTATAATCAAAAGACTGATTATGTAACACCTTCTAGATCAATACTAGTTGATGTTAGAATATTAATGTCGACTTTATTTTCCTTGTCAATAGCTACCATACCAGTTGCAATATTGCTTTCATATCTTTTCTCACAGACTTCAGGAATTTATTTTAACTAACCAGTTTGATTATTGACAACTTCAAAATTAGTAGGCTGTATACTGTAATATTGTTCTGCAAACCTTGTTAAATTATGAAACCATGTGTCTCCTAGCATTAATATATTTACTTATGCCTATAAGGCTAGCTACACTGAGCTCTACTTAGCTAGCTATATCTGCCAATTTTTCAGATAAATGTATTATTGTATTTTATGTAACAGTATCTATTTGGCAATAAAATGAACCAGTCAGAATCTCTCTCTCTCTCTCTCTCTCTCTCTCTCTCTCTCTCTCATAAGCTTTCATACAGTCATCCATCCCTAATGACCCTCAAGTGTCCTGTGGCAAACATGTGTGTACCTTCTGATTTTATGCTGTACGTAGTTGGTTGTGCTTCCAATATATTGAGGCCCATGATATAAAAATTAGAACTATATAATTAATCAGTATTTTTATGCATGTAGGATTAAATTAATTAGGGGTCCGTATTTGGACAAGCGAGGAACTTTCTAGAAATGTCAACATGAGTAATTTACTTTCTCTCTTATCTAAGGAAGTAGTTCTTTAAGGAAGTAGTTCTTGTCTTTATTTTTATTGTGTACTGTAGATTTAAATGTTTTATGCATGGAAAAATGTGAGTTCTCTCCTAGGCAGGACACTAAAATATAACACACTACATAATAGCTAGTGACATATATACTGTTAATATGTAATAATTTTATAGTTTGAAGAAAGTCGTGCCTAAGCTCGAGAGATCTGGAGGAAACAGTAATGCACATTCTAGGAAGGGATTTTCGCACGGAGCACAGTACAACACCAGAAGGGAAAGTCTTCAGTTGTGGAAAGTTCCTTCACGTCCCTTCACACATGACCCAACGGGTCATATACGGTACAGGGAAAATTGGAGAGACAGGGCGGAAGGTGTTAGGAGAGAGAAGAGGCAGGAACAGAGGGCACGGAGTTAGTGAGCATTAACTGCTCTTGCCTTGGGACCTGTTCACACAAGGCGTTTTTAAACATGGGGTCTACCGCCAGGGAAATATGCAGATGTACACATGGAGCGTTTTCAACAACGCTGTTTAATGTGTGTTAGGTTCCGAGGCTCCCTCCATACGGGTGTCAGTGTCAACTCCATGTGGACTGGCTGCTGGGGTCGTGCAGAGCCCGGAAGTGATAATGAATTGTATCTTGTTCATTTTATGACCAAAAGTTCGGTTTAGTGAGACATTATGGCCAGGGTATGGCTGTTTCCATGTGAACGTGATCAGGTTGTAGATTAAGTTACCTAGTTGCTTAATTCATTTTTCTTGCTGTAATTTATTAGTATTAAGTCTCATCATAATATTAAAATCTCGAGTGGGTAGAAATATGTGCCCTTGGCCACGTAATCCAGCATAATTTACACATGCGCAAAGGGGTGTGAGGCACGATGATTTTCAGTGCTTTTTCGATGCAAGGGTATTGAGAGAGGTTTTTGGAAAGTGATTATTCTAATTAAGGAACGTCATTTTTTTTTCGGGTAATCAATTGTAAGGGGAAGGGCATCACATTGAGTCTAACACGAGTCTATAGGAATGAAAATTTTAAGTTGTGTAAGCCGCCATCCTCCCCCCCCCCTCCTTTCTGCCATGAAGTGTTGGCTTACCATGAGCAGCAGTGTCTCTCACTCACCGACTGTCAGACGTACCGAGTGGTTGGTGTTGTTGTTCCTCCCTCCCCCTCCTCCCCCCCTCCAGGGAATTCTGTAAATATTTTGATAATACTGATGTTTGATATGCTGAAGTGCGAATAATTGATACCCACAAGTGATATAGTTACGAAAATAGAGAAATAGACTCGGGTTAGTATCAAGTGTTGTCGTCCCGCAGGAAGTGTGGTGTTTGATCACGCAAGGTTGATGCCATTGACCTCATTTGACAAGCGAGTCGCGAGTTCCTGCTGACCTCCTCTGTATTCTGTGAACTGGATAGTGAGGTATTTCCCATAAATTTGTGTATTGTACCTTATATTATTATTATTTAGTGTGTATCTGGAATACGAGAATGCTAGCTACAGAGTTCTGTCTGGGCCTCAGATAAATGTGTAATTTTTGTGGGCCAAATATCAGGTGCCCTGGAACCGTGAATTGTTTATTAATATGTGTTGGGATGACTTTGCAATTCAGCGCTTATTAGGGCTGTGTTATTTGTGAGTTAATGTTCACGTAGTTACTTTGTGAGGCACAATGATATCAACTCAGTGATGTTTCTCTTGGTTAGTGTAGGGTTATTCACGCTTATCTGTTATGGTACTTTTCATCTAAGTTATCCCTACATTATGTATTATTTTGAGCAGACCTATGCATCTATAGTGACATGTGTTATTCCGTTTCTGATAAGCAGAGTGTTGTAACTCCTGTTTCTTTACTATGAGACTTTCTCAATCATCCAAATGGATTACTGCATTAGGGAGAATAGTTATTCATTGTACATATTAATTTATGGCTGGTCCCAGTGAGGGAGTCCGAGTCCGAGTGTGGAAGTCGAACTCCCAATGTGGAAGTCAATGTCCCAGTGTCAAGGTCAAGAACATCAGAGGATCGGACAAGTGAACTATGAGCTCAGAGGGACGATTATGGAGAGCCATATTGGACTAAACGTGGGGCAAGGGAGCTAAGGATAAGGGTCATATGTTTGTTGAATAACATGTCAACTGATTCAGGGTTGTTATATAAGGCTAGTATATGGGATGATTTCTTTTTTTTTTTTTTTTTTGTCTTGTTAATACACATTTCCTCTCACTCAAACTTTATTGTTTGTATAACCCTTGAGAACTGGTGGTACTGAGTTGACTTAGTAGCTTGTTAATGTGTACCCCAGGAGCATTCTGGGAAATTGCGAAGGTCAAGCTTGGGTTGGCCGAGTTGGAGACTGATCCTCATCATTTTGGCATGCTACCACTTTTAACTTGGCCACTCGAAAAGAAACAAACACAACTGAAGAGGCCGCCAGTGGGAGAAAGTCTCCATCAATCTGAGTTCTTGACCGTTCCAGCATGCAGTGGTCATCACCAGTGACTTGATTTTGCCCCCTTTTTGACCACGCTAAAGTCTGGATCTCCGAGTGTACTCCTACAGTCGACATGACAACGCGCGATCGCTCTTCACATTGGCTTGCATCGCAAGCCACACTGGCCAATGAGGCGCAATTTAAACATCAAAACGTGGCATTTACCGTCACCTGTGTCCATCCCCAAGCAAACAATAGTACCTCGAACCACTGATATTTTTGCATTTCATTGTGCAGTAAAGCGAAAGGAAAGAGATGCATAATTTTATTTAAGTTGTGGCCGCATATTTGCTTTGCAATGTTTTCCTTTGATCGATCAGTGTAAATACACTTTTTATGACAGGATGCTGGTTGTGGTGTTATTTTGATGTTGAATAGTTGTACTTTATCGCAGTATGTTCATAAAAAGAAAAAGAAAATGAAAAGTCAAAGTGACGAGTTGAAGTTAGGCAAAAACCAAAAATTTTATACCTTGCTGTAGAAAAATAATCACCAAGAATAAAGTTATAAAGAAACAAAGCCATGAGTCAACCAGCTGTGCAGTACCGCCAAGCATAGAGCAACCATTCCGTGACATCATGCTCGAGCCTCTTTGTTATGATGTGTAAATGCGATTTATGGTGAATATTTTACAAAAGTTTCTTAAAATGACAAAAGTGTCATCGGAATCTCTAAGGTTGGATTTGAAATGACGATCGAAATATTCATAGGAATCTCAAAGGGTTAATTTGACGGTCCTCTTGTGTTACTAGTGAGAAAAAGACAAAAGGTTTTACTTATAATTTTGCATCTTACTCGCCTGTTGTACCGTAGTCGAAACAGGTGGGATTTGATCAACAAATTCCTGCATTATTTGGTTGTGTTTTGTTATTTGGGCAATACTTTTGCCTAATCTTGCTCTATTATTTTAGAACACCATTTAGTTAACCTTGTAAAGAGCTTGGCTCATTCAAAGATACTGTACCCTCTAGGTATAGTCAGTTGTAGCCAAGAGAAGCCAGCACGGAGCGAGGTGATATGATGTGTTGTCTCTCTGATACCGTGTGTGTGTGTGTGTGTGCGTGTGTGTGTGTGTGTGTGTGTGTGTGTGTGTGTGTGTGTGTGTAATGGTGGCAGTCAGTTGCTTAGAATGGTTACATGATGTTTGAAACGACGTGTTCGATCTCCTACTGAGCTTACTAACTCAGGTGTTAATTTAATTATCTGAATTTCCGAATGAGTTACTTGAGAGGAGCATGTGGAGTGACGTGGAGGGACAGGTTGACGAATGAAGAAGTGAAGGAACGTTGTGGGGTGGATGTGGATGTGGTTGAAAAGATTAGGAGAAATACACTGAGGTGGTTTGGACATGTGGAGAGAATGGAGAATGAAAGACTGACCAAGAGGGTGTATGCAGGTGAGGTGGAGGGAGGGAGAGGGAGGGGTAGACCGAGGATGAGGTGGAGGGATGGAGTTGAGAGGTATATGAGGGAGGGGGAGGTGAGTTGGGGGGAGGGGAGTCAAATGGTGGGTGACAGAGTGACTTGGAGGCGTTTTGTCTGCGGCCACCCTTTGCGGGATTAGGGCGTCGGGCTATAGATAGATAGATAGATAGATAGAATTTCCGAATATTGATCTATATTGCTGATAATTTCAAAGACCAACAGGCACTTCAAGAAAGCATCTCCATTATTACCATCAACACCAAAAATGAGTATGGTATCTCAGTTATATACTTAGTGCAGTAGTATAAACTGGGGGTACAAGCGCCCAAATAGCGACATGTGAAGGTGAGATGGCTGTGGAAGGCCCGCTTGAGCTCAGGAAATGATTTATCATGTATATGTTGAAACCAAATTTAGCCAACTATATATATATATATATAGTATAAATTGTTAACCCGAGGCATCCCAACGATGTATGGATATGTTGCCACACTCTGTCACGGTGACACCAGACAATGTATCCATACATTTTGCAATTGTGAGGTCCGTCATTTGCAAATTTTTCAAGTTTCAAGGGTGATTTTTGATAGGTATATGTGGGAAACCTTCCTCTACCCAACGCCAGGCGGGGATAATGCCTGATCCCACCTGGCCCCCTCACCCCCCCCGCACACCATTTTCTCGGCAACTCACCTGTTGGCAGTGACCTGGCCAGTAAAGACATGTCGCACCACGAAATTCAAGGCAAAAGTGATTCCTGAGGTGGAGGACAAAGGAAGAAATAATCCAGAGGAAGAAACATGCAGAAGTGATGAGGAAGTAACATTGTAAAAGAAGGTTTTTGGTGAGTGAACAACACTTACATCACCTATATTATTGTCTGAAAATCAATATATTCTTGTACTACATATACATTCGTACCAAATAAATAAATATCTAACCACTGATGAATGGTTTGGAATCGTTACCCCTCCCATTGAAAATGTTTCTCTCAAGCTTTGCCTGAGAGAACAGGGTAACGGTACTGTTACCTGTACCTTATCTCTAAACTCAACTGAGCACTTTCTGTTTGAATTTTCGATGTTTCTCATAAAAAGCAGAGGTTTTAATTCCCCCAAAAAAAACTTTTCGAAAATCTGTCAGGATTGGGAGGCATTGGTGAAAAAATTGTCGGGATGCGGCGGGTTAAGAAGTGAGATTTGCCAGTTAGGTAGCCAAGATCTTTCTCGACGTTTCTTGTACCATAAGTTCTGGTATCAGAGAGTTGCCAGTTTGCCAACTGTTTGTGAACGTAGTTATTTCGCAAGTTATACATTAATTTTTGTCCTCTTTTTCTTTGTAATGTTTTGTTTATGTGATTGCTTGTTAAATTAAGTAATTTAAATTTATATGGTTATTGATTTAGATGTAATGTAAGACAACTCTGGCATGTTTTCATATCTCCGAGTTGGCAACTGTTGTTCTCGTAGAATATAGACGTCTCTCGAATAATGTAAGCAGATATAAGATGGGGTAGAGATTATTACAAGTCTAGTCGGGTGTCAAGTCAGTTTGAGTGAAGTGCTGTCAGTTTTGTTTCAGTGTAGTTCAGTGTCAGTGAATATTGTATATTTTTGGTACTTGTGAAAACAGTGGCAACCAGTGATGGGTTACTGAAGTTTGTACATCATTGGTACTTGAGAAAACAGTGAAGTGTCATGCATTAAGTGTAATAATTGTGAAGAGTTGTCACAAATTGGTGCAAGCGTGTTTATAAGTTCGTGACATTTTTGTTTCAGTGTGAAAACCATGAATTCTAGTGGAATTCCCAGTGTGTGTCACTCAGTTCAACCGTCCTAGCGTTCACTCGATTGGGACGGTTTTCAGAACATTTTTATCTTTTTCATGAGTGATCATCCTTGGGCGCAATATTAGCACCTTTGCTGAGTGATTTATTGTGAGTGTATGTCGCTCACTTTCTTTCCGTTGACCATTGAAGCAAGCACGGCCATCCCTCGCCCCCTTTCATAATTCGAACCTAGGCTTTGATCGTCATGAGAGCAGGTTCGTGCCCAGCGTGGAGCAGCGCCGCCAGAGCAAGTTCCTGAAATCTCCACCTAGATGGTGAATCGGCGAAGAGGTTCAGCATATTGCAGCGTCCGTCCTACGTAACGGCGCCCAGTCATTCTGCTTAGCCCCTTCTACTGACCAGTATTTCTTTTCGTTTTTCCTAGGTTTAAGTTTAGCTTTTGAGTGAGCGAGTGAGTGTATTCTCCTTGTTATTTTGAATTCATTTTGAGACTCATGTAACGTAAAATTAATTAATTGTGATTAATAAATTCACCGTTCTTTTTCCTTGAGCTCAATGTAGTTAAACTCGTGTTTTATTTTTCCACAGTTAGGTTATTTAGTGGCCACTCCTAGTTTGCACAGATGCTTTACATTATTCATAACTGGTACTTAGGCCACTCCTTTTGTATTAAGCTGAAATACATTGTGCCAGCCAGGAGTTAATGCACTGGCAAAGAACCTGTTTATTACTATTAGTATTTGTTATTGATTGTCAGGAGTGGAGTCACTTTCTCGAGAGGCTAACAGTACTACAAACAGCACTCGTGAGTAATTAGTCTCTGCTGTGTACTGTTGACAGTGTTTATAAATTCTCTTCCTTAGAGAATCGGCGAAGTAAGCTGGTATAAAGTAAACTTTCCTGCATGATTTCACAAGTCAATATTTGCCCCTATTTACAAGCACCTTTTAAAGCATATTTAAATTCATAAATCCACAAAACCCCGTGACAATTGTTAAGCATTAAGTGTAATAGCAGTTAGTAAAGTGTGTATAGCTCCAGTGCTGATGAGAACAGTGAAGTTGGAAAGCATTAAGTGTAACCATTTGAAAAATAAAAGACAGTGAACTTTTAAGGATCCAGTGTTTATTTCGCCTCAGCTGATCTTGTGTACTGTACACCTAAAGGCTTACCATAGGAAGAACAACTCACTGGGCAAAGTCCATCCTAAACTGATCTCCTGCTGTTGGAGCCTGTGGCAGGGTGGGGTGAGGACGTAACACTGGTGTCAGAAGTGGGATAATGTCGGTGCTGCAGTGAGTCTAACCTTCGACATGGAAGCAGAAGGCGTGAAGACAAGATCTCGAGCTGGGCAGGAGGAGGAAATTTCCCTGGTGACAATCGTGAAGTTAATACAAGAACGAAGAGTCTTACTACAGGCACTGAATGAACAATTGAAGGAAGGACAGAAAGAACTCAAAGAATTAATACAGGCACAAACTAAAGAACTCAAAGAACAATTACAGACACAAACTAAAAACTCAAAGAATAAACTAAAGAACTCAAAGAACCATGACAGGTATAAAGGGTACAATTGAAGCCACAGAGTGAAAAACTAGAGGCATCAGGTGAAGAGCAAAAAGAACGATATGAGCAACTTCAAGAGGCATCAGAGGAGCAACAGAGGGAAGTACAACTGAGAGTGCAAGGACAGCAAGATGCTTTCATGGGGGAAATGAAGGAAGAACAGCAACAGCTTAAGGATGAAGTAGATGCCAAGCTAGAGCAGCAGGAGACGTATGAGGTAACCAGCAATGTGCCTGAGTGCAAACAGCATGTAGACGACCAGTTGAAGTCAATTAGTGAGGAAATAGTGATGGAGTGCAAACAGCATGTGGACAACCAGCTGAAGATTAGTGAGGGAATAGTGATGGAGTGCAGACAGCATGTAGATAACCAGTTGAAGCATGTAGTTGACCATGTTAAAATAATTAGTGAGAAAAATGAGGCTGTAGAGAAGTATTGCACTGCTGAGCCGCAGGTTAGTGTACAGGGAGCATATGAAAGAAATGGACAGCGTATGGTGAATCTTGACGGATCACAGGCATCTAAAGGGTTGAATAATCAGAATGCAGAAGTTTTAAGTACTGGCCTTAATTATGATGCCCCAGTTTTTATGCCCCAAACCAGTGAAGTCCATAGCTATAATGGGGGTTCAATTAAAAAGAAACCTCAAGAATTTGATGGTAGAGTATCTTGAGAAGCTTACTGTGCACAGTTTGAATTACTTGTGGATCAGAATGTTGGGATGATAAGAAGAGGGCTGCAGAAGTCCACCACTGAAGAAATGCAGGAGAATCTTGATAAACAGTGTGCGAGAAGACAGATGAGACGGTAAGGAGTGTAGAAGGAACTGGAATCATCAGAAGAAATGCAGCTGTACTGCAGTGACAGGGCCAGCATCGGATGAAGACCTGAAGAGGATGTGCTAAAGTGGCTGCAGCAGAGTACAGTGCAACCATCTTGAGAAGAAGTTTCCAGGTTAAGCCCTGCGACCAAGAGCTACTGGCATCAGTGGGACCTTCTTCATTTGAACAATGGACTACTGGAGCATCAGTGGGAGACAGTTGATGGCCTCAGCAAGTATTGACAACTGGTGGTTCTGAAGAAGATGGGGTCCAAGATCTTGGATGAGTCCCATAACCAGATCACTAGTGGGCACCTGGGAGAGAAAAAAAAACTCTAAGCCAGCTGTGACAGAGGTTCTACTGGATTGGCATGCATCACGATGCTGAAGAGTGGTGTCAGGCCTGTGATGTGTGCTGTACCAAGAAGGGACCCAAGAAACGTGGTTGTCCCTCTTTCCAGCTGTACCAAGTGGGTGTACCGATGGAAAGAGCTGCAGTGAACATTGCTGGACCTTTGCCACTCATTGAGAGAGGAAACCGGTATCTACGTGTCACCATGGACTACTTAACTAAGTGGCCAGAAGCCTATGCTATCCCTGATCAAAAGGGTGTGACTGTTGCTCAGGTGTTGGTTGATCAGTTTTTGTGTCGTTTTGGGATGCCACAAGAACTACATTCAGACCAGGGTAGAAACTTCGAGTCTGCTGTGTTCCATGAGTGCCGGAAGTTATTGGGGATCAAAAATACCAGGATGACCCCTCTAAGGCCACAGTCAGATGGGATGGTGGAGAAATTCAACTGGACCCTTGGACAAGAACCGGCCAAGTACTGCATTGAGAGTCAAACAGAATGGGGCCAGAAGTTACCTGCATTGCTGATGACATATCGGTCTGCATTCCATGGGTCTACTGGCTACACTCCTGCAAAACTTATGTTTGGCCATGAGTTACGTTTACCCATTGACTTGCTAATGAGAAGACCACCTGGAAAAGAGCTGCCTACAGACACCACCGGCTATGCGAAGCACCTTCAGGAAAGGCTGACTGACATACATCATCAAGTGAAAGGAGCCCTCAAGTTTTCAGAAAAGGTGATGAAGTCCAAATATGATGTCAAGGCAAGTGAGGTGAGCTTCAAGGATGGTGACCAAGTTTGGCTGTACAATCCTCAGCGTAAGAAGGGATAGTCACCGAAGCTGTAGAGCCCATGGGACGGGCCTTACACTGTGTTGGGCCGCCTATCAGGTGTACCGTAACGTATCGGATTCGGGGAGGCATGAAGTCTCGCCCAAAGGTGGCACACGTGAATCGTCTGTGGCGGTACCATGGGCCAGGACAGTACAGCTGGGACGTCTCCGAGGAATCGTGCTCACTTGCAGCCGAGGATGTTGAGGAGGACCAAGGAGCTGAAGTAAAAGAGGATGGTGACAGTTCCCCAAGAGAAGAAGGGAATCAAAAAGAGGACCAAGACCTTCCAGGAGGAGTGGACTGTGTACAGGAACAAGGACATCATCAGAAGTGGCATAAAAGACCTAATAAGTTGAAGGATTATTTTGTGTATAGTTAGATGTTCCTTTAAGATTAAGATTTCTGTCTGCATACAGTATATTGTGTAGTTTTGTCGGGATGACAAAGAACTAGGAAGGGGGTAGTGTTAAGAAGCGAGATTTGCCAATTAGGTAGCCAAGATCTTTCTTGACGTCTCTCATACCGAGTGTTCTGGTATGAGAGAGTTGCCAGTTTGCCTGCTGTTTGTGAACGTGGTTATTTTTAAGTTATGCATTAATTTTTCTCCTTTTTTGTCTTTATAATGTTTTATTTAAGTTACTGCTTGTTAAATTAAGTAATTTAAGTTCGCATGGTAAATAATCGAGAGTGTTATGCAATGTAAGACAACTATCACTTTTTTTCATATCCCTCAGCTGGCAACTGTTGTTCTCATAGAATGTAGACGTCTCTCGAATAATGTAAGCATATACATATTGGGGTAGAGATTATTACAAGTCTAGTTGGGTGTCAGGTCAGTTTGAGTGAAGTGCAGTCGGTTTTGGTTCAGTCTAGTGCTGTATCAATGCAGTGTCAGTGAATATTGTATATTTTTGGTACTTGTGAAAACAGTGGCAAACAGTGACGGGTTATTAAAATTTGTATATCATTGGTACTTGAGAAAACAGTGAAGTGCCAAGCATTACATGCAGTAAGTGTGTAGAGTTGTTAAGCATTAAGCGTAGTAACAGTTAGTAAAGTGTGTGTGTGTGTGTGTGTATATATATATATATATGAATGTAACAACAGTGATGTCGTATGGCTTAAGAGACCAGATACTAAATTATGTTATAGATCTGTTTTTCATTGATTAAAAAAAAAAAATCTGCTTGTGGGAATAATGCGGATAATTAATCAGTCTATATTAGTCTCGTAGTTCTAGATGTAGGAGAAGGTTGAGGCTCCGACACCAGCAGCCTCTCGACTACAAAGGCCACACTGCCCAGGGTGATGCCCACCAGGAGAAGCAGCAGAGGTCCCTGCATATGGACAATAGACAGACTCCTGAAACTGCTTTGGCTGTGTTCTGTTCTATCCTGCCCTTGTTGTTTTATGTCTTCCCTCTGTTTCATTCGACTTTCACGTGCAGCGGCTTCCAGTGTTTCCTTTTTCCACTGCTCATACAGACCAGCCTGAAAACAGAAAGTTGCAGTAGTGAGTCCTGGAAGAACTTAAATAGTCTTCGTCAGATCCCAGTGTAGTAAATGTTCTAGTTTTTATGTAAATCTTGTAGGAATCTCTTAACCAATAGTATTATAACATTTATATTTAATCCTTTGTATTTTAATGCATTGGTCATACTGATTTTATGCACTGTCACATGTAATATGCATAGTGGTACAGGCAGTGTATAATGACAATACAACATGTTAAGAATAGATTTAACAATTTGTTCAACAACTCTGATAAAGCAAAATCATTAAAATATGCATCAATCTAGGGTGGTCACTCCTGTCTGTCATTTAGAGTAAAGTGGTTGCGTGGGCTATATTTCAGACATCAGCTAAGAGTACTGTGCCACCCCCCTCGTATTGAGTGGTACTATCACCACATTTTATCGGGCTGTTTGGACTATTTTGATATACCGTAATGTGGCCTAGAACAATGTGGTCGCTACTTGTCCCTAGGTAGCATGCTTTTGAACAGTCAGGCCGCACCGTCAGGAATTACTTTTTTATTTTATTCTTAGGATCGTATTCTCTGTCCCCATTTTATCCTTTTTATACTCCGTGGAAAATGGTACGGTGCATGTGAATCGTACAAATACGATAATCAGCGCAGTATTTCGCAAAAACAAAAAGCATATCGTAGTGCAATGAAATGGGAGCCAATACTTTTTAAAGATGCAAAATTCTACCTTAGATGCTGTATAATGCATCTGAAACGAATGTTTTCTGCTTTGTTACGGGGTGAAAATATAAATAAGCTTTATCTTGAAAAATATGAATGGTAATATATTTTCAAGTTACATTCAGTAAAAAAATGTAAAACACTGGTGTTAAATCGCTGAACTGAGTCTTCTTTGGAACAGATTATCTCATTTAAGTCATATAGCTTTGGTTCAAGCATGAACTGTATTACATTACCTGTATGCAAGTAAATGCTAACAATCCTCAATCTTCTTAACAATCTTTTAATAATTTTAAGCATTATTTTCATGTTCTGAACTTTTGATAATGATCATTCTTCAGTACATAGGCCGATATAGGACCAGTGTTATTTATAGAGCCGTCTGATATATTCCTATGTATCTCCACTGTTACTGGGGGGATACAGGTGTAAATTTCAATAAGTAACAAGTTTGCACTACATCTGAAGTATATGTCACGTTTTCATGGGACACCTGCCACAGACTGACTAAACTATTTACAAACCTGCTCCTACGGTCACATGAACAGCTACTGGAACAATCCGTTACCACTTGCAAAATCGTCGTTTATTAGTTTGTGCTAATAAAATGTCTATCTAAAGCATTACAAATGCCTGTTCATTACAAATGCATATTTTGGTCATGAAAGAAAACTCTTCACCATTTATGCCTCCCAAATAGAGGCAGCATATAAGTAGATTTCAACAATTTTCGCCTACAAGATCTCTGGGATAACACAATATAGGAAAATGTTTATTAAGCAGACAGAGAAAGAGAGAGGGGGGGGAGGGTTGATTCACTGATTGATTGAATATAACTAAAATCTGGCGGTGCAACTGCCAGGGTCATATGCCGCTGGACAACAATGTAAAAGACGCTGCAAATAAAATGTGCATATTCAAAATACAGATAATACCCGCTAGTAAGAATAAAACACTGAAAATAACAAAAGTATAAAATATTAATTAATTGTTAAAGTGGAAGGAGGCCCGCCTCCTGAAGAAAATTAATAACATCAGTAAAATCGCCAGTGGCTCCCCCAAGCATAGAGAACAGACAGGAGGCACCATCTGCCCCCTAATGCTTATGGGGGAATCTCTGACGGAGGTTCCTCAGACCCGCACACTCGACCAGCAAGTTATGGACAGTAAGGGAAACAAGACAATCATCACAGTGCGGTTGGGTCCCACCACCCATCAGGAACCCATGTGTAAGCCAAGAGTGCCAAATGCGAAGCATAGCAAGAGCCACTTCCAATTGCCGAGGTATGGAGGGGAAAACCCTTGGCACAACCACTCCCTGAAAGATTTTTTTAGCTTATTATGAGCAACACCATCCCAGTGTCTCTGCCAACACATACAAATCGTGTACCGCAAGGAAGGTGATACATCAGAAGCAGGAAGCAGGTAGTCGGTTAGGGGCTATTGAGAAGACCCAGCTTTAGCTAATGTACCTGCCCTTTCGTTGCCCACCACACCAGCATGTCCGGGAACCAAACAGAAGTCCACATGACGATCACGACGGCCAAGAAGAAAAAGCCACTCTAAAATTCATAAAACCAATGAGTGGGATGCATTAAATAATTCCAGTGCAGAGAGAGCACTACGAGAGTCACTAAAAATCACAAAAACAGATTGGTGGAGAGTAAAAATGATTTTGAGAGCATATAAAATCGCAGGCAGTTCCGCTGTATACACTGAAGTAATGTCAGGATGGCTACCGTCCCTACTAAAGGAAGCGAAGGCAACACAAAATCCTACTCCAGTATCAGTCTTAGATCCGCCAGTATAGACAGGGACAGAACCTTCATGAGTGGAGGCATGTTTTAAAATGGGAGAGAGGGACACTTGAGAGGGAAGTGAGCCCTTTTTACCAACAATGGACCTACAAAATGTCATACGAGGGAGTAGCCAAATACCTACCCTTGGGATCCGATATGGACAAACTGCCAGTCTCGGAACAGAGAGGACAATCATAACAGACAGGACCCTGTAACCAAAGGGCTTCGGGAATATAGGACGGGTGTCATAAACAGAAGATCATGAATCCTGGGAGATGATGGCACAAGAAATTGAGTCCGGAAAGCAGTGAGGATTATACCAACACCGCATCACCAACTACTAGCTCCGCAAATCCAAGGGGTGTACACCAGCATCGACCAACAAACCTGAAATAGGGGATGACCTGCATGCCCCGGTTGCCAGAAGTACACCATCATGATGCACAGAATTTAACAACCGGACACAGGCATCTGTTGCAGAGGAGCAGACGTCACCACATTCAAGTTTGGGAAGAATAAGAGACCTATGCAAGAGGAGGAGAGTCTGATGGTCAGCACCCCAAGAGGTATGAGCCAGAACCCTCAAAAGACTCAAAGCTTTAAGACAAGTCGCCTTAACTGAACGAATATGAGGAACCCAAGTTAGTCGTCTATCAAAAAGAAGACCCAGAAATCGCGTCTCTTCCACACAAGATATTCTCCGACCATAGAGATATAACTCAGGATCTGGGTGAACCTCCCGAAGATGATAAAAATATTTAGCCACGGTCTTTGTTAAAGAAAAACGGAAGCCGCAAGACTCTGTCCAGTCAGAGATTCTGTTAAGAGCCAGCTGCGACTTCCTCTCTGTCAGAGACATTCTAGATGAGGTGAAGGAAAATGAGAGGCCATTGACGTATAGTGAGCCTCGTACACAATCAGGAAGAACACTGATTATGCTGCTGATGGCCACAGCAAATAGAGCAACACCAAGGATACTCCCCTGTGGTACTCCATCTTCTAGTGCACGGGAATTAGAAAGCACTCCTCCCACTTGGACCTTAAAAAATGGTTCGATAAAAACTGCTGAATAACAATAGGCACGTGCCCATGAAGATCAAACTCATGAAGAGAAAGTATAATACCATTATATGAGGCGGTATCTTATGCCTTCTCCTGATCAAAGAAGACTGTGACCTGGTGTTGGTTAATGGAGAAAGCCTCACAGACAGAAGATTCCAAGGACAATAGTGCATCAGACGTAGATCACATTTAAAAAAAATCATACTGAGCAGAGGATAAGAAGTCATCTCTTTCCAAAAACCACACAAGCCTAACATTGACCATCCAGAACTCTACATATACAAGAAATCAGAGAAATAGGCCAATAATTCGTCACCTGTAGGTGATCCTTACCTGGTTTAGGGGTGGGGATGACTACAGCAACACCATCAACGAACCAGACTCACCAGAACACCAGATCTTATTAAATAATGAAAGCAAAAACGAAATGGACTCATCTGGCAGGTGATGTGAAAAGGCATAACTAATTTCATCACGACCAGGAGAGCAATCATGGTACTGTGACAGAGCTGCCTAGAGTTCAGAAATAGAAAAGGGAACATTATAAGACTCTCACCCAGAAGAAGCAAAATTGAGACTTCGAGACTCTAGGTGCTGGCAGTGGCAAGCCAAAGGAGTATCTGCATTCTTCTGTGACACACTGCCAAAATGATCAACAAAAAACTCTGCAACAGCGAAATGAACAGCCACAGTTCCACCCGCTGCAGATAAAACAGGAGGGAAGGGAACAGTAAATTTCCTAAAATTTTCCTTATTCGGTTCCACACTTGAGTGAGGGAAGTCCTCGAAAAGATGGAGGAAAGATAACTCTTTCAGGATGAACGCCTGGCCTCATATGAGCTCGTTCCCTTTAATATGCCACCAAATACTGAGGATCCCCACAGTTACGACGAAGTCGAGAGAAGGTGACTCGTTTGGCTCTCACTGTGGAACTGCATTCAGAGTTCCATCAAGGAACTGGACGTTTAGAAAAGTAACACTTCGTTCTTGGGATTGATAATAGGGCTGCTGAGTGCAACATGTCAGTGAAATATGACACCGCCTCAGTAAGACAACCAAACTCATTGACAGAAAGGGAAATGGAACTTAATACCCTGAAACATGGCCAGTCAGCCGTATGCAGAAGCCCGCGAGGAAGACGAGGCTGAGATCCACCTGCATTAGCAGTTAGAAGTAATGCAAAATGGTCGCTGCCATACAGGTCTGGCAACACATTCCAGTTAAAATCTAAAACAGTATCAGCTGAGCATAAGGACAAATGAATGGCAGTAAAAGTTCCAGTCTAGCTATGGAAATAAGTCTTTATACTCGGAGTTGAAAATGCCCAGCTCCTCATCTTCCACTAAAGAGGCCAGCATTAAAACCCCAACGGTTGGACTCACTGTTTCCCCATAGTGGATGGTGACCATTCGTATCTTCTAGTAACAGAAAGGGAGAAGGAAAGCCACAAATAAGGCGTTCCCAATCCACCCTTTCAATAGTAGCACTAGGATATTTTTGATATTTGATACATATATTTAGCTAAACATAAGGTAAAAGTACAGTATATACATATGCAATTATAAAGCCACGGTCCATTGAGCTGATGCTCTTTTATGGACCTGATGATGTTTTCATATTTTGTCTTCGTGGATTTGAATGGACATGGAAGAAAAAAGGTTATACTTAATTCAAATATGGAATCTGTACTGATATCAATATAAGTAACAGTAAAAGTGAACACAAGTTATAAGGAAAATAGGGATAACAATACTAATAGTAGAAAAAATATTAACAGGAATAAAAACTAATAACGTCAGTGCTTTGCCTACAACAGTAGTCTTAAATAATAGCATATGAAATCATAAATGGTACAGAATGGTAGAAAATTTAAATTAGTAGTAATAACAATGGTGACAATAATAATAATAATGATAATTTTTAACAGTAATGATAGTAGTAATAGTGTCAATATCAACAGTAGTAGCAATAATAATAATAATGATAATGATCATAATAATGATAATGATAATAATAATAATGACGATAATAATAATAATAATAATAATAATAATAATAGTAATATTAATTATAATATAATAGAAAGAATAGTAAACAATAATAATTACAGTACTAATATGTATAGAAAACACTAGCATTACCAATATCCATCATTGCTCGTACCAGTAACACTACCCTGCGATAAATATATTCCCAGTTTAACCCCTACACCGCGGGCTTGTTTACCAATGACTTGCGTGTCCCGCGGGGTTATTTGGGCTCCGACAGACTCTCAAAAAATATTTGCCAAAAATCAGTTATTAGTCCTAGAATATTAAAATTAATTATGCTTATTGCACATACCTTCAGCTTTCTCCTGGAATGATTGTTGAGCCTTCGTCGGTTACCGGAGGACTTGTGGAAACCTCTGAAGTAGGGTAACTAAGTCTCCACTTTACACTTCCCGACAACCCGTAATATGATTACCACAGCCAGATACAAACACTATAAACACTATTCTACCATTTTCAAGTAGTTTGGGATCCATACTAAAAAAAAAAACACTGTGAAAGCAATGGAAATTACGAGCGTGTCTGATCGCCGCACTTGCGCTAGTTCGCTCTAGGCACTCTGTCATTTATTATTCATAAAACCCCTCACACTTTATATTTCTATTACTATATCACACTTATATATATCTGGAGTCTTTCTCCATAAGTTTCCTTCAGTCGTATTAGTTTATTGTCACTGAAGTCATTCAATTTTTCAGTCAGTAAAATACGTAGAGAGCCACGGATTCACTCTCACTGTTATAAAATAAATTATTTGTACTCATATTCTTATATTACTAATTACTTACATTACTATTTACATCTTCTATTCTATTTTCAATATTTACCCTTCTATTTTACTTACACTATGTTATTCACTGTCACTTTCAGTAAGATAAAACTATAATACACTGTTCAATCATATGAACTGAACATCCATTGCTTTCACCTGCTATTTACACATTATTTACACATTATTTACACATTATTTCCAATAATTCTGCTTCCACACTTGCACTGTTAGAACTGCTTCTGGCTGTGATAATCGAAGAAGCAGGTTACACAGAGGGGAACCTGGCATTCAGCGCACTGCCAAGAGGTGCGTTTATGCTCAGGTGTGCAGCGTGTGGTATGCGCACATACCTGACACCTGCGAATCGCAGCCTTCCTTTTCCCTGTGGCAGGCATTAGCTCAAGTCTGTGCCGATCCTTATACGCCCTCTGCTCAAGTCGGTCGGGAAGTGTAACTGGATGGCGCCTTGGAGTTGCTGCTTGCACCCTACCATATTTTTCCAGCAGCTGCTGGACACAAGTCCTGGCGAACAACCTCAGGGAGAAGGACTTGGGTGGCTTTGCCTTCATCTTGTACAGGATGAAGGCGTTCTGCATCGTCATATCTATGAGATGGAAAAAACTTTCCTGTACCACCTAGTATTCTTCCTGAGGCAGTCGATCTCACCAATCATCATGTCGGACTTGTCCACCAGCCGCCTGTTGATATTATAGTCCAACACAGCATCAGGTTTCATCACAGGTTCGCCTGTCCTACGGTCGACCTTCCCACTGTCTCTCATCTCCCCCTTATGTACGGTGGTGAGCATGTGCACGACTCTCTTGTCATGCCACCGTATTGCCAGCATCTTCTCACACTTGTGTAGGTGCACGTCTCCTCGCTGCGAGTTTCCCGCCTCTGGGAATTTGGGGAAGTTGGCACGATTACTTTTCACAGTGCCGCAGGAGCCAATGCCGTGCTCAGAAAGGTATTTGGCAAGTTTCGGTGCTGTATAGTAGTTGTCTGTATACAACACATGATTCCCACCAAAATACTTTTCTAGGAGCACTTTCACTACACAGCCTGAGAAGCCAAGGGGGTGAGTTTTATCGAGATCGACAGTGCTGGCTGAATATATGACGAAGTCAAGGATGTACCCCGTCTTACAGTCGCACAGTACAAAGAACTTAATTCCAAAGCGATGGCGTTTGCTTGGAATGTACTGAACAAACCGAAGACGTCCTCTGAACAAAACCAAGGATTCATCAATGACAACCTTCTGAAATGGGTGGAAGAATGACATGAACTTATCCTTCATTCTGTTCAGAATCTCCCGGATCTTCCAGAGTGGGTCGGTTTGGGAAGGTACATCATTATCGGCAAAGTGCAGGTTTCCCATGATGTTCCGGAAGCGATCTCTGGCCATGTACTTATTGAAGGTCGGTGAGGGTAGTAAGGGGTCCATGGACCAGTATTCTTCCAACTCATGCTTCTTGGAGTGTGGCATAAAAAGCATGAGGGCAAAGAACACATACAGCTCCTGCACTCCCAGCATGGTCCACTGTTGCATCTTGGCTGCACCTGTACCACTAGCAGCACGTTGTGATTCGTACCTGTTGGTCTCATCACATATGTGCTGCATGACTTCGTCATCTAGGAAGGCCAAAAGGTAGTCGACACACTCAGCATTTTCGTCCATAGTGAAGGCAGGCTGAACTGACGAGCTCTCATCGAAAACCAGGTTTTCGGGGACAAAATCTGACCCTTCCGTCCACGCGAAGGCGTCCAGGATTCCCTGGCGTGGCGGTGGAGGGCTGGTGGTGGTGGTGGTGGTGGAGGTTGGCTGAGAGGGAGGCTTATCTCTGTCAAGGTCACTCTCACTGACCCTAGGTTGCCGTACAGCACTAGCAGCCCTTACCCTACTAGCTACACTACTTTTCACTCTCTTAGATCTACCTCTACCTCTACGGCCGGCCTTCACTGTTGATGCTGGTGGTGACTCCGATGACGAAGACTCCGGAGATAACTCAGCCGACGATGATAACGAGATGAGTAAAGCGGGGCTTGGGGAATGGGGAGGTGAATGCACTCGTGACTCATGGCGGGCTGGGTCACGTGGGGGCATTGTTCTGGGGCTAACACGCCGCCTTTTCACTCCCTTCCCAAATTTTTGTCCTTCCTGCACTAAAGGCTCCTTTCCCTTGGAGCTAGACACTAATTCACTGGTAGAAGCACTAGTTGTCGCTGTTTCTGGCGCGATAACCTCACCCGGCTCATCACACGATTCACCCGAATCGTCAAAGTCACTGTCCATCATTATCATGGACAATTCTGCAAGTTCTCGTGCCACTGCAGAGTCACTGAGGCCTTTCCTGCTTGCCTCAACACTTTTCTTTGGCGTAGAGGTCACGGGGCCCTTTGCAATGGGCGCAGAAGCGGCAGGAATGGCGGGGCACGAGTGCGACATGTTGTCTCTACAGTGGAGGCCAAGGAACTAAATGCTGCAGCTTATCTGAGAAGGGAAGGGTTGACAATGACACTTTAGGCTGACTGCTGCTAACTTACAGGCTAATTTTTTATAGGTAGAAAATCTCGGCAATAAATAAAGAAATAGGTAGTTCCAGGTGAATGTAAATGTCAATTAGGAATCTCCCTTCCTTTCTGATATATATTTTTATTACAGACATCGATTACAAGGCATAAATCAAAGGGGAAATTACCGTGATAATGTAGCGAATGAATGCACGTGAGGTTTTGTCAGGTGATAATTAGCCAATTTCTGGAGTATAACACTATCACTTACCTGTTTTTTTTTTTTGGTATATATTATTGGGTAAAAATATAGGGCATAGGGCTTATTTCAATGGATGAAATCTGTGGAAAAAGAAGGGGGAAATTTCCGTAGCGCAGCACGGCATGGGAGGTGAGAGGAGAGGGTAATGGAGGGCAGGTAGGGAAGGGGAGTCACGAAGGGGGTAAATTATCTGAGAAGGGAAGGGTTGACAATGACACTTTAGGCTTACTGCTGCTAACTTACAGGCTAATTTTTTATAGGTAGAAAATCTCGGCAATAAATAAAGAAATAGGTAGTTCCAGGTGAATGTAAATGTCAATTAGGATTCTCCCTTCCTTTCTGATATATATTTTTATTACAGACATCGATTACAAGGCATAAATCAAAAGGGAAATTACCGTGGTAATGTAGCGAATGAATGCACGTGAGGTGTTGTCAGGTGATAATTAGCCAATTTCTGGAGTATAACACTATCACTTACCTGGTTTTTTTTTGGTATATATTATTTGGTAAAAATATAAGGCATAGGGCTTATTTCAATGAATGAAATCTGTGGAAAAAGAAGGGGGAAATTTCTGTAGTGCAGCGCGGCGTGGGAGGTGAGAGGAGAGGGTAATGGAAGGCAGGTAGGGAGGGGAGTCACGAAGGGGGTAAAATAGCTAAAATGTCAACAATGGATGGGAGTACAGATGAGATTTGGAGTGCTGACTAGTGTTGGACATTGGCAGTACTGATAGATGATACAAGCCACCACTTGAGAGCCCGGGATAATTCAAAATAACACAGAATCACAAAAGTGACGCCCCGCGGTATGATCCATTGTAGCCGAGCGTCACGAAAGTGACGCCCCGCGGTTAAGGGGTTAATAACATACCGGTACACATCTTTTTACATGCAGTATATATACTGTACACTCCCTGTTTCCTACCTACACCAACACACGCCCACAATTACACAATAAATACACCCACTATCCATATATACTTTAGTAGATACAACAATTGCTAATACAGTATGTCAGATTCTAATATAATTATATTTTCTGAATAATTCTGCTTTAATTTTGTAACTAAAGGAGTTAAGTGACATAGTATTCTTGAAGTCCTCTTGCAGTTGGTTCCACACTGAAATACAGCATAGTGTCCCTTGAAACGTCAAACCACCTCCCCCAGGAATTCAGCAAAGTGCCCCTGCGAACTCCCAGACACCCCCTCAAGGACCTAACGGAGGACCAGTAGCAGCGCACCGAGACTCTGTGCGACAACGGCCCAAGTCAGCCCGGGCTGTATGTCCCTATGACTCGGAGCCCGCCCACCATTGCCATGGCAGGAATCCTGCACTACCTTCTGGGTGAGCTTCCACCAACCAGCTTTGGGGTGGAGCTGTCTGTCCAGCTCCTGCCAGCGCCCCTAAGGAGTCGGCATGTAGCCGCTCCCACCTTCTACAGGAGACGGCCGGTAGCCTCTCTGAAGGTGTCTTCTTTCTTGAGACGGACGGTAGCCATTCGCCCTTCACTAAGGAATCGGCCAGTAGCCGACCTGAAGGTAACCAGGAGATGGCAGGTAGCCGTTCCCGACTTCATCAGAAGGTGTCCTTCCTGAGATGGCTGGTAGCCTCTCCAAACCCCCTCCTGAAGGAGTCGGCCAGTGGCCGCTCCCGCCTTCGTCAGACGGCCGGTAGCCGCTCCGAAGGTGTTGCCCCTGAGTCAGCCTGTAGCCGCTCCACACCCCTCCTGCAGGAGTCGGCCGGTAGCTGCTCCTGCCTTCGTCAGACAGCTGGTAGCCACTCCGAAGGTGTTGCCCATGAGTCGGCCTGTAGCCGCTCCACACCCCTCCTGAAGGAGTCAGCCTGTAGCCGCTCCACACCCCTCCTGAAGGAGTCAGCCTGTAGCCGCTCCCACCTCCGTCAGACGGTTGGTAGTGCATTCCACTGATCAACTGCTCTATTTGGAAACTGAATTTCCTTCCATCCTTATCGCCTCTCATTTTGTAAATTTTCTACAGTGTCCACTGAATGTTGCTACCCCATAGGTATTTACTTCTATTGTCTCTTTTCCTGTGAGGCATTTATATAACTTAATCATATCTCCTCTTTCATTCTCTCCTGTAATGTTTGTAGGTTTAATTTTTCAAGTCTTTCTTCATAGCTTAGGTCCCTTAACACGCCCCATCCCGACATTTTCTGGGAAGTGGTACGCCCCAGTCCCGACATTTTTGGACCTTTTTTTTTTTGGCTCAAACATCCGCTTTTGGTGAGAAACATCGAAAATTCATAGAGAAATCGCTCACCTGAAGTTAAAATACTCTATCTAGGTACGAGAACCTCCTTACCTGACTGGGTTTTCTAACAGGCTGGCACCAAATAAAACGAGTTATATGGGAGGGTAACTATTTTATTCACTCATAAACAGTATTTATTTATTTAATTGGTACGAATTTATATGTAGTACAAGAGTATATTGGTTTTCAAACAGTAATTTAGGCATTATAAGCATTCTTTCATTCACTAACTCATTACCATTCATGACCTTTTTTTCCCACATTACCTGACCATCATTTCTGACTGTTTCTTCCTCTAATGCTATGTAAACTTTGTCCTCCACATTGTCATCGATTGGGGAATCACTCTGGCCCTGAATGTCTTTATTGGCCAGGTCACTGGTAACAGGTGAATTGCCGAGACAATGACGTTCAAGGGGGGGGGAGAGGTTATGCGGTGTAAGGCATTGTCCCTGCTTGGCATCTTGTAGAGGAATAGAGGAAGGTGTCCCGTGTATACGTGCCAAAAATCACTCGCAAAATCACTCGCAAAAATTGAAAATTGTGCAAATTAGGGACCTTGCAATGTTGCCGCGTTAATTCACGACTCCGGGATATGAGTGCACATCATGTGAGGACGTGAATTCACGTCTCTGGGACGCGGCGGGTTAAACTTGGTGCTCATCTTGTAGTCGCCCTTTGTACCTTTTCAGTTGGTCTGATGAATGATGTTATCTTTCTCAGTATGTCTTCATTAAATATGTGAATGCTACCTTCATATTAGCAAGCAGTTTGTACATGTTCCTTACTTTTTTATTTATGTGGTCAGCTGGTGATAGTCTGCTATTGATAATCACTCCTAAATCCATTCCCTTTCTGATGTATGTAGGGTTGTTCTTCCTAACTTATAGTGACGCTCTGGTCTTTTTCACTTGTACCAAATTTTCTTACATGACATTTGTCCACAGTGAATTCCATTTCGCATCTATTGCTCCATTCATGAAGCTTATTTAATTCCTCTTCTAGCTCTAGGCAAGAGTCTGTGTTTGTAGCTTCCTTTGGATATTTTTCATCATCGGCAAACATTTAGGTAATTTCCATTTTCAGTGTTGCTGTCTATGTTATTTATATATACTAAATAAAATCATTAGTGGCAGCACCGAGCCCTGACGAACTCCATTTGTCACTTCTCTCAATGATGAATAATTTCCTTTTAGCATTGTTCTCATTTCCCTTTTACTGAGAAAATCTTTCATCCAATCATACAGTATACCTTGAATTCCTCCTTGATTGTACAGTTTCCACAAAAGTCTTTCGTGTGGTACTCTGTCAAATGCCTTCTTGAATCCAAATATATGTTGTCTACCCAGCCTTCTCTTTTCTCTTTTATTTCTGCAAGTCTGTCATAATAACTTAATAGATTAGTAACACATGATTTCCTTTCTAAAACCAAACTGTCTTCCTGTTATCATATTGTGTTTTTCCAGATGATTTACCCAAATTCTTCATATTAGTTATTCTAACATCTTGCTTACGACACTGGTCAGTGATACTGGTTGGTAGTTAACCCCTCTTGACTATCCCCCAGGACGCAAAAACAGGCCTATTTGTCGACTTTCTCAAAAGTTTAAAGTTTTCTGCCCAATTTATAGAGCTTGAATTTACACACCTGAAAACTCAAACCCCACCCTCCAAGACCCAATAGTTACCAAGCTATGGCCCATCAAAGTTGATAATAGTTACCCATTGTGGCCTGGTCGAGATAGAAAAATATGCGGGGGGGGGGATAAAGATCCGATCTGCAATCCTAATGGACCCAGGATCGAATCCCGACTGGGGCAAGGAACAATTTAAGGATTTGAATTTCCTAAAAAGCAGACTTTTCTGATCTACCAGATGACCCGCCGACATGTCATAAAATACCCCCGCTAATACCAATACACCAGTCCTGTATGAGACAGCCCTAGCATGTATTCAATATGGATGGTGGGTGTTAGCGCCGAAGTGGTGACATGTGGAGGTGTAGGAAGACTACTGGGCCTTGGGATAGGTCACTTCCCCCGAGAAATAGGCCTTGAAGTCTTTGCCCAGAGTCGGACACGTAAAAAAAAAAAAAAAAAAAAAAAATGTTCTGTGCTACGGGGTGGGGAGTGGTAAGGCCAGGAGGGGGTGTACGGGAATGGAGGATGGGAGGAGACCACCACCAGACACAAAGGAAGGACTCAGTGGAGTACAGGAACATGGAGGGAGGGTAGAGGGAAATACCCTTCCTCCAGATGACTGGGGGCCGGGACATGGGGGGGGGGATCCACATCCGAAGGGTGGAGGACGCATGTGGAGGGTGTGTGAGGGTGAGGGATGGTGGTGGTGGTAAGAACCAAGCGAGGTAGGGTAGTAACAATGTAGTGGGGTACAGTAGAGGGATGCAGTGAGAGTGAGATTGAGGGTGCACCCCCCACTGCCTGGGTAAGGGCCTGGATCCTCCCTCCTGCGTGTCCAACACTTAGTTCTGATTGGTCAGAAGCCATCTACAGTACATCACAGCCAGGGTGGGGCAACCTGCCGCCAGTTTTTTGTGGAAGTTGCACGATTGACGTTCCTTGTCCATGTAAAAAGTTTTGAAAAAACGTTGATCGTCGAGCTTAGTACTTTAGAGGTTAAGTGGATTTTGCCCATTTACTTTCTTCTAAGAGGCATGTTTGCTTTCTTTCAAATATCATATAGTTTTCCTTGTTTTAAGGATTCTCTGAATATTAAGTGTAATGGACTACTTAGCACTTTTGCAAGTTCCTGTAATACTCAACACGAAATCTCGTCAGGGCCATATGCTTTTCCCCTGTCTAATTTCCTCATCTTTTCCTGGACCTCTTTTTTGTTATACATATATTTGTTAATATGTGTGGGCATGCTCATTCATCTTCATCTCTCGCAAATCTGCTTAATTGAGTAAAAACTGACTGGAAATTTGTGTTTAGTACTTCACAAATATCTTTATCATTGATATAGATTTTTCCCTCATCCATGATGGATTGTATTTTAGCTTTAGCTTTTGCTTTGCTTCGTTTGTAGCTGTAAAACAACTTCGGCCAATCAGTACTTATATTAACAATGTCTTCCACAACCTGCCAATGAGTTTCTCTCCTTATCCTTGTATAATCAGTTCTTGCCTGCTTGTAGTTGTTATATGCTCTCTCACTTTTATGTCGACTGTATCTGATCCACAGCAAATCTCTTTTCTCTTTTGCATTTTTACAGTCAGTATTGAACCAGTTCTTTATCCTTATTTCCTTGTCTTTGCGCAATGGGACATAATAATTTTTTTTTTTTTGGCAAGGAAGAAGGAACCAAAGGCCAGCAGCCAACAAACCATTCCTTCCAAGAAAAAAACAAAAAACAAATGAGAGCCAAATTCCAGATCCATGCATTTCAAGATGCCTGGACACATTGCGTTTGGAAGACTGGAGATATAGGAAGTAGGATATAAAGAGGGAGACAGTTCCAGAGTTGACCTGTAACTTGCATTAGAGAGTTGGACAGAAAAGGGATGAGAGTTTTGTTGTTAGATGGGTGCTACGTGCCCGTCATAGAGATGGAGGGATGCAAGCAGACAGTTCAGAGGAGCAGCGACCATTGAAGTAGCGACAGAAGAGATAAAGATGCAACAATTCAGCAATGAGACAGAGGTTGAAGGGAGCCAGTAAGAGAAGGACAGTTAATGAGACGAAAAACCTTTGACTCCACCCTATTGAGAAGAGCTGTATGTAGGGAGCCTCCCCACACATAAGAGTTATACTCCACACGGGTGAATAAAACCCGTGTATAAGGTCAACAACTGTGCAGGAGTACAGAAGGTATGGAGTCGGCTTAGCACACCTAATCTCTTGGAGGCAGATTGTACAAGAGATGTAATATGATCAAACCAATATAAGTCCCGAGTGAATGAAACCCCAAGCATGTTTCAGGATGATGCAGGATTGAGATGGATATTATGAAATGTTAGTGAGTACTCCTGTGGAAAATTTTGTCGGGTTGATAGGTGTAAGAACTGAGTCTTTGATGCACTAAAAACAACAAAATTTTTTTTCCCCAGTCAGAGTAATGAGCCAAGTCAGACATTAGGTGTGCCATATCCTCATCCCTTGTTTGTTGGAGTAACTGCTGATATGGATGTTGCGGGAACCGAATGGAATGAGAAGGGTGGAATCATCAACATACTAGTGGATAGGGTTAAATGTACAGCTTAGAAGGTCATTGATGAATAAAAGGAAGAGAGTTGGTGATAGGACAGAGCCCTAAGGAACACCACTGTTGATAGATCTAAGCGAAGAACGATGGCTGTCTACAACAGTGGCTATAAAACGACCAGAAAGGAAGCTATAGATGAAGGCACAGATAGGATAGTAACGGTAAGAGGGCAGTTTGGAAATGAAAGATTTATGCCAGAGTCGACAGAAAGGCTATGGCATGTCAAGTGCAACGGCAAAGCTTGCGCCAAAGTCGCGAAAGGAGGATGACCAGGAGTCTGAAATGTAGGTGAGAAGATCGCCAGTGGAGCATCCCTGACGGAACCCATAATGACGATCAGAATGAAGGTTGTGATTTAACCCGCCCCGTCCCGTCGACGTATGGGTATGTTGCAACGATTTGCATTTGCCAGTCCTGGCGACGTACCGGTACGTCGTGCAATTGCAAGGTCCCTAATTTGCACTTTTTTCAATTTTAGCGCATGATTTTTCGTATGTTTACACGGGACACCTTCCTCTATTCCTCTACAAGATGCCAAGCAGAGACAATGCCTTACACTGCATAACCTCCCCCCTCCCCCCCTCACGCCATTGTCTTGGCAATTCACCTGTTACCAGTGACCTGGCCAATAAAGACATTCAGGGCCAGAGTGATTCCCCAATCGATGACAATGTGGAGGACAAGGTTTACATAGCATTACAGGAAGAAACAGTCAGAAATGATGATCAGGTAATGTGGGAAAAAAAGGTCATGAATGGTGATTAGTTAGTGAGTGAAACAATGCTTATAATGCCTATATTACTGCTTGAAAACCAATATACTCTCATACTACATATAAATTTGTACCAAGTAAATAAATAAATACCGTTTATGAGTGGATAAAATAGTTACCCTCCCATAGAACTAGTTTTATTTGATGCCAGCATGTTAGAAAACCCAGTCAGGTAAGGAGGAACTCCTACCTGGATTGAGTATTTTAAACCTCAGGTGAGTGATTTCTCTATGAATTTTCGATGTTTCTCACCAAAAGTGGAGGTTTTAGCCCCCCCAAAAAAAAATCGAAAATACCTCGGGACTGGGGGATGTTGGAGGTGTGGAAAACCTCGGGACGTGACGGGTTAAAAGATGATTTTAAATTTCTCTGTTAAGAATTGGCTCGAAAACTTTTGAGACACAGGATATTAAAGCAATTGGACGATAGATAGAGGGTTGGGAATAGTCACCCTTCTTTGAGATTTGCTGAATGAAAGCAAACTTCCAGCAAGAAGGAAAGGTACAAGTCAATAGACGGAGGCAAAAAAGTGTACCTAGGCAGGATGTAAGCACAGAAGCACACTTCTTGAGGAAAACAGGAGGGACTCCATTGGGCCCATATGCCTTGTTAGTACTGAGGGCAGTGATGGCAGAAAATACATCAGCTGAAGGTCTTTTTAATGTCAGCCATGAGGAAGTCAGAGGGAGGAAGTGATGGAGGAAGAGTATCAGAGTCATCTAAGGTGGTATTGGAGGAGAAAGTCTGTGCAAAGAAATCCGTTTTATCAGTAGAAGAAATAGCTATGGAGCTATCAGAGTAGAAAAGAGGAGGGGAGGATGATCAGGTAAAGTTGTTAGACAGGTTTTTGGCAAGGTGCCAGAAGAAGCAGGAAGAATTATTGAAGTTGGAGAGTTGAGAGCATTTAATACAGATGAAATTACTTTTAGCAGAGTGAAGAACAGACTTAGCACAATTTCGGGCAGAAACATAAAAACAGATGTGATTCAGGGTTGGGTTGACTCTGGTACTTTTATATGCCCTCTCCTTGTTGCGGACAACATTAGAACAAGCGCGATAAAACCAAGGCTTTCTTGCATTAGTCAGAGGATATGAGAAGGGAATGTATGATTCCATGCCTGAGAGAATAACCTCCGTAACGCGCTAGGTACACTCAGATGGCTCCCTGCCATGAAAACAATAATCACTCCAGGGAATATCAAAGAAGTACTGCCTGAGGGCTTCGCAATCCACAACTCTAAAGTACCACAGTCGACGTTTCTTTGTAGGGTCCACAGGCTGTACTGGAGAGATAGGACAGGTTAAGGTAATAAAGTTGTAATCGAAGGAGCCCAACAGAGAGGAAGGATTAACAGCATAAGCAGAAGGATTACTTGTAAGGAAGAGGTCAGTTATGTTGGTGCTCTCTCCAAGGTTGTCAGGGATACAGGTGGGGTGCTGTACAAGCTGCTCTAGGTCATTAAGAATAGAAAAGATGTAGGCTTGTTCACCAGGTGGATCAGCGAAAGGAGAGGAGAGCCAAAGGTGGTGGTGAACATTGAAATCTAGAATGGAGATTTCAGAGAAAGGAACAATGGACAGAATGTGTTCCATCATAGAAATAAGATAGTCAAAGAATTTTTGATAGTAGAATCAGGGGATAAGTAAACAGCGCAGATATATTTAGTCAGAGAATGACAGGAAAGCCGAAGACAGAGAGCAGAGAATTCAAAAGAATCAAGTTCTGGAACACGAGAGCAAGATAAGTTGTTGCATTCACATACACAACAACCATCTTTGGCTTTGAGATGAGTATCGAGAAAGTAGGAGGATACTGAAAAGGATATGCTGTCAGGTACCTCAGACAGCTGAGTTTCAGTCAGGAAGAGAAGGTGAGGTTTAGAGGAGAGGTGGTGCTCAACAGAGTGGAAGTTAGAGGAAAGGCCACGCTTATTGCACAAATGAAGGAGGAGTTAGTCAGACAGTGGTTCCAGGCATCTCGTTGAGTTGTTACCGGGAGAGGGGCGGATGGTTGGAGCATTTATGGTCCCCCCCCCCCGGGACTCCGAGGCTTCTTCGAATACCGCCATTTTTCTTTTTTTCTTTTTTTTTTCTTTTTTTTCAAATTTTGAAAAGGATGTGTAGTGTGAACTTTGGATGTAATTTGGTGTTGACAGTCAGAGAAACTTGTACTGGAGAGCGCTGGCCTACTCTCTGTGTTACTGAAACTCTGAAAAAGTTCAGCAAAGGGGAATGGTCTGGAACTAGTCCCGAGGGCTGTTGAAACGGAAGCTCCATCCACCTTGGGAGTACTGCCCTGCTTGTCTGGTGCTACAGTCTACTCCTCTTGGTGCTACTGTCTACTCCTCTTAATTATGGACTCCTGTTTCGTAAAATTCACATACATTTTTATATATAACACTTATATCATGTCCTCTTACCTCCGTTTCCCAATCTGTATCATTGAAGTACTTCTTTAGGACATGATAGTTGCCCTTTTTGTAGTTTAGCCTCTTTTTGTAATTTCCATTACCTCTAAGTATATCATAATACTATCATCAAATTGTACTCTTGTACTGCATGGTCACTTTTACTGAATGGGAGGTGACAGCATATATTGTCAGTTTCATTTTCTTGCCTACTAGCTATGAGATCTAGTAATGAAAGGTGTTCTGGTCTTCCTTTTCTGATGTTCTCCTTTACATGTTGTGTCAGAAAAAATTCCTGTGTAAGATCCTAAATCTTTTGATCTCAACAACTTTCATGGCTTTACATCTAGAGTATTCCAGTTTATATTTGTGTTAAAATCTCCCGTTAGTGTAATTCTTTCAGATTTTTCCTCTATTCTGTATAGTAAGGTTCTTAAACTCTGAATTGTCTTTTCTGCCAGATCTTCATATTGTTATGAAGGGAGATTTGCCAGTTAGGCAGTCCCGTACCTTCGAAACTTTCTGGTACCGCAAGTTCCTGTACAAGTCATCGGAGTTGCCAGTTTGCCTGTTGTTTGTGAGTGTAGTTATTTCGTATGTTAAACAATCATTTATTTTTATGATCTTTTTCTCCATAATATTTTATTTAAGTGATTGCTTGTTGAATTATGTAGTTTAAGGTCCTAGGGTTAATGATTTAGAGTGTTATGTAATGTGAGACAACTCTGCATGTTTTAATGTGTCTGAGTTGGCAACTGTTGCCCGTCGAGAGTACAATATACTCATAAAATGTAGACGTTTCTAGAACAATGCAAGCTTATATAAGATGATGTAGAGATTATTACAAGGTTAGTCGGGTTTCAGTTCAGTCTGAGTGAAGTGCAGTCGGTTTTGGTTTGAGTGTAGCGCAGTGTCAGTGTCAGTGAAGGTTGTACATTTTTGGTACTTGTGAAAACAGTGGCAAACAGTGACGGGATATTGAAGTTTGTATATCATTGGACCTTGAGAAGACAGAAATGTATTAAGTGAAATTACTGTCAGTGAAAGTTATTCTCAGTCTTGTGTTATAAGTGAAGTGTTAGCAAGCATTAAGTGTACTAACTGTGAAGTGTTGTTAAACATTAAGTGTAGCTGCAATCGGTAAAGTGTGTATAGCTCTAGTGCTTGTGAGAACAGTGAAATTGAAAAGCATTAATTGGAATTACTTGGAAAATAAAGACAGTGAACTTTAAGAAGCCAGCGTTTATTTTCGCCTCAGCTAATCTTGTGTACTGCACACCTAAAGGGTGACCATAGGAAGAACAACTCGCTGGGCAACGTCCTTCCTGTACTGTAGCCTACTAGTGTTGTTGGAGCCTGTGGCAGTATGGGGACTGGGACGTAACAATATTCACCTTTATCCTATGTGTTTGTCTTGGGTGGCATATATAAATCTGCACCAATTATTATCCCTTCTGATGTACTAATCTATGCTGCAACTAATTCTACTTGTGAGGGTATGTCTGTTTCTATCTCTTTTACATGGAGTAATTTCTCTGTTATTATCATAACTCCTCCTCCTTTTTTTTTTTTTTTTTTTTAATTTCTGTGTCCTCGCCAAATACTGTACTCATCCACATTTAAAGAGTTGTTTGATATCCTTCAGTTTAATTTTGTTTCTGTTAGATAAATAATATGAGGCTCATTTATACAGTCTTTTATCTCTAAAAAATTGGATACCATTCCTTCTATATTTGAGTATACCGGTATTCTACCTATCCATTGCCAGACGCCTTATTGCAGTAAGGGGTGGCCACAAACAAATCGCCTCCATGTCGCTCTGTCCAACGCTATTTCAGTGCCCCGCTCCCAGCTCACAACCCCCTCTCTCATAAACCTCTCCACTCCATTTCTCCATATCATCCTTGGCCTCCCCCTCCCTCTCTCTCCCTCCACATCACCCACATACACCCTCCTCGTCAGTCCCCCTCCCTCTCTCTCCCTCCACATCACCCACATACACCCTCCTCGTCAGTCTCTCGCTCTCCATCCTCTCCACATGACAACACCACAATGCTCCTTCTCTTCCTGATTCGTCAGTCTGTCTCTCCATGTGATTCCACATGCGCCTCTTAAATAACTCATTTCCATTCCTCTCACTCTTGAATTCTGTCCCTCCAACAAGGTCCTAGCTTAACTTTCATGCGTTAGTCTTGGTATCACGATACTGTCATGTAGTAACTTTTTCACTTCCATGCTCTCTTCCTTGTTTCTTATCACTGTTTTCAAGGAACCAGCAACCTTTCTTCCTTGTTGTACCTTTTCGAGCACTTCACCCTCTAAACTTCAGTCTTTACAAATCGCACTGCCCTAGTATTTAAACGTACTCACATTTTCCATTTCTTCCTCATCCAGCCTCACTGTACATTCACTGACTTCACTTCTCTCGAAAACCATAACTTTACCCTTCCCTACATTCACCATTATATTCTGTTTCTTACACTCTCTCCCAAATTTATCTACAACGCCTTGTAGATCCCCTTCGTCTATACTTAACAACACAGTATCATCTGCAAACAACAGTACAGGGAGTTTCCAAACACTGCCCTCTCTCACTAAGGCCGCTTTAGTACCTACTGCCCTACTTTGTATCTGTTTTATAATCCCATCCATGTACAGACTGAACAACCAAGCAGACATGACACATCCCTGTTTCAATCCAACCTTCAAATAGAAAAATTCACTCAGTTCACTATCCACACGCACTGCAGCCTTAGCACCCTCATACATACTCGTAACGTCCTTCAGCAACTTCCCATTTACTCCATATATTCTTAACACTTTCCACAATATTTGACTATCCACCCTGTCATATGCTTTCTCTAAATCCGTGAAGGCCGCATACAGCTTCTTTCCCTTCTCAAGAAAATTTTACACTAAAAATTTAAAGATGAATATCTAATCTACACAACCTTTTCCCTTCCAAAAACCTCCCTGTTCTTCTCCAACTAATTCCTCTCTTATTTCTCTCTGTTAATAAGTATCCTACCATATATTTTTCCTATTACACTAAGAAAACGGATACCACTATGATTACCACACGCTTCTTTTTCCATTTTTCCTTTGCACAGGGGAATAATTATACCGGACTTCCAATCCCCAAGGACTCTACCGTCCTCCCAAGCCAATCTGCGCATCTTCCACATCCATTCTACTACTATCTCTCCCCCATGCTTTAGCATTTCACCACACACTTATCAATTCCTGGGGCTTTCCCCATTTTGACTTTCATCATTGGTTCCATAACTTCCAACCTTCTGATTTCTTCTTCTCATCTCACATCCCTCCGTCTCCCAGCCATTCCCCAGCCAGTTATTCTTGCATTACTTTCTTTCTCTATATCCAAAAATTCCTTAAAGTGTTCTCTCCATCTGCTCACCTTTTCTCCCTTCTCCACTAGTAATCTATCACTTTTATCTTTCACTCCCCGACTAACTTCTTTGACACCCTGTCTTACTCTCTTTACCTCCTTCTAGAACATTTTCTTACATTCCCTCCACTGTACACTTAAATTCTTTCCAAATTCCTCATCCACTCTTTTCTTATTCTCTCTCACTAATCTTTTCACCTCACTCTTCCTCTCCACATATAACTCTCTCTTAAGTCTCTCAACTTCTTCCACGCCCATATTTCTCATCCACTCACTATATGGAATCATCTTTTGTGCCACAGCCTGTCTCACCTCTTATTTCTACCATGCTGTTCCCTGCACCCCCTTTCAACTTCTCTTCACCCTACACACCACATCGCATGCTGCACAGATTTCCTCTGTGATTATCTTGCACACACCTTCCACATCCCCCACCTGCACCAATTATTCATATTTACCCAATCGCTCCTCCACTTCTCTCTTATATTATGCTTTTTTTCCATCCTCTTGTAACCTTTCCAGCCTCTATGTATGCACTACTTCCTCCTGTCCTTCCCTTCTTCTACTTCTTCATTTCATTTGAACATTGATTTTCACCACCACCAAGTGGTGGTCAAAAACTCCACCAACCTCTGTATGCTCTTGCATCCATTACACACCTTCTTACCTTATCATCCACACACACATAATCAAGTATTTCCTTCCACTCATTCAGTTCACCACCCACCCTTCTCATCACTCGCCACATATACCTATGGATCATTTTGTGCCTGAAGAGGGTAATGACTACCACCAACCCCCTCATGGCACAAATGTCCACATTAGCAGTGCCATTCTCATCCATCTCTGCTGGCACACCCCACTCACGAACTACTCCATCCACCTTTACATTCCCTACTTTACCAGTCATATCTCCACTCTCTCATTCCTTTCAAACTCTTCCATGCACACTTCCACATTTGTCCAGAACTGTTTTCTCACTCTGCTTGTACGATCTTGCTTTGGCACATAGACGCACACAATCGCCCACATTTGTAGTCCAACTTTCAGTCTTAGCCACACAATCCTTGTGGCAACTGATCCATACTCTCCTATATTCTCCTTCCATCTATTACTCACAACAATACACACTCCTTCTTTTGCCCTCTCATTCTCACTTACCCTCACACATGTACCCCATCCATACTCCCATTCTCTCACACTCTGTCCTCACCATTTAGTTTCAGTTATATCCACATACATCTACTTTTGCACCTTCAAGCA
Organism: Coenobita brevimanus; assembly: GCF_032717465.1. NCBI lineage: Eukaryota > Metazoa > Arthropoda > Malacostraca > Decapoda > Coenobitidae > Coenobita > Coenobita brevimanus. The sequence continues at coordinate 13,744,659 of NC_136986.1, read as the reverse complement.
CATGGACAATCTCTCTCTTTCACCTCATCATTTGCACCCCTTACATTCCATTTCGCTATCTGTACCATGTCCTTTGTTCATTCCCCTGAGCTCTATAATATGGAGAGGTTATTTCCGCAGCGAGCGTGTAACTATGGCTGGCCCATAGAAACACATGCACTCGTCACGTCAACAGTGGTAATGTAATTGCATCTCTGTTCTTTGCTTGCTGTTTCTGTTTCACTGTTGCTTACATAACCTAAGCAGTGGGCCATGGCACTATGGGTTTCCAAATTCATCAGTTGATTTAAAAAGACGTGGATGTCGGTGGTGTAAATAAACAACATCAGTGCCGCCCTGGGGCCTTGGCGGCGGTTACACAAACTACGTGGTGCTACCCACGAGAAAGCCTCTCGATACTATAGAGCTCACTGGTTCGGTTATTAGTCATCACCTTTTGGTCAGTCCTGGTCCAAGGCTTCTTGAGTTTTTTTTTTTTTTTGTGAGGAAGAAGGAACCAAAGGCCGCGAGCCGCCAATTATTGTTCCTTCCAAGAAAAAAACAATATGCAAGAGAGAGCCAAATTCAAGATCCGATCATTTCATCACCTGGACACACTGTGTTTGAAAGACTGGAGAGCATAGTTAGCTGTAGTGTTCACATAATTGACATTGGTTGAGTCTACTATCTTCGTCTTATTTAGTTCCTGCTGTTTATCTGCCATTTTTTTACTTGCAATCTTACTTCTTAAAAAATAATACTTCTCACTTCATTTGATCTTATTCCCTCTTTTCCTTTAGTAATCCCCGTTCCTCTTGAGTTAGGTACCTTTTTATCCACACTTCTTTGTACTCCTCTGATTCCTTAACCCTTTAACCGTGACGCTTGGGAGCAAGGGATCATTCCGCGGGGCATCACTTTTCTGATTCTGTGTTATTTTGAATTCACCCGGGCTTTCAAGAGGTGGCTTGTATCATCTATCAGTACTGCCAAAGTCCAACACTAGTCAGCACTCCTAATCTCATCTGTACTCCCATCTATTGTTGACAATTTAGCCATTTCTCCCTGTTCTTGACTCCCCTCCCTACCTCCCCTCCATTACCCTCTCCTCTCACCTGCCCGGCCATGCTACGCTAAATAAATCTTCCCTGGAATTTTCCACTGATTTCATCCATTGAAATAAGCCCTATGCCCTATTCTTATACCAAATAATATATACAAAAAAGAAATAAGGTAAGTGATAGTGTCATACACCTGGAATTGGCTAATTATCACCTGACAACACCTCACGTGCACTCGTTCGCTAATTTTCACTGTTTATTTCCCCTTGAAATATGCTGTATAATCTATTCTCATAATAAAAATATATATAAGAAAGGAAGGGAGAAGCCTAAGTGATAATTACATTCACCTGGAACTACCTAATTTATTATGTATTGTCTAGATTACCTACCAGTCATTTCATTGCGTATATATTAGCAGCCGTCTCCAAGCTGACAATGGCAGCATTGCACTCCCCCTAGGCAGGCCACCACACTGTATTCAGTTTACTGTCGTCTTTCAAAGTGAAAGCACGTCGGATTCGCGCCTGTCCAATTCTGCCACTTTTTAGCCCCATGCAAAGGGCCCTGTGACCTCTACCCCCTACTAAACCTCCTGTGGAAAGGAGTAAAGGGCTACATGACTGCTGTTGAACATGAACTGGCTAATTTGTCAATGAAAATGATACACAGTGACTTCGATCTTTCTGGTGAGTAAAACAGTGCAAGTGGAAATGTAAATAATGTGTAAATAATGTGTAAACAGCAAGTGAAAGCAATGACTGTAAATATAAATGAACAGTGGAAAATCGTTTTATAAAGTACTGCAAGTGACAGTGCACAACACAGTGTATATAAAATAGAAATGTAAATAATGTAAATAAAATAGAGAATGTAAATAGAAATGTAAATGAGTAGTAATATAAGAATACGAGTAAAACTAGGAGTAATGAAAGTGAAAGTTTCACTCTACCATGTATGAATACTATGAGTTATGAAAGTGAAAGTGAAAGTGACAGATTCACTCTCAACGATAGTATACAGGACGAGAAAGTGAATGCTACTTATTTTACTGAAAGAGAAATTGAATGCCTACAGTGACAATAAACTACTATTACTGAAGGAACTTATGGATAAAGACTGTAGATATATATAAGTGTTATATAGTAATAGAAATATAAAGTGTGAGTGTTTTTATGAATAATATATGACAGAACACCAGCAGTGAACGATCGCAAGTGGGAAGGTCATATGCACTCGTAATTTTCATTGCTTTCACAGTTTTTTTTTTTTTTTTGAGTATGGATTCCAAACTATTTGAGAATCATAGAATAGTGTTTCTAGTCATAATATCAGGCTGTGGTAATCATATTACGGGTTGTCGGGAAGTGTAAAGTGGAGACTTCGTTACCCAACTTCAGAGGTCTCCGCAAGTTCTACAGTACTCGACGAAGGCTCAACAAACATCCCAGGAGAAAGCTGAAGGTACAGTATGTGCCATATGCATATGTAATTTTAATATTCTAGGACTAATAACTGATTTTTGGCAAATATTTTTAGAGAGTCTGTCGGAGCGCGAATATGCCCGCGAAACACGCAAGTCAAGCAAAAACAACCCCGCGGTTTAGGGGTTAAGTTTGACAGCATTTTTTGATACCTCTTCTACAGTGTTCACACTTTGGAAGGTCACTTTCAAGGGCCTTGACCTGTTTCTCTCATATGTACCTAATCTCCTAAATTTCTCTACATCTTTCTCACAGATTACATTTGATGCTACTTTCATTATGTCCATTATATTTACCACCTCTTTGTTATCTCTGGTGATTCAATTCCATATTTCTTCTTCACCTTTAACAGTGATGGCTATAGATCTGTTAAACCCAGCTGTTTCCTTTATCAGCCTTGGGTTCTTCCTTATGTTGTCTTTCACTTCTCTTGTCATGTCTTTTGCTTCAGCCTTGTTTTTAGATCTTTACTTATTTTGGCTACTTCTCCTCATGTATTATTTTACTTCCTCTGTGTAGTTTCTCATCATTTCATTTACCTGAGTTATCTTCTCATTAATGTCTCTACTTTGCTCTGTTAGATCACCTACATCTCTAATTATGTCTTTATCAAAATTGTACTCCTTCAAAACTCTTTCATGGGTGACTACTGTATTTCCCATTTCGTTCATTTTCTTCCTCAGAATATCTACCTCATATTGGAGCTCACTTTTGTTGCATCTTTTCTGTTAAATTCCTTTACCAGTTTCTCATTTTTCTCCTTTTGTTGGTACAGTTCTTTCCATATTTCCTCCAATTCCAGTTTGAAAGTTCCTTCCAATTTGTTCACTTCCTCTGCTAATATATTAAGTATAACCAGTTCCACCAGGTCTGTGCAGTCATCATGTTTTTTACTGTTTCCCTTCCTCTTACCTAGTTGCACTTCTTGAAAGTACACCATCTTATAGAAATATAATTTCCACTTACACTTCAGCATCTCCGTTTGGTCAGTGTGGGAATTTACTCACGGCTCGTCTGTTTACCCGACAGTGTCTGTCGTCTGCTAACGCAGCAAACTCCTCAAGGCTCTGACTACTTGATATACTTCCTTTGGAAGTATATCAAATGTGTGTGTGTGTGTGTGTGTGTGTGTGTGTGTGTGTGTGTGTTCCTGAAAGTTGTGGAAGAATTTTCATCAAACCACGAAGAAATAACAATTATGTGAATGGGCAGAAGTGATTAACTTTTCGTTAGGATTTGATCAAATGTGCCTGAGTACCATTCACCATACACCAAAGTGCATTTTGGCCAATATCTCAGCAATAGATAGAGATATTTTCTTAAAATTTGGTTTGTTGGTAGCTTGTACCTTAGCCAATATATTTTGCCGGTGATTAGCATACGGCCCCAGAATGCTTTTGTTTTTCATTAACTAAAAGATTAAACAGACCACACGGGATTTCTAACTTTAACTCAGTAGAAATCATTGTCACCCTGGGGTGACGGTTTGGTGCATTTTCAAAACATAAATAAGGAGGGAACCTCAGATTGCGTCCTATGATCCTTGGAATTATGACCTGATAGATGAATGTTAGTAAGCTAAGAACCTTGCTCACAAAATTCCACCTGCAGCAGCTCAGGGTTTTGGAAGGTTAAGTGAAGCTGCAGAGTATGTAACCCATCTTTCATGACATTCTTTAGAAGATGCAGCAAAATTCTGTTATCATTTGCATGAAGATAACCTGCCATGCCTCGTCCTTTAATTGCTGCTCCACAATGGAACTGTTCAGGTATTTCAGCAAACTGGGAGGAACTTCAACTGCTCTTGTGTGAGTTTTATCTTCTGTGTTTGCCTTCAGGAGACAATTGTCAGAAACAAGACTCTTCATGTTCTAAGAGGATATACAGTTATCCGCTCACCAGCTATTATGGACTCTGGTACTCGAGGTGTCTGTCCTCTGCTTTGCTGTACCGTCTGGTCTCTCCTTCAGGCTGTGATTGTTCAATTACACCTGGGGAGGAGTTACATCTGTTTTCTTTACCTATCCCCCCCCCCTCCACGCCCCTCTGTGCCTTGACTGCTTCATTCGTCAGCTTTCTTGGCCATTTGTTCTAGGCGACGTAAATGGGCTTCATGCTGTGTGGGGTGAAAGTGTGATGCTTTTGGTGATCTCATGGCATCTTTGGCTGAGGATTTGGAGTGGTTCCACTCAGCACGGGAGACCTGACGTATTTTCGAACTTGTATTTTATCTGTTATTGGTCTTCCATTGGTATCCCATGATTCTTCGCTGAACTTTTCATGTGAGATTTTGTTTTACTTGAATGGTATTGATCATTACCCTATTGTGCATAAAGCATGCAACTCTGTGCTGGTGAAATGTCTCCCTCCCTTGTGTTTGGGTTCGGCTGACTGGGGAGAGCTTGCAGAACACTGTAGTCTCGACTGTAGTGTTCCCCACATTCAAAGGGCTGATGATGCAGAACATTATTTCACAACTACTGTATATCAGGCTGGCCTTTCCTTATTTCCACGGTCTGGAAAGATTTGTAGGTGATCTGTGCCTTGGTGGGATAAGGAGTGTGCTTTAGGTAGGTGTGTCCACAAAGCTGCTTGTAGGAACCTTAGGAAAAATAAAGATGTCTTTTAAATTCAATTTAAGAAAACTCGTGTATGTTATCAGTGGGTTCTGAAGAACTTGCATCAAAACTTGTGGAGAACCTATGTCTCCTCAGCCAGCTTATCCACTCCTTTACCATTGGTCTGGAAGAAGATGATGAAAAAAACGGGTAAATAATCACTTTCTCCTCCCTTGGTGCTTAAAATTCAAGGATCTTTATCCGACTCATCTGAAGAAGCTTCAGCCCTGGCAGAACATTTTTACAATGATTTTTGTTCAGATCCCTCCAAGCCATTCAGCTTATTCCGGTGTCAACAGGAAAGGTGACGTATTTTATTTGTGTATACAGAATGGGAAAACTTTTTTTTTTTTTTTTTTTTGCCGGCTGCGAACTCAGGGCTGCTCTCCAGGAGTGTAATTACTCTGCTCTTAGGCCTAATGACATTCCATATGCTATGGTTTTCCATTTGTCGCACGAGTCTTTGTTTTTATTGATAATTTATAAGAGGATAAGGAATGAAGATAAAGTATCCACTGACTGGGGGACTGGTTTAGTTCTTCCATTTCCTAAGCCACATAAAAATTATATTTTTAATGAGTCTAACTATAGTCCCATTTGTTTGACTTCTGTATGCTAACTGTTTGAGAAGATAGTTAGCGGAAGGCTAGTTCAGTAACTAAAGATGTTTCTTCTTTCTGTGATAAAGAGGATTTCATTGGATGAGATGTACATTGGACTACCTCATAGGATCTGAGTCAGCAGTCTGTGAGGCTTTTGCATCTGGACATCGTCTTGCAGCTTTGTTCCTTGACCTGGAAAAGGCATATGATATGGCATGGCACCATGGCAATCTGAATTAACTTCACAGTTTGGGGCTTCATGGCCATCTGCCATTGTTCCTAAGTGACTTCTATTTGAACCGCAGGTTTCAGGTCCGTGTGCCCTCCTCACTCTGTCCTACGAGTTCAAGTGGAAGGTGTTCCACAAAGGAGTGTGCTAAGTGTTCCTTTATTTGCTGTTGCCATCAATGACATACTTGGTTCCCTGCCACAGACGGTGTCTTCTTCCTTTTATGTGGATGACCTAGTGATATGGTTTGCTGGTTCCTAGTTGTGTGCTGTTCAGAGGGGGATGCAGCTGGTGCTGGAAAGGCTCGCCAGCTGGCCAGGCTGGAGAGATTTCCCTTTTTCTTCAAGCATGAGTGTGGCAATCCACTTTTATAGATTAAAGGGGCTGGTGCCTGCTACAGTGTATGAAGAAGACTAAGTTTCTTGGCTTAACGTTTGACTGTCATGTTACTTGAGTTTTACCTTTGAAACTTCTCTGAGTGTCACGTAAATAAGCAATGAATTTGTTGAAGGTACTGTCTTTATATCTCACACCTCGTTGGGTGCTGATCGGAGTACACTCCTTCGCTTGTATCAAGCCTTAGGTGGATCTAAACTTGCCTATGAATGTGAGGTCTATGCCTTCTCTACTGTTCCGCAGCTTAGTGTCGTTAGTCCTTTGCATCATGCAGTTTTGTATCTTGCCACTGGTGCTTTCACATCTTGCCTCATTCCTAGTTTCTGGAGCTGATGTTCCTTCCTTTTATCTACAGCATAAGTCGCTAATCATTCGTTGTTGGAATCGCATAAGATATATTCCAGAGTCATTTATTGCTGTTTCTGTATCATGGCAGTCATTTTTCAGCATCATGTTTCTCATCCTCGCACTCCACATTCCTTTGGGTACAGAATCAGGCAGATTATGGGGGGTTTAGGTCTCTCTGCATAGCCTGTCTTTCCCTCTTGGCAACAAAGAATTGTACCATGGTACCTTCCCAGGGTGCAGGTGTGCAGGGATTTTTAGGATACTAAATCTTCTCTTTCTCCTCTTGCGCTTCATCAGCTATAAGTTACTTTTGGAACATTTGTTCATTCAAAGAGGCACCCCTTCCTGTATATAAAGATGGTTCAAAGTCACACACAGTAATTGTTTCTCATCCTCGCACTCCACATTCCTTTGCGTACTGAGTCAGGCTGATTATGGGTGATTAAGGTTTCTCTGCAGTGTGTCTGCCCTGTCTGACTCCCAAAAATCGCTCCATGGTGCCTTCCTGAGGTGCAGCTGCGCATGGATTCTGAGGTTACGAAGTCTTCTGCCTCTTCTCGGGCTCGCCATCAGCTGTTTAGGACCATTTGTCAGTTCACAGAGAAACCGTACTTGTATATACAGATGGTTCAGAGTCAAAAACTGGTGTCGGGTCTGGGGTGAAATTCGCAAATTTTGTAAGGGTTGGAATTCCTCTAAATTCCACTATTTTATCATCAGAATTTAATTCAGCTCATTCCCTGTCCTTGCCTTTCTCGAGTAAGGCAAGGGTTCATGCGCATGTCAGCGTGGACTGCAATGAGATGGAAGATACATTTGAAAAATCAACTTCTCGATGACCCCTGCATATTACCCCTTTCCTACTTCCAATATGACACCATACTAGAAGTATGATTCTTATTTGCTGGCAGAGCCTGTGGGATGCTGTTCTTAATAATAAATTAAGGGATGTTATTCAGAGGGTAGTAGTGCTGAGGGCTCTACCGTCCATGTCTTAGTGATTAGAGGTGGCTGTTGCCCAGCAACGCACTGGGCACTCATGGCTTAGTCGTGGGTTCCTAATGTGTGGTGGAGTTCAACTGTATTGTGATGATTGCTTTATTCCCCTTACTGTCCGTCACATGCTAGTCCTGTGTCCGAGTCTGGGGGACCTGCGGTTGAGGTTTCTCCACAGGCATGGCAGGACGGATGGTGCCTACTTTCTGTCCTTCATACTTGATGGAGCCATTGGCTATCTGATTGATGTTTTTTTCCTAAGGAAGTGAACTTCTTACACCTTTTATTGTTGATTTACTTACTTTGTTGCCATTTATCCTTTTAGAGGTATCGATGTTGTTTTAGTGTACAGGTTTTAACGTTTATTCGGCATCATATAATCGAGCTGTTGCAGCGCCACAATTTTTATTTCCAATAATTCAGTTCAATTCTCTTGTCATCTACAGACAATTTTTATTTATCTCAGGATATAACTCATCGAAGACTTGCAATTAGTGATGACTAGTTCACTGCCAAGGATTTATCTGCAACTGGGTAAAAGTGCTTGGAAGTTGCAAAAATAAAATATGTAAGACATCATCCTTGTGAAATAAAAAACTTCTTTACTACAATGATATAAATGCTATCTGCGGTAAATGTTACTCAGATAAGGAGTGATTTTGTGTAAAAAACATATTAAGCCAAACAATTAAATTCTCTTACCCACCTGCGATATAATCCTCAGACATTTATTAATCTGAGGTGTGTAGGGGGCATCATGAGGCACTGGCCAGGCTACCGAAACCTGTACCAGGTTTTCCTTGCCGATATACAAGGGGGAAGTGCCATCTAGTTTTGCAAAGTTCCGGGATATTATCAGCTGCAGGTTCAGAGGGCTACTAATATAAGCACTCCTGAAATAAACACAAAAATAGTTAAATGTAATAATTTAACCAGAAATATCATGAGGTAGGATAAATAAGGACGGAATATTCGACACTGCAAGAATAATGAACAGCATGCCCAATAGAATGGGCCACATAATCTTTCGTACATCATTTAGTCCTCTGGAATCCCGGTGGCTCGTCACATACCAAACCATCTACACGTTTTTGCTCCATCAAATTCAGCTGCTAAACTGCTTTTTAAAATGGCTGTTAATATAAAATCGTTCCACTTAACATTGTTCCACGTAGAATACAGACAAGATACGTAAAATCCATCCTAGACAATTTACCAACCAAAAAAGCTCCAGGCCCAGATCAAATTCCTCCAATTGTTTTGAGAAAGTGCTCCCTAGAAGTTGCTTATGTTCTAGCTAAATTATTCAGGCTATGCTTACGTACTTCTTCATTCCCTAATTCTTGGAAAGAAGCCAATATCAATCCAGTTCTGAAGAAGGGAAGTTCCTCTGACACCTCCAATTACAGACCAATATCTATCACGTCTTCTCTTGGTAAAATATTTGAAATTGGAATGAATGAGCACATAATTATCATATTGGATTAAAAACTTACTTAATATAGGCAGTATGGTTTTCGCCACGAAAGATCCACTAGTGATATACTCAATCTCTTGACTCACACCATCCATCAATCAGTTGACCAGCATGGAGAAACTGATGCAGTAGCCTCTGATATTCCTAAAGCTTTTGACAGATTGTGGCACCATTCCCTGCTATCTAAATTCCCTTGCCATGGACTAACATCTTTAGTTCCTCTGATTTCCTCATATCTCAGCAGCAGAAATATAAGAGTAAAAGTAGAGGTATGTTCAAATATCCCTCAGTGACCAATGGCCTGCCACAAGGATCAGTTCTGGCACGAACCTAATTCGTAATTCATATTAATGATCTCTTATCTGTCACTCGTAATCAGTTCATTCATATGCAGGTGACTCAACACTTCACAGTTATTTCACACTTAAACACCCATTCACAAAGTTTAATATCTCTAACTCACAACTCAGTACAGCCATCTCCATAAATCAAGACTTATCTAGGATCACTGAAGGGGGACAAAATAACCTTGTCTCATTTAATGCTAGTTAATCCAAATATATGCAGTTTACTAATAGCCAGATATTGCCAAATTCCTATATAATCTTCAATACTACTAATATTCCTATCTCCAAAAGTATTGAAATTCTCGGTGTTTCACTTAACACTGCCCTCAGCTGGACCTCTCAGGTCAGATCATTTGCTAAAACTTCCTTAGAGAAACTTGTATTACTGTACAGAGTTCGTTGCTTCGTCACTGACGAGCGGTTAGCTATAGTTTATAAGAGTCATGTGTGCTCTCAGCCTGAATATTGCTCACCCTTATTAAATGTTTGGGGACAGTTTTAGGGCTGCCAGATCTGGACAGTCAAAATACCGCAGGCCTCCACTAAAAGCCATGTTCCCCCTCCCCCCCTGCCGCCAACACAAACTTCCCAGCAAACAGTATTACGTTGCAGCAACGTTACCACAACGTTGGGTTTATGTTGCCACAACGTTATGGCACTACGTTGTGACAACGTAATCTTGTATGGTTTTCTTAAAGTTGCCACAACGTTGCAGGATAACGTCTTTTGCAACTTTCAGGCAACATTGCCACAGCTTTATGTAACCAAGCAGCAACCTTTATAGAACTTACCAAAACCAACACATATTTGTGTATCTGTGAAAAGGATTAAGCAAAGACAGTTCTTTATACATTAAATTTCTATTTTACAGAAATTTCTCAAAAATACAACTGATCATGAGTCCATTCAGTGTTTATACAGTCTTGTCACGTCTTAATAATAATAATAATAATAAATAATAATAATAATAATAATAATAATAATATCATTATTAATTATTATGGTGGGATGAAGAGGTTAAGAGAGCAGTGGAGGAAAAGAGGAAGAAGTGGCTAGAGTGGTTACAGGACAGGGGTTCAACTGAAATAAGAACTGAATATACTGAGAGCAAGAAGCACGTAAAGAGACTAGTGAAGAAGAGACAGGAGGTCAGTGGTGATCTAGGAAGGAAAATGAATGCAAACTACTCTGAAAATAGGAAGTTATTCAGGAAAGAGGTGCAGAAATGAAGAATTGAACACTAAAAGAGTTATGAAGGATGTAGGTGATTATTATTAACCCATGGGGATGAAGTAAGGACCAAACGGAGTGAATATTTTGAAAGCCTGATGACTACAGAGACCAGAGCCACTGTAAACATGATTGGTTTGGGGGGTATACAGAGAAGGAATGCAGTGCCAAGAAACTTGTCACTCGCACAGGTGAAGAGTGCTGTAAAGCGGCTGAAAAATGTGAAAGCAGCTGGGGTTGATGAGGCGTATGCAGAGATGATTAAGTATCGTGGAGAGAGCGGAATGAAGTGCTTGTTGGAGATATGTAAGAAGGCATGGATGAGTGAAACTGTGCCAGCAGAGTGAAAAAAGGCTGTGATTGTACCCCTATACAAAAATAAAGGTAAGCGAATTGGGTGCAAAAATTATCGTAGCATAAGTATATTGAGTGTGGTAGGGAAGGTATATGGAAGAATTATTTCAGAGAAAGTAAGATAGATATCTGAAGTCCTACTGAGTGATGAACAGGGTGGCTTTAGGAGGGGCAAAGGATGTGTGGATCAAATATTTGCAGTGAGACTGATAGTGGAGAAGGCTTGTTTGTAGGACTATAAGGTGTTTATGGCATTCATGGATCTGGAAAAAGCATACGACAAAGTATGCAGAGAATGATTGTGGAAGGTTTTGCGCATGTTCAGTGTAGATGGTAGACTGCTAGGTGCTATCAAGAGTTTTTATGATGGTAGTGAAGCATGTGTAAGGGTTGATGGGCATCTTAGTGAATGGTTCACAATCGGTGTGGGCGTGTGACAAGGTTGTGTGATGCCTCCATGGTTGTTCAATATATATATGAATGGGGTGATGAGAGAAGTAAAAACACAAGCAATGGAGAGAGGGATGGCGTTGTGAATGAATGATGATGGATGGGATATCTCATATTTGTTGTATGCTGATGATGCAGTACTGCTTGGAAATATCGGACAAGAACTTGGTAGACTAGTGCAGAGTTTTGCTGATGTCTGTGAGCAACGTGCCTTGAGAGTAAATGTAGAAAAGAGTAAAGTGATGGTTATTGAGAGAGACTGTGACTCCCAGTATGATTCTACAGTGAATGGAGAGAGATTGGACTTGGTGAGAAAGTTCAGATACCTGGGTACAGTGATAGAAAAGAGAGGAAAATGTGCAGAAGTGGAAAGTAGAGTGACACAAGGATGGAAAGTAGCTGGTGCAATAAAGGCATTGATAAGAAACATAGGCTTAAGTGTTGGAGCTGCGCGAGGCTTACATGAAGAAGTGTTGGTGCCAATTTTAACATATGGACTATGGTGTGGCATGTAAATGCAAAGTCAAGAGTGAGAGCTATGGAGATGGGACTACTGAGGAATGTATGTGGAGTACAGAGAGTGGATAGGATACAAAATAATGTGATACGTGAAAGATGTGGAGTGAGGAAGCCTCTGGACACCAGAATCGAAGAGAGTGTACTGAGATGGAATGGTCATGAGGAAAGAATGGATAACAAGTGAGTGGTGAAAAAGGTGCAGTATATCTGAGCGAATTTGAAGGAGGGAGAAGGCGAGGTAGGCCAAGAAGGAGGTGGGATATGGTGGATGAGTGTGTGAGGAAGAGAGGTTTGGAAGTTGATGAGGCTAGGGGACTGCCAAGAGATCGAGCTGCCGGATGACTCTTGTGAGAATTAGCGCGTGATCTGGGATTTGGCACCCATTTTTTACGTGACAGAGTCCGGACTGACTCTATCGGATACTTTTATATGAAGCTAGAAGATGTGGTGAATGTTTTTGGCATATCAGATAAAGCCAGGATTCCGGGGGCTTCAATGATGAGCGAATGCAAGTGTGGCCCATGGACTTGGCAATTTTGGGCTCTCTGGACATTACTACTCCTCACATGCCCTAGGGTGGGAAAGGAGGTCTAAATGAATAATAATAATAATAATAATAATAAGAGTCGGTTAGGATTTACACACAGTGGCACATTAAACATCGAACAAGTGTTTATAAGTCCCAGCCATGCTTGAAACCAGCCAAGGATAACCCAATAAGGCCTCTGCAGTGTATTTCCAGTGGGGGTCATTTTGGAATCAGGGTTAGCTGGGGGGAAGGAGGAGCAGTTAGTGTTATTCTTGAGGTAATCTTAGCTTAAATTAAAATAATTTGCAAGTACTTTCTTTTCTCCCACTGTCCCCTTTCGTTGATAAGGGCTATGGTGTTGCCCCTGGGTAGAGCACTTAGGTTTGGTGCGTGTAGCACTTTATGAGCTGTTGCCTTTCCTGATGTATACCAATGACCCTTGGGTCGACTAGAACCTCCGACCCTTTGGCTAGAGCGGAGCGCTGTATCCCACTGAGCTACGGTTGCTACAAAATATAATAAATAAAAAATATTAGTTTATTGGTAATATACTTAAAACTAACACTGTAGTGTCTAGTATAATAATAATAATACAAACATACATACAAGGAGGACAGAAAGGGTGCAAGAGGATGGATAAAGGCAGAATGTAGGAGAGAAGTGGAAAGCGATTGGATAAATATGATTTGGAGCAGATGGGAGAAGTGGAAGGTGTCTGCAAGATATTCACAGACTGTTGCAACTAGTGGCAATTCGTAAGGCAGTGTTGTGTATGGTTTGTAAGGTGTTGTAGTGAGTGTTGGAGAGGATAGGAGTCCATGCTGGAGAGGCATAGGACATTACAGTACTGACCTGGACGCGTCCCGCAGGAAGGACCTGTCCAAAGTGTGTTTAAAAGACAAACAGAACAATAACGTGGTCTACATGTCAGCGGTGGCCTAATCGATAGGGAGGCGGCCTGCAGTCCTGATGGACCCAGGTTCGAATCTCGGCTGGGGTAGGGAACAGTTTAAGGATTTGAATTTCATAAAAGCTGACTTTCCTGATCTACCAGATGACCCGCCGACATGTCATAAAAGTACCCTCGCTAATACCAATACACCAGTCCTGTATGAGACAGCCCTAGCATGTATTCAATATGGACGGTGGGTGTTAACGCCGAAGTGGTGACATGTGGAGGTGTAGGAGGACTACTGGGCCTTGGGATAGGCTACTACAGCCGAGATATATGCCCTGAAGCCTTTGCCCAGAGTCGGACACATTAAAAAAAAAATAAGTAATAGCATTCTGAATTGGCACTTTCTAGTTTGTTTTTCTAAGCCAATAACATGGACCTTTTGCATATGTAACAAAGTACAATGATATGAAATAGAGTCTTTATATATCTAATACAATACACTCTGTTGCCGTATATGCCACAGGAGTACTTTCATATTCTACATAACTTTCTGCATTGTTGCATATGATATAGCATTTACTAATTCCAAACCTCAAGTAACACTAAGAATTTGTCTTCTCATTACAGAACGTATTACAGTCCAAAGACAACAGATAACAGAAGGAAACAACAACATGTAACATTCAGTATATATATATATATATATATATATATATATATATATATATATATATATATATATATATATATATATATATATATATATATATACTGTATATGTGTGTGTGTGTGTGTGTGTGTGTGTGTGTGTGTGTGTGTGCCAAATTAAGTAGTGGTGATAAAATTGTTAAAAATTGTGGAAAAGTGTCTACTGCAGGATTTGAAGAGTTGGGCACTCTACTGGCTGACAGGAAACTGGAATGGTTGTTTCCGTGACTAAACAAGTGACTTTGTTATTGTCTGCTCAAGGGTCAGGATTCAGGTATTTTGACCACGTACAGTTGGAGAAATTTCCGCACGAGACACTGTGTAGATGGCAGCAGCAGCGACAGACAAATGATCTTGTAACAGTGCTGGTGGTGAAGCAGGGGGAGGGAGTTGTGGGGAAAGTGAGTGATGGGGGAGAGGAAGGATGGTGGTGGGGGTAGGTGAGTAATAGGGAGAGATTAAGTAGCCATTAATTGTGTCAACAAACTCTGCGTAGATAATCATTCCAATACGATTTTTCTATTTATAATAAGAGGTTGTGGCAACAAGCTGCTAATGATGTTCAGTATTTGATGGAATAAGTTCAGTACCTAAGCAAACAGGTATCTCCAATAGGTAACCTTATCCTTCCCCTCCGTCATTCCGTCCCCTCATAGGAAAGCTTTCTACTGTCGACTGAGAATTTACAAATATTTTGAACTGATTTCAGCTGCTTCTCATGCAAGTTGCTTAACGCAGATACTGTAACTTTCATTGCAATATGTATTGAATACTGAATCTAACATCACGTAATAGTCCATTTTATATATGTATAAGTCAACTACTGTTAACTTAAGACCGAACGCTAGCAGAATAAGGATAATACATCCTTTAGACTGACGACGTAATTTGTTATCCTTTCATGGTCGTATAGGCACTTACCCTGCTTACAGATGGATGAGCCTGGCCTTCATACCAGACTATAAGTTTAAGGATGCTCCACTCAACACTTTCTTAGGGCCAATCCCTCATATTTTTATTGACCTATATAACTTTATACTTATGTGCATACGTACGTGATTATAAGAGTATTAACCATGCATAATTCTGTCTCTCTCTGTCTTTCTCTGACACACGCAGTAATTACCTTACATACAGTCACACTGGTAT
Source organism: Coenobita brevimanus (assembly GCF_032717465.1). NCBI lineage: Eukaryota > Metazoa > Arthropoda > Malacostraca > Decapoda > Coenobitidae > Coenobita > Coenobita brevimanus. The sequence goes on along the minus strand of NC_136986.1, from coordinate 13,729,285 downwards.
CCTTTTGGTTGGCAGGAATAAGATACAGTACAATCAGTCTGTTTTTCAGTTGTCATCTAAATTGAATATGTACATAATGTCGCTATTAAAGATGATGATATATATGACAAAATACACAAGACAAACACAAAATGTAAATCTTGCATTGTTACAAATTGTGCATGCACCTGACGTTTTACGAAAAATCCGTAATGTAATATCTACAAATGTGCTAGCAGTAGCAGTCGCCCTGTCCACACAATTGTTCTACACACACACACACACACACACACACACACATAAACACACACAACTGCGTAGTTGTAATGCTTTCGTCTCTGCCATCTAGTAACATGGGGGTTCGCGCCGGATCAGGTGCGAAAAGTTTCACGAGCGAAGTGGGAGGTTACTGTTCCTCTCAAGGAGGGAATGGTTGTGTGCATGTGTGAAAGTCACAGCCTTGCCCTCGAACGGACTATATGTGCTCTCAGCTCTCTTCCTGGGGGGTAATGAGCTGACGATCACGTCAATCACATTATCCTGACCCACCCATTGAACTATACACTCCTCTGCATGCGTTAAATTTTGGCAGGCAGTTCTCCTCTCTGCCCACTCCTTCTTCCACAGACACTAAGAGATAATATCACATACTTATGTCTCACACAACTCACAGTTGAGAAGAATAAACCTGAAGAATAATTCTTTCTGAGAATTAGGTCGAAGGAAGGACTTATTTGTCCCATTACATTAAAACAAGAAGTGTTTCTCAACTCAGCTATTCTGTTCTACTGAGTTTCTGATAAACTTCATGTATCAGTCTAGTACTTCGCGTTCTAACATTTGTCTGGATAAACAAATATTTTTAAATGAACCAAGAGCAAAAACGTCACTGAAAGAATGTGTCAATACCAATGACAATGTTGGGTTAGCACTCGGTTGACAATGTTCGTGTAAACCAGTGCTTTCCAATTTGGGGAACGCACCCCCCTTTGGGGTAAGTGAGGTATATGGAGGATGACCTGGAGCCATCTTCCAAAAGTTGCTATTATATTGCTGTATGGCGCAGAAGCCTGAGCGTTGAGGAAGAATGAAGAGAAACAGCTGGAGTGGACAGAGATAAGGATGCTGTGATGGCTGATGGGAGTATCACAAAGAGAGGAGGAGGAATGATAATATCAGAGCAGAGGCAGGAGTTGTTTCAGTTGTCGAGAAAGCAAGAGAGGCACATTTGAGGTGGTATGGGCATGTAACCAGTTTGGAGGAAGTTGATTATGTGAAGGTAGCATGAAGGAATCAGGTGGAAGGGAGAAGAACGAGGGGAAGACAAAGGCTTAGGTAGAGAGATGAAGTTGAGAAAGAAACGAGGCAGTTAAGCCCGGAGGAAGAGGACACAGTGGACAAAAGTTACTGACGACAACTTAATTATAAGATCGACCGACCCCATGAGGGACTAAGGCAATGATAATATATATATATATATATATATATATATATATATATATATATATATATATATATATATATATATATATATATATATATATATATATATATATACATATACATATATACATACATATGTATATACATATGTACAGTATATATATATATATATATATATATATATATATTAAAGCTGTCGATGGCCCCCTTTACGTCACTTGCAGGTAAAGGCAAAGACTTGTAGTAGTTTTCTAACAATATATTAAACATCGTCTTGAATCAATATAGAGCGATGGTGGACAATTGCACATCCGACCCCAGACCCGTTTGAACAGCTACTGATCGCCGGTTTCCCACCGGCTAGAGAGAGAGAAGCGGTGCGACTCGGAAGTCGTGACTCATACCTCGTAGACATAACACTGAGCGACCATTGACGCCATTCTTGGATCCTACTTACAACTACTTACAACTACTTACATACTACTTACATATTATCTAATATCTCCAAAAGGTTACAAACAATTTTCCCCCTCATCAAAAAGTGTGTCTCCTGACACAGTGGTGGGGCATCAAGTCATAATATGGCAAGAATACAAATGGTCTGAGTATACAGTGAACCGGGAGTACATGGGAGTACAATAATAAATGAGATTTTGCTACATAATTCACAAAGCTGGATGTAAGAAAGGATTAATATATTTACAGTACATGACCATGTTGGATAAACAGCATAAACATATAGGTTTGTTCAATTTACAATTATATATATATATATAATCACAAAATTAGTTTTACTCAGAACTACCATTTTCCAGGTCTTTTGGTTGTTGCACTAACCTTGTTGCTACACGGATCTCATGCAACCTTTTGTCCATTCGCTTGAGACAACAATACAGGATACAAACAGTTGCAATAAAACCTAGAAAACATAAGACAACCGGAGGAAATACATAAGACTGGATATGACCAGGAGCGGTTAAAAGCTGAAGAGAACTGGTTCATAATGAAATTAGAATTGTTTACTCGTAGATAGTTGTACGTACGTAGGTTTTCTGATGTGATAGAGAGATTGTCTGTTGGTAGATGAAAGGTAGTAATAATAGGTTTTAAGATGTTATACTTGTGGAGCGGAGTGCGAAGTGATAATGTGTGGCATGGGCTATTATAGACTCAGACTTTACTGTACAGTAATCAGGGGCCTTATATAAACCAATTGCGGATAGTGAACGGACAAGGGTCCCTGGACAAATAAGACTGACTGGAGTTGAGGCACTAAAGAAGAAATAGCGGATGTGATTTAGACGAGCATGGTGTACCTGGCTTTTGGGAGCCGGAACGAAGGTACGGACAGGTTGTACTGAGAAGTTATGGACTAAGGCAGATTCGCAAGGAGCAACGCTGCCAGGAAAAATTATGAGGTACGCAGCACAAACACGAGAGTTGGGTGTGAGAAGGGCACATCTACCGAGGTCACTTGAGGAGAGGAAGGCAATATAGAGATGATCATGGGAGAGAAGAAAGTACTCTGAAGAAACAGAGGCTTGTACTAGGGAGTTATTGTACCAGAAGGGAAAAGGATTGATGTGAAAGAGATCGAGTATGATGGAAGAACAAAGAGGAATATGAACAATTATATCTTTAGTAAGGAATGTGGCTTCTAGAATTGGGTAGTAGTGTTCTAATGAGGAAAATGGAATCATAGGAGACAAGCCGAATGCTGAATGAGCCCATTCCAAGGTAGAACGAAGGTCAGAGAAAGATACTAAATCTAGGGTCACACGACTATCAACAGCATTGACTAAAATGCGAATTACACTAGTAACTTGGGAGACAAGAGAGTCCAGAGAAACCTGCAAATTATCAACATGTAATTTAACATACATCAGCTCTGAAATAATATTAGTCTGTGATACTTCACGCTTAAGAACAATCGTAAAATTATTTAAACTGTTAGTAACATCATGTAGATGGTGACTCATCTGTTGCATCACACAATGTTCAATACGTAACACTTTGTTTTGGGACTCGATGGCATTGGATAATTGGAATAAGTCCTTTTTATAACCAGGAACTTCACGGTTAGTCGCTACACCTAATAATCCACTGATGATTTCTCCTCCAAGGTCAAAAAGTCCACGTTTCACTCGTGAGCGACCCACAGGCGTTTGGTGAGGGAAGGAATCTTGAAGATGGTTGAACTGATAACGAATATAATCTAATTAGGTAGAGTGGGTACCAAAATGTGTCATTGGGATGTCAATTCGTAATAAAATGAGGTGATCTTAGAGGTGATGTTGATACAGATGTTAACGACAGTATGAGATGATAACGTTATGCAAGAGACTTAGTGGCAGAACGCAACTTGGCACGATAGTCATTAACAGTAGGGGAAGGCTGAATAGTAATGTCAGAAGGAAGGTTTAGAGAAGAGGAAGAAGGCTGAGTAGGAATTTGTTGTGGGGGTGTGGACTCTCTTAGTGGTTCCTCCAAGACAATGCATTTTGATGCACGTTTGAGATGATCTGCATGTACCCATGTCGTCTCTGCCTTGTGCGGATCTCTGAATTCGAATTTATTACCTTTACGATATATGACACAGAAGGGACCCAAGAATTTACTGTTTAGTTTTGATTCTGTCATGATCTAGGGCAAAAACTAAGTCACCTACTTGGATGGCAACATCTGTGGCAGTGGCATGTTGGTTACATACCATCTCCTCATTTGTAAGGGCCATATTATCCTGAATATATTTATGAATTTTCTGAAACTTGGATAGGTTTACTCGCACATAGTTATCGTAGTCGGAGATCGGATCAGGCTTGAATTGCGACAGTGAATAAGGTAGTCTTTTTTCAAAGCCATCTATGATGAAGAATGGTGTTTCTCCAATTGACTTATTGATGGATGAATTAATTGAAGCAGCTACCTGTGGAATCCATTCATCCCAGGTGGAAGTCTGATCTCCCACTATGTGACGCAGACTCTCCAATATCTTTCTATTCTGGCGCTCTACTAGGCCATTGGAGGCTGGATGATGGGCCACTATAATGCAGTTCTGAATTCCATTTCGAAGACAAAGTTCTTCCATAACTGAATTATTGAACACTGACCCGTCATCAGTTAAAATTACTTCTGGTGTTGTGAAAGGGCAAATAACTGAATTAATAAAGGCATGTGCTACTGCGTTAGCAGACTTTTCACGCAATGGAACTAAGATAACAAATCTAGAGAAATGATTGACTGCCACAAAGGATAAACGAAGCCAGATTCTGTACGAGGCAGCTTCAGAAGATCGAGAGAGACAGTTTGCCAAGGTTTTGATGGTACTGGGTACTGCAATATAGGAGTAGGTTGACTGGTTATCCCCTTGTAACGGGCACATGATAAACATGCATCGCAGTGCGCTTCGATATCCTTTCGCATAGTGGGCCAATAATATGACAGACGTGCTTGCCGTAAGCTTCTGTCTTTGCCAGGGTGTGATGCATGAGGGGTGTCGTGGATTAAATGGAGGGCAGCAGGAATTAAGTCTGTTGGGATGACTAGTTGCTTAACTTCGCGATGAGGTATGTTGTTACCTGTCAGTACTGAGTTTTTATAGAGCAATTCATTGTTGAGGAAGAAATCAGATACAGGGACTGGTAACTTTGGCAGAGAAGAATCATCACCTGACTCTAGGAAATATATGACCTGTGACCATACGGGGTCTTCACGCTGGAACCTACGTAGTGTGTCATAATTGAATGCTAAGTTTACGTCGCAACTGGTTAAGACTGTGGCAACATGCCGTGAGAGGGCATCGGCTACGACATTGGATTTTCCAGGAACATATTCGAATGTTGGATTATAGTCAGTCACAGTGACTGCCCAACGTGCAAGTCGACCGGTAAGGTTACGTCCCCGAAACAAGTCACATAAGGGAAGATGGTCGGTTTGGATGTGAACAGGATATCCGTAGATGATGTCGCGGAAATGTTTTAGGGACTAGACCACGGCAAGGGCTTCCCAGTGAGTTACACTGTAATTCTTTTCCGCTGAGTTTTGCACACGGCTTGCATAGGCAATGACACGTTTCTTTCCTTCGGAGTCATATTGCATGAGAACGGCACCTAGGCCTACTCCGGAAGCATCAGTACAGAGAAGAAATGGTTTTGAATAATCAGGGAATGCCAAAACTGGGGATTGTGCTAGAGCAGTTTTCAGTGTTGTAAATGCGGTTGCCTGTTCATCAGCCCACACAAAAGGCGCATCCTTCTTTAGCAATTTTGTTAACGGCGCAGCTATCTTGGCGTACGATTTTATGAACCTTCTATAATACCCACTGAGACCGAGGAAACTGTGTACAGCGCCGGTGTTGGTTGGAGTTGGGAAATTCGTCACGGCTCTAACCTTGTCATCTGATGTGTGAATTCCGTGAGCCTCAACAACATGTCCTAGGAACTGTTGTTTCTTACGTAAAAAGTCACACTTTGATAGTTTGATTTTAAGTCCAGCTTGTTTGAGTCTAGTGAACATTTTGGCTAACTTTTCTAAGTGTTCCTCCACTGAGTGACTAGCGATTATGACATCATCTAGATTAGCAAAAACTGAGTGACCTATCATGCCGGTGAAAACTGTATGAATTAATCGCATGAATGCTGAAGGTACATTTCTCAAACCGAATGGAAGTCTACGGAATTGTTAATGACCGGATGGAGTATTGAAGGCAGTGATAGGACGAGATGATGCTTCCATCTCGACTTGCCAGTAACCACTTAAAAGATCTAGGGAGGAAAAACACAATTGTTTTCGTCTAAGGATTCCAGCAAATTAGTCAGTACAGGAACTGGAAATCTGTCCGGGACAGTCAGTGCATTCACGCGTCTGTAATCTATGACTGGTTGTAACTCACCATCTTTCTTTGGAACCAGAAATAGTGGGCTGTTCCACGGGCTATCAGAGTGTTCAATGACCTCATTATCCAACATGTCCTGAATAAGACGATCGGCTTGTTGACGTTGGCTATGTGGTAAACGGTAGGCAGGAATATATACTGGCTGAGCACCTGGCTCTATTGTAATATTGTACTTTACCAAATTTGTTTTGCCCATATTCTCACTGGGTAGGGCTACTACTTCGCGATAGTCTTGCAAGAGATTAATTAATTGATGTCGGTGTTTCGGGAAATCACTTTGTTTCACATGAGAATCAAGATTAGTTGGAATACTGGTGGACTGAGCAACTGAGGATATATCGGCAACAGAGTATGGGAAATCCTGGCACACACGTACGGCCGCTGGGTATACCAAGAAATCGCCAATCTGAGTTCCCGTTCGTAAGGTGTAAGCGGCGTTTGTTGTGTTTGCAATATACAAGTAGCATAAACCATCCTCCAGCACAGTACACAACGCTGACTCATAAGCTAAGCCATTCATACAACACGTCTCAGGTAAGGTTAGTATATCCACTCCTGCTTTCGCACTCACAACACGAACAGAGACTTTGGTAAACTTGTGCGGCAACAAAATTGTGCACTGATTTGTTACTGCACGTCTTATCTCTGCATGTTGTAAAACATCGATCACACTATCTGAGGTAGTTAACCCCTAAAACGCGGGGCGTCGCGTTTGTGACGCTTGCCAAAAAGGACATAACGGCGGACCGTCGCATTTGCGATTCGAGTTAATTTTGAATAAACGCGGGCAAGGATGTTGCAGCTGGTATTGTCTACCAGTACCACCACCCTTTAGCTACAATTTGCATACTTTACCTTTGTACTACTGACCTCCGTTGTTGCCAAGTATCGCGTTTTTCCTCCCTCTCCCCCCCACCACGGCCCGGGCCAGCCTGGCTGTGATACATGGCAGCACTCTGACTGCTCAGAACTGTAAATCTGCGCTCTCCTCTCACAAGCAGTTTATGCTAATAGGAAACGCTTGTTTCCCCAGTTGTCACACTAGCTTTTTATTCGCACAGTTTGCCCCAGTTTAGCGTCAGTTTACCGCAGGCTTTCAAAGTGACATTATGGAGAGTTCTAGCTCTTCTGAGTCAGTGCGAGCGGCCAACAGGAACGAGAATAAAGTGATAGGCGTAAGGCAGAATAAAAAGCGCGCTGCGGTGATCTTTTGGGAAGTAATATGATTTAAAATAATGTAGTATACGTGTTTTTATCTGTGAAAATGGAAATGTTTGTTGAGTGACGGGAAGACCGCCTCCGCGTTGCATGTCGGCTGTACGCTTCGTTGATTTTAGCCTTATTTTCAGTGCTTATTGTACATATATGGATTCCAAACTACCTGTTCGTTGTAGTATAAAGTTTACAGTGACAGAATGAGCTGTGGTAGAGGGGAAACCGGGTTGCTGGAGGTGTGAAAACCCAACTTTGCAAGTCTCCACAAGACCTTGGGTAGTCCACGAAGGCTCAACACCTGTCTCTGGAGAAAGCTGAATGTAAGTACTATCTGCCATACCAAGTATAATGTTCTAGGATTAATCTCTGATTTTTGGCTAATATTTTCCTACAGGTACTCAGACCGCGATCGAACCCCGCCACCCGGGGGGGGTGTCGGCTGTCCATTGTCCGCGCATTAGGGGTTAAATGAGATGTGTCTGAGTCGGCGAGTGTGCCACTGTCAGAGGGGTTGATACGATCTATAATTGAATGCTCAGAGGATGTAGTACTAGATGGTAGTGTACCTGGCTGTTCAGGTAACGGCGTGTGTATTTGGTTACTCTTGACTACTGTTGGAATCATGTGAGACTTAATAACTGAGTCGGTTTGGGAAAGTACCGGATGTGGATATTCCATACTAGATATTGGGAAACCATTGACATGTACACAACGAGAAGAAGGGAGGAGAGTAATGGCTTCTTGGGCCATTGTCCAAAAGCCAATGAGAGTGTCCGCTGGATACCTAAGATCTTTAGTGACATGAAACTCTATGTCAAAAGGTCTTAAGGCTTTACCAAGTTGTACTTCTAGTGTGATCTTTCCTTTGACCTGAAATTCTGAGCCATCCACACCGCATAGGCGAATGTCAGGTGGTTTGAGGATCCCAACTCTTTTAGCTATTTTCCTAATGTTGTTTAAAGAGGTATCTGAGATTAGATTTACCATAGATCCACTGTCCATAAAGAATGAGCTTTGTACCCCTTCGCTCCATCCTAGAATGACTAAGCCTGAAGATGTTATACGTCCTACCTGACGAATGGGGAGTTGATTTTCTGTTGCCTTATTTTCAGACACCGGTGGATCTTCTACTGCTAGGTTATATTTCTCCAATCCGAGTGCTCGTCTTCCCCCGACTGATGGCTCTTAAGGTAACGACGCTCATCCGTGGAGTGAGTTGTGCTATTCTTATGGTACTTGCAAGTTAGGCATCGGGACCGCGAAGGTGCACGCGGGCGTTTCCGCGAGCGAAAACGTCTTTCTTTGTATGTACAGCTAGACTCTCTATGACCTACATTACCGCAGTGCCAGCACGGAATTGAGAATTGTTTGCTTTGTCGCAGAGTTGAATTGTCACGACCGCTAGAAGGTGAACGATATTGTGAGTGAGACCAATTACTAGGTTTGGTTCTTGTAGTTGGTCATGAACGAGAGGAATCAGATGAAGTGATGCTGGTGTGTAGTACTCTCACAGTACCACCTGCAGAGGGAGAGGGTGAACTGTAAGAATCGATCTTGCGAGTGAAGTGTGTTCCTGACCTCTCTACAATTGTTTTACCTACATCCATTATTTTGTCTCCTGGTTTAAAGCCAACTTCTAGTGCTATTTGTTTTTGGGAGTCCGAAAGCCAATTGAGAAATCTAAAGTAACCGAACAAGTCTGCAAAATTATTTAATGTAATCATGATCTCCCCATTGTGTTCTGTTACCCATTGAGTACCATGGAATAATTGGCGCAACTCTGAACTCGTCGCCCTCATAGTAGCGGCTGCCTCAATTACTTTTGCATGTTGGGGATGTACCTTCATGTCTTCCTGCATTTGCTTGAGGAGATTAGTTAATCCTATAAGGGATGCAGAATTGGAATGTTGGCAACCGTATTGAATGAGCCGTTGGCTAAACATGTCAAACGTTTGACAATCTTCGAAGTGCCCCGCACGAATGGCGGCTCCTATTAATGATCTGCCATGGTGAAGTCGACTGAGAAGGTATGAAACCTTCAAGGGTTCATTGAGAATCTGGCGATTATGCAGGTCGTTTTCGACCTCTCTGAGGAAATCGTAAATCGAAACAGTACTATCCTCTCCTGTATATTTGGGTATATTCAAATCATTTAAATATATAGATTGAGGAGGTGGAGGGTTCTGAGTCGCCATTGTAAGAAGAGGGTGAGACAGCGAAGTTGATGAAGTAACAAATCAGTGCACAATTTTGTTGCCGCACAAGTTTACCAAAGTCTCTGTTCGTGTTGTAGGTGCGAAAGCAGGAGTGGATGTACTAACCTTACCTGAGACATGTTGTATGAATTGCTTAGCTTATGAGTCAGCGTTGTGTACTGTGCTGGAGGATGGTTTATGCTACTTGTAAATTGCAAACACAACAAACGCCGCTTACACCCTATGAACGGGAACTCAGATTGGCGATTTCTTGGTATGCCCAGCGGCTGTAAGTGTGTGCCAGGATTTCCCATACCCTGTTGCCGATGTATGCTCAGTTCTCAGTCCACCAGTATTCCATCTAATCTTGATTCTCATGTGAAACAAAGTGATTTCCCAGAACACCGACTTCAATTAATTAATGTCTTGCGAGACTATCGCGAAGTAGTAGCCCTACTCGGTGAGAATATGGGCAAAACAAATTTGGTAAAGTACAATATTACAATAGAGCCAGGTGCTCAGCCAGTATTTATTCCTGCCTACCGTTTGCCACATAGCCAACGTCAACAAGCCGATCGTCTTATTCAGGACATGTTGGGTAATGAGGTCATTGAACACTCTGATAGCCCGTGGAACAGCCCACTATTTCTGGTTCCAAAGAAAGATGGTGAGTTACGACCAGTCATAGATTACAGACGCGCGAATGCACTGACTGTCCCGGACAGATTTCCAATTCCTGTACTCACTAATTTGCTGGAATCCTTAGGCAAAAGCTATTGTGTTTTTTCCTCCCTAGATCTTTTAAGTGGTTACTGGCAAGTCGAGATGGTAGAATCATCTCGTCCTATCACTGCCTTCAGTACTCCATCCGGTCATTACTAATTCCGTAGACTTCCATTTGGTTTGAGAAATGCACCTTCAGCGTTCATGCGATTAATTCATACAGTTTTCGCCGGCATGATAGGTCACTTAGTTTTTGCTTATCTAGATGATGTCATAATCGCTAGTCACTAACACTTAGAAAAGTTAGCTGAAGTGTTCACTAGACTCAAACAAGCTGGACTTAAGATCAAACTATCAAAGTGTGATTTTTTACATAAGAAACTCCAATTCCTAGGACATGTTGTTGAGGCTCACGGAATTCACACATCAGATGACAAGGTTAGAGCCGTGACGAATTTCCCAACTCCAACCAACATCAACGCCGTACGCAGTTTCCTCAGTCTCAGTGGGTATTATAGAAGGTTCATAAAATCGTACGCCAAGATAGCTGCGCCGTTAACAAAATTGCTAAAGAAGGATGCGCCTTTTGTGTGGGCTGATGGACAAGCAACCGCATTCACAACACTAAAAACTGCTCTAGTGTGGGGGGAAAATTAGAAAAATTTAAAATATACCCCCGGTAGTGTCGTAAATATTTAACTGGCTAATCACTTGCACTAAACAAGACAAAAATAGGCCTACAACACTACATAATTTGTCCGGATATATATGTCTTACTCCCAGGACTCACCTGGATCGTAATGACGTGTAGGTTGTGTTCCCTACTAAGCAACTAAACGATCTATTTAAGGATCCTCAAATAAAAGCTGGAAACCCTGGTGAAATATTATTCGCCCAGTCTTTCGCCACTAAGGGTCATTTAGTTACTTAGCTTAAGGGTAGCAATGGAGAGGCTTGTAGATTGTTGCCATATGGTCGGAGTTGTTGAAGATGTTGCTTGTTGCTAGTGCTTGGAGGATTACTGGAGGTTACGGCCTGGACCAAATACGTACTTTTTACGTAAGCATTACTATTTACACTATTTATAAATTAAATTGAATTGATAATGTTCATTCCCATCTAGGAGGAAGCACTGTCGTAAATTAATTAATCAGTCCAGTCTGTCCCAACCGAATTCTCTCTCAATACCACGAGAGTGGTTAGACTGCTTCCAAGCGTGACTAATGCATGACTGGGACTTTTTTTTTTTTTTTTTTTTTTTTTTTAAATTTGGCCATCACCCTGAAGGGGCATTAGGCCAGCAAGAATCGATAATCATGAAAGCCAAAATAATGATATGAAATATTTGCATCTATTTCATACCAATATTAAGTTATTATTCATGATTATGAAACATAATAAGTAATAAAGAATACATCAGTATACATGGATAGTACCAGGACAAATACTTCCATCTATACATCATATGTAGACTCATTACTATTCTACTACAAAATAATCAAATAATTATCAAATTTATATATATATATATATACATATACATATATACATATATATATATATATATATATATATATATATATATATATATATATATATAAACACACATATATACATATATATATACAGTATATACAAAAAAAATAAAAAAATAAATAAAAAAAAAATAAAAAAAATAAAAAACAATCAAATTTACTGGTCCTGAACAGAAGAAAAAAAATACACATTTATATAAATGTAACCTCCTCCTGCAGTTCACAAATATATAAAAGTGTATTGACGTATTCACATATGTACAAAAACCATATCCCTATATAAAAAAAAAAAAAAAAAAAAGAAAGATATATATAATAAATAAGGAAACCACAACCAAGTTCATAAAATAAATCACAACTCTCTGAGTAATCTGGTCTCTTTCAGGAAAGTCATCAATTTATTAGTCACACCAACGTCCCCATCACCCAAGACAGAATCAAGTGTGAAAGGGAGCGCATTTGTCCTACAGTAGGCAGCCAGAGAGGTACGTTCCCCAGCATACCTACTGCAGTACAAAAGGATGTGACTAATAGATAACACCGCGTCACAGGTGGTACAACGCGGTGGAAATTGTTGACTGGGACTGCCTCTGACTCGACTCGAGATCAATGAATTAGGACTGAGAGCGTGGGCGAGAGCCCGAGCAACTGAGGTCTCGAGACTCGTAATTGACCGAGGCCTAGCCGAGACTAAAACTTAGACCTCTGGAGAGAAGAACAGAGGCGATCCACCAATCAAATAACTAAAAATGCATATGTGCACATTCCATCCATCGCTGGGAAAAAGACTAAATTATGAACCATAGTATAAATATACGTAATCCTATATACCCATCACCCTGGGTTACGTATAATACATTATACTTCCAAAATACGACTGCCCATCACCAACTAAAATAGAAAATGGGAGGAATTATTCCTAAATTTCCGACATCTAGCACAATCACCAGTTTTGGCATTCCCTGATTATTCAAAACCATTTCTTCTCTGTATCGATGCTTCCGGAGTAGGCCTAGGTGCTGTTCTCATGCAATATGACTCCGAAGGAAAGAAACGTGTCATTGCCTATGGTAGCCGTGTGCTAAACTCAGTGGAAAGGAATTACAGTGTAACTCACTGGGAAGCCCTTGCCGTGGTCTGGTCCCTAAAACATTTCCGCGACATCATCTACGGATATGCTGTTCACATCCAAACCGACCATCTTCCATTATGTGACTTGTTTCGGGGACGTAACCTTACCGGTCGACTTGCACGTTGGGCAGTCACTGTGACTGACTATAATCCAACATTTGAATATGTTCCTGGAAAATCGAATGTCGCAGACGATGCCCTCTCGCGGCATGTTGCCACAGTCTCAACCAGTTGCGACGTAAACTTAGCATTCAATTATGACGCTACGTGGGTTCCAGCGTGAGGACCCCATATGGTCACAGGTCATATAATTCCTAGAGTCAGGCGATGATTCTTTTCTGCCAAAGTTACCAGTCCCTGTATCTGATTTCTTCCTCAACAATGAATTGCTCTATAAAAACTCAGTACTGACAGGTAACAATGTACCTCATCGCGAAGTTAAGCAACTAGTCATCCCAACAGACTTAATTCCTGCTGCCCTTCATTTAATCCACGACACCCCTCATGCATCACACCCTGGCAAAGACAGAAGCTTACGGCAAGCACGTCTGTCATATTATTGGCCCACTATGCGAAAGGATATCGAAGCGCACTGCGATGCATGTTTATCATGTGCCCGTCGCAAGGGGACAACCAATCAACCTGCTCCTATATTGCAGTACCCAGTACCATCAAAACCTTGGCAAACTGTCTCTCTCGATCTTCTGAAGCTGCCTCGTACAGAATCTGGCTTCGTTTATCTGTTGGTGGCAGTCGATCATTTCTCTAGATTTGTTATCTTAGTTCCATTGCGTGAGAAGTCTGCTAACGCAATAGCATATTCCTTTATTAATTCAGTTATTTGCCCTTTCACAACACCAGAAGTAATTTTAACTGATGACGGGTCAGAGTTCAATAATTCAGTTCTGGAAGAAGTTTGTCTTCGATATGGAATTCAGAAATGCAATATAGTGGCCCATCATCCAGCCTCCAATGGCCTAGTAGAGCGCCAGAATAGAAAGATATTGGAGAGTCTGTGTCACATAGTGGGAGTTGAGATTCCACCTGGGATGAATGGATTCCTCAGGTAGCTGCTTCAATATATTCATCCATCAATAAGTCAATTGGAGAAACACCCTTCTTCATCATATATGGCTTTGACAAAAGACTACCATATTCACTGTCGCAATTCAAGCCTGATCCGATCTACGACTACGATAACTATGTGCGAGTAAACCTATCCAACTTCCAGAAAATTCATAAATATGTTCAGGATAATCTGGCCCTTACAAATGAGGAGATAGTACGTAACCAACATGCCACTGCCACAGATGTTGCCATCCAAGTAGGTGACTTAGTTTTTGCCCTAGATCATGACAGAATCAAAACTAAACAGTAAATTCTTGGGTCCCTTCCGTGTCATATATCGTAAAGGTAATAAATTCGAATTAAGAGATCCGCACAAGGCAGAGACGACATGGGTACATGCAGATCATCTCAAACGTGCATCAAAATGCATTGTCTTGGAGGAACCACTACGAGAGACATCCCCACAACAAATTCTTACTCAGCCTTCTTCCTCTTCTCTAAACCTTCCTTCTGACATTATTATTAAGCCTTCCCCTACTGTTAATGAGTATCGTGCCAAATTGCGTTCTGCCACTAAGTCTCTTGCATAACGTTATCATCTCATACTGTCGTTAACATCTGCATTAACATCACCTCTAAGATCACCTCATTTTATAGGAAAGATGTTGTGGGTCTACGCGATGACAGTGCTGACTCTGGATCGGATAAGGACGATGGTGCCGTACGGCCTGGGGCCTTGGTTGGTGCAGGAGGTGAGGTAATGATCGTCAGAGTCATAGTCTTTGCTATATGACCTAGAGCCGCTGGCCGCCGTGGCCATCGTCCTGCCTGACCTTGCACGTCAGCTACACGACCTGCAGGGACTCTTGTCAGAAATTAGAAATCGACATCCCAATGACACATTTTGGTACCCACTCTACCTACCCATCTGCGGGAAATTAGATTATATTCGTTATCAGTTCAACCATCTTCAAGATTCCTTCCCTCTCCAAACGCCTGTGGGTCGCTCACGAGTGAAACGTTGACTTTTTGACCTTGGAGGAGAAATCATCAGTGGATTATTTGGTGTAGCGACTAACCGTGATCTTTCTGGTTATAAAAATGATTAAATCCAATTATCCAATGCCATCGAGTCCCAAAACAAAGTGTTACGTATTGAACATTTTATGATGGAACAGATGAGTCACCATCTACATGATGTTACTAATAGTTTAAATAATTTTAAGATTGTTGTTAAGCGTGTAGTACCACAGACTAATATTATTTCAGAGCTGATGTATGTTACATTACATGTTGATAATTTGCAGGTTTCTCTGGACTCTCTTGTCTCCCAAGTTACTAGTGTAATTCGCATTTTAGTCAATGCTGTTGATAGTCGTGTGACCCTAGATTAAGTATCTTTCTCTGACCTTCGTTCTACCTTGGAATGGGCTCATTCAGCATTCGGCTTGTCTCCTATGATTCCATTTTCCTCATTAGAACACTACTACCCAATTCTAGAAGCCACATTCCTTACTAAAGATATAATTGTTCATATTCCTCTTTGTTCTTCCATCATACTCGATCTCTTTCACATCAATCCTTTTCCCTTCTGGTACAATAACTCCCTAGTACAAGCCTCTGTTTCTTCAGAGTACTTTCTTCTCTCCCATGATCATCTCTATATTGCCTTCCTCTCCTCAAGTGACCTCGGAAGATGTGCCCTTCTCACACCCAACTCTCGTGTTTGTGCTGCGTACCTCATAACAATTTTTCCTGGCAGCGTTGCTCCTTGCGAATCTGCCTTAGTCCATAACTTCTCAGTACAACCTGTCTGTACCTTCGTTCCGGCTCCCAAAAGCCAGGTACACCATGCTTGTCTAAATCACATCCGCTGTTTCTTCTTTAGTGCCTCAACTCCAGTCAGTCTTATTTGTCCAGGGACCCTTGTCCGTTCACTATCCGCAATTGGTTTATATAAGGCCCCTGATTACTGTACAGTAAAGTCTGAATCTATAATAGCCCATGCCACACATTATCACTTCGCACTTCGCTCCCACAAGTATGACATCTTCAAACCTATTAATACTACCTTTCATCTACCAACAGACAATCTCTCTATCACATCAGAAAACCTACATATGTTGAACTATCTAAACAATTCTGATTTCATTATGAACCAGTTCTCTTCAGCTTTTAACCGCTCCTGGTCACATCCAGTCTATGTATTTCCTCCGGTTGTCTTATGTTTTCTAGGTTTTATTGCAATTGTTTGTATCCTGTATTGTTGTCTCAAGCGAATGGACAAAAGGTTGCATGAGATCCGTGTAGCAACAAGGTTAGTGCAACAACCAAAAGACCTGGAAAATGGTAGTTCTGAGTAAAACTCATTTTGTGATTATATATATATATATATATATATATATATATATATATATATATATATATATATATATATATATATATTTGTAAATTGAACAAACCTATATGTTTATGCTATTTTTACAACATGGCCATGTACTGTGAATATATTAATCCTTTCTTACATCCAGCTTTGTGAATTATGTAGCAATATCTCATTTATTATTGCACTCCCATGTACTCCCGGTTCACTGTATACTCGGACCATTTGTATTCTTGCCATATTATGACTTGATGCCCCACCACTGTGTCAGGAGACACACTTTTTGATGAGGGGGAAAATTGTTTGTAACCTTTTTGTAGATATTAGATAATATGTAAGTAGTATGTAAGTAGTTGTAAGTAGGATCCAAGAATGGCGTCAATGCTCGCTCAGTGTTATGTCTACGAGGTATGAGTCACGACTTCCGAGTCGCACCACTTCTCTCTCTCTAGCCGTTGGAAAACCGGCGATCAGTAGCTGTCACAACGGGTCTTGGGTCGGATGTGCAATTGTCCACCATCGCTGTATATTGATTCAAGACGGTGTTTAATATATTGTTAGAAAACTACTACAAGACTTTGCCTTTACCTGCAAGTGACATAAAGGGGGCCATCAACCGGTAGGAAATACTTTGTAGTGAGATGCGGTCTTGTCCGAAGGCTGTAGAAAAGTTAGGCTCTCGTCTCCTCGTGATTGGGTGGAAGTGTCCGTGACGTCACTGGGTGCGGCTCACCACTGGGCAGAACGAGAAGCTGATTGGAGCAGGAGACTGTGACGTAGCTCGGTGCGACTGGCCACACTCCCTGGGTGACGTCAGTGTGTGTGTGGTGGGTGGGGTAAATGATGATGTAACGGTGTCGGGCAGCGGTTGGGGGCTGCTTCCTGGAGTGGGGTCTGGGGTGGAGTTTGTGGGGACTGAAACTAACCGTTACAGCAGGCTGGACAGGAACACAGGCAGGCAGGCAAAGGCAGGTTGTAGGTTGATAGGAGCAGGAGCTTTGCGTGATTCACTGGTTGTGGTGGCGTGGTGATAGGTGGGGGCGTTGATGTGGAGGAAATTCCCAAAATTACATTAAAACTGCCAGAACGATTCCACACCAAGACTGCAAACAGGACTGGAGGCTAGGGTGGAGATAGGCTGTGTGTTGTCGTGGGAAGAACAGCAGACAGTAGCGTGGGAAGACAGACACAGCTAAACCGGCCCACAGAAGAAGTAATTCACTATTATCCCACTCGCTTTCCACCTAATGTTAAAGCTGTTGATGGCCCCCTTTACGTCACGTGCAGGTAAAGGCAAAGTCTTGGAGTAGTTTTCTGACAATATATTAAACACAGTCTTGAATCAATATACAGCGATGGTGGACAATTGCACGTCCGACCCCAGACCCGTTTGAACAGCTACTGATCGTCGGTTTCCCACCGGCTTGAGAGAGAGAAGCGGTGCGGCTCGGAAGTCATGACTCATACCTCGTAGACATGACACTGAGCTAGCGTTGACACCCTACTTAGATCCTACTTACAACTACTTACAACTACTTACATACTATATTTACATATTATATAATATCTACAAAAAGGTTACAAACACATATATATACATAAGCAACGTTGGGTCTGGTTAGTACTTGGATGGGTGACCGCCTGGGAACACCAGATTCTGTTGGCATCCCTACGTGTCAAGTGGGATTGGTGGAGGATTAGTGCCCCTCCCTGTAAAACAATTAACTCTAAGCCCTTGGCCATCCCGTTTGGGATACATGGCGTCTGGCAATGAATGAATGAAAAATATGTACAGATATACATGTATATATATATATATATATATATATATATATATATATATATATATATATATATATATATATATATATATATATATATATATATATATATATATATATATATATATATATATATATATATATATATAGATACACTCAAGTCACAGCCTTCCCAACTACAGCCAATTATGCAATATACAGTATAATTCACAATGATCTGATGGATATTATGACTTTAAATATTACAGGTTGAAGAAGTTATAATACCCAGGAAAAATCAAAGAAAATGCCGTAAAAAGAAACAAAAAATTAGGAATATGCACTTGCACTCATAAATGGCTAGAATATGCATTTGCATATGTATATATGCAAATGCAAAAATTATCCTAAGCCTACTTATGAGACTCTGTGAGATTAACCGAGAGAGTTAGACAGCGAGAGATTCAGTATTATTCACTGCACAACACACACATACGCACATGCAGACGCTACTGATTGACCTGAAAAGGTCTAGGTCTGGTTTATGCTTAAATTAATTTGTGACAAGCAGCCAGCATGTGCTTACAATTTAGGAAATATATCAAAATCACATTGACAGCTAACAAAGATGCATTTGTCTTAAAATTTGACATACTTTAATGCATTTGGGGGTAAAAAAAATACTAATGGTTGACTGAATCAATGAAGAAATGGGATAATACATATACTTTATTTTCCATACACTACGTATCTACGTTGCAATTTCCCGAGACTTATGTGATGTTAGTCTGTGTTACAATAGGGATGTTATAGATACCGAAGGGGGGGGCATCATTATATAAAGTTACGTGTTGGTGATGTCTGTTTTATTTCAGGCTTGCGCGATCACTGAACTGACCATTTTTCATTATGTCATAAACCATCAGTTTACAGCTTGTTGCTACTTCGCGTGTTCCCCTATCATAAAAAGAGATTCATTTAAAAGCAAAGCAAATTATGTTACAACATTAAATGGCTACTAACCCTCTCCCCAACATTCCGCTACCCCTACTCCGATCCCACCCAACACACAGCTACTCCCACTACCCCTCATCCCTCACGTCCCACCCCTCCCACCACACAGCTAGCCCCACTACCCCCCAGTCCCTCACCTACCCCGCACGTCCCACCCCTCCTTTACCCCTAACACCGATTCCAGATCAAATTATTTCCAGCTCCTGCTGCATTGTACCCGGCGTCCCGCGCGGAAATTTCTCCAACTGCACAAGGTCCTCCCAACACCAATGATTATCTTGTTGTTGCAAAAATCAATCAGAAATACTAGTAACACGAACAATACTGCATAAATATTTGCAACTGTCCTCACTCCTTGGTGTTTGCACAAGTATCACCAAATAAATTTAAAACATCCACAAACTGTCCAAAAATAAAAGAGCCTTTGTGAACAAAAGAATACTACTAAATGAACATGATCACAATGATGCAGAATTCAAAAGGCACATTTCCTAATGAGTAAACAAATATCACAGGCATGCACAACAGAACATACAGCCAGTCTGTACTGACTTACTTTCATCCACGTAAGCTCTGTTTGCTGTATCCCTCAGTAAACTTCCCCTCAGTTGAGGTAACTGACTGGTTTCTACAGACTGAGACTGAGGCCTTCCTGTCTCTGGGTCTGACCTATGAGCGTCAGTCCTTGTGCTTGAAGACATTTGTGGTCTTCCAAGCAAGCTTCTGCATTAAAAAAAAAAAAAAAAAATAAAAAAATAAAAAAATGTATCAAAATTGCAAAGCATGACAAATTAGATATAACATATACAGGGTTTCTCGTAGTTCCTGGGTTTATCTAATTGGAAACACTTGTATATTTTAAGAAGAACTGGGTTACTTTAATTTCAAATTTATAAAGCTTCGCTGAAAAGAAAGCTGGCAATGAAAATCACATATGACACATTTCTCAACTGAAGACTTCATTGTTCAAAAGTAAAGTTTCCATTCTCCAATATAACCCTTCGATAAATATATATACATCCTCAATTACTGGTTGGACCTTTGTAACTTACCATCATTATTGACATAGGTTCTGGCTGCCCTTTCGCTCAGGAAAACTGGCAGTACAGGAGACATTTGTCATGTACCGACAATTGTGGATGGCTGTGAGCTCTTCATTCCACAGAACTCCATAGCACGTCTGTCTTTGTATGAACTGGTGTGGATGAACGGGGCCTGTCAGTCCGGTCTCTCTCTTCTGTGAGAAAAAAAATGATAAAAAAATATGTGGACTGTTCGTAAAACAAAGAATCTAACTCTATATTGACTTGCTAACACAAAAGGCATGCAAGGAGTTTTCCTCTGTTGCAAAAGGTTGGTAATATGGTCAGGCTAATGTAACAGTCAACTAAAACATTTCACAATTCAGAACTCTTTCCAGCAACATTATGACTTCTCAATCGTGCACTTATCTAATGAATAGGGACATCATAAGGCACACCTGTCACACACAGTGCAGTGAGAGATGTGTTCAGTGTGGACTTATTAGATTCCTGTAACGACTTGGGAATAATAGCCTAAACAGGAATACACGTTAAAGGCAATCCTTCACTTCTCCCAGGACTTATATCAGGTAGTTGTTATGGTAACTGCTGTTATGACATACCCTTGGTCGAAGGCATAAACCTGACAGTTGAGGCCAAGACCTGGATGGTGTGGCTGATGACAAGTTGGTCCTGTATTCATTAGGTTCATGTTCATCTGAAGAAGAGAAATATTATAAACAAGATGCTGAAAATGTTTGCATCTTATTAGCAGTGCAGGAGTCATGTTCCTCAGCAAGTTTAGTGTCACACTCGAAAAACTTCTAAAGTGAACAATACTATTTACTCCATTTAAGTTGGTGGACCAATAGTTAAATCATGAAATATTTACCCTGCTTTATCTTTCAGAGAGAAGTAAGAATTAATGATTTATGAATCACCTACCATTTGTGTGGTTTGCAGCATTGAAATTTAGTGGACGTGGAAAGTTAATTGACACAGGCTTCTTATAACCAGAAAAACCATGTCTTCCTGGCCTGGATGATGAGTTTCCTGGAGGTTCTTCTCTTCTGCATTCTCTGGCTTCATCTGAAGCAAGTATCAAAGCTGAATAATTGAACTGTATAACCAATCATACGTTCAAAATATTTCACAGTTTATATGTCTAACTAAAGACAGGTGTCTAAAATATAAGAGCAGCACTCTGACAACTTGGCAATACAGTATGAATATAGCACCAATCAACGTAGTTTATACTAGGCCATGGTTAGGATAAAGGTAGCCATAAGTATACACTCACAGACTACAATTACGGCAGCCGTAATCTAAACTCAAGAACTACGATTACGGCAGCCATAATCTAACCCAACGTAACCTAATCTGTTTCTAACTTCACCATACCACCAAACAAAACCGCTAAATTCTAACAGTGTAAACTGAACTGTAGCGATAATAACCTAACCTAACAACTGTTAGGTCCAACAGGAAACAAAGGGCAGTTGCAACATTAATTCACATAGTTTCAACCTGGAATAACATATCACAATAAATACAGTTTCAGTGTTTGTTATCCTAAAATTCTTCAGATGCCCTGAGTTTATGATAAAGTACAAGTTATTCATATTAACGTACAGTCCACTAGCAAGCATTAAACATAAGTCCACCACCAACAATATAAACGAACTTTTGAATTTTATGTTACATACATCTCCAAAGTATATATTTCTAGTTCTATGTTAACTATATAACAATAATATAAGTACTAAATCAATTCACTTACACCATGACCCTCCATGACTCCTGATGGACGAAAACCTAGATGGCTGCATGAGCACTGAAATTTTAATTAATTAATCATACCTGAAATATCCTTACATAATAATAAACATTAACAATATGATGTCAAATATCCCGTACACTCTACCATGACTTCTGTGGCAAGGTCAGTGGACCAGACTAAATATTCCAACGTGGAAGCCGTACCTGAAGGACTGGGATACCGTCAACCGTCCCAGTCGCCTTGAAGATAAAGTCCTGGCGCTATTGCGGCTCAATGCCACCATGGTAACGCACATAAAACCGTACATTGAAATACGCTTTCCACCGAACTGTGACATCTGTGATGCGGTGTTATCTATCAGTCATATCATCCTGCGCTGTCGGCGATTTATTCGTGAACGTGCTTCACTTATAAATTACTGCGGCGCAGCAGACGTCCCCTTCACCCTTTCCACCATCCTGGGTGATGGGGACATTGTTATGACTGGTAAATTGATGGCTTTCTTGAGAGAGACCGGACTGACCAGAGTGATGTGACTTTTTTACTGTATGGTTATGGTTTTTATCACCTGTAAATATGTATATATTGTACTGTTAATTAGGGTTGACAGTTGACATATTTGAAATAGTTCCTCCTCCCACTTATCTGTTTCTAATATAGATGTCCCCTACATTAAACCCTGGTCCTCGCCTGACGGTAACCAGATGATGAGTGCAAGTGTGCAATAGAGAAAGGTACTGGGCACTTGCAGTCGATGGTGGCCTGTTGGGCGAGGTTCTTCACTTTTTGTACATATTATGTAAATATATTACAGCTTGCTTAAGTGTATGCAAGCTCTGTAAGTGACGTAATCATAGTCCATGAGTGTATGCATATAATTACGGTCGCTGTAATTCTAACCACTTTAATTATACTAACCAATACCACTGCAGAAGTCCTCCTGCTGATACTTCTGGGGTTTCTTCCTCTTTGTGGAATGTTGTCATCCATTTCAATGTTGGAAATGTCCTCTGCATGTTTGACATGGCAAAGAGCCTGTTCATAGGTGCCTGGAACCAGAGTGTAAGGTTGATTTAAGTTGCACTGTCCATGAATTCTGTAGCAATTCAAACCTTCATGGCTGATATGTAAATGATATTCTACTGATTCTATAAAATGTACAACCAACATCTAAATAATAATGTACCTTAACCCTCCCCATCTCGACGTTTTCTGGGCAGTGGTACGCCCCAGTCCTGACATTTTTGGACCTTTTTTTTTTTTTTAGGCTCAAACAATCGCTTTTGGTGAGAAACATCGAAAATTCATAGAGAAATCGCTCACCTGAGGTTTAAAATACTCGATCCAGGTACGAGTACCTCCTTACCTGACTGGGTTTTCTAACAGGCTGGCACCAAAGAAAACGAGTTCTATGGGAGGGTAACTATTTTGTCCACTCATAAACAGTATTTATTTATTTACTTGGTACGAATTTATATGTGGTACAAGAGTATATTGGTTTTCAAACAGTAATATAGGCATTATAAGCATTGTTTCACTCAATAACTCATCACCGTTCATGACCTTTTTTTCCCACATTACCTGATCATCATTTCTGACTGTTTCTTCCTCTAATGCTATGTAAACTTTGTCCTCCACATTGTCATCAATTGGAGAATCACTCTGGCCCTGAATGTCTTTATTGGCCAGGTCACTGGTAACAGGTGAATTGCCGAGACAATGGCGTGCAGGGGGGGGGGAGAGGTTATGCGGTGTAAGGCATGGTCCCTGCTTGGCATTTTGTAGAGGAATAGAGAAAGGTGTCCCGTGTATACGTGCCAAAAATCACTCGCGAAATCACTCGCGAAAATTGAAAATTGTGCAAATTAGGGACCTTGCAATGTTGCCACGTTAATTTACGTCTCCGGGATATGAATGCACATCATGTGAGGAGGTGAATTCACTTCTCCGGGACGGGGCGGGTTAAGTTACATTTGCTAAAACATCTGGTTAACATCATTAATTTTTTGGTGTCTTATGGGCCACAGAGTACACAATTACTGAATTGTACATCAAACATAGTGTGACAAGCTTTCTTTTCCAGTGGTTCAATGAGCAGCACAACGAGCCTAGTCATACATTTCAACACTAACTGCTTGTAAAATAGTTTCAGTTAGTTTTGAGGAAAAAAAAATGCAATTTCAAACATCAAGGAAGTTTTCAGAATGCATCTTGTAATTCTCAACACCCAGTACTCACAAACTTCGCAGGAAAATCCAATGCTCATAGTCCAAGGAACTAGAAGTTACCTGGATAGGATAATATCATGATTTCATATTTGGTCCAGCATTCCTTGTCTGCCAACTCTGCCAAGTAAGCAGAAATTATGAGCTTTATCTTACACAGAAATACAGTTCATTGCAACTGATAACATTTATGTATAACATATCACAACTAGCGAAGTAGATGAGTGAATATTTACCACCTTTCAAAACCTTTGTTTCGCTACTATGGGTGATATATTATTTTTTCTAGTTTTACCTAAAATTTGCTTACTTTTCATCTAAAATATACTAGGCCTTAAATGGCATAAGAAAACAATGAAGGTTACTTGCCTTTCAAAGAGGAAAGATGAGATTGAGAGGGCTTTATGCACAATGGAATGTTGCCTCCCAGTACCTGTTCTGTTGAATTTGTTCGAATTTGTAAACAAATTGGTGCCATATCTCGCCTGGCACTGAATACGTGATATTATTATAATTATACCTTAGTACAGTGGTACTCAAATGGCGAACCGCGGGCCGAATCCGGACCGTGACAAGTTTTGATATGGACCCCAACGACTTCCATCATTGAATGTTCAGTATTGCACTTGAATGAAAGAAATAAAATATTTAGCATCTCTGGTTGAGTTATGTCCACAATAGGGCTCAAATAAATGTAATTTGACCGGATTGCCAGTTACGTTTACCTACTGCAGTAATACCAACCCGCCCACTTGATAGTTACAATGCATACAAGTAGGCTAACCGATCCACACAGAAACTGCAGATTTTTCCAACTATTCTAGGAGCTCACATCAATCAAGGTAACGTGAGTTTCATAATACAAAATAGCATTATCACTGTTATCTCATCAGCATTAAATATTGGTAACATGAGAACAGGATTCCTAACCATAAGAGTTCTGTATTTAGCAACCTGCACTGCATGTACCCACAAATTGTTGTCATTGGCTTGTTCAGTTGGTGAACTGACGGAAAGATAATGAAAAGTGTTAAGACTGGAAACTGGTGGGTGGTATGGTGCTGCGGTGGTGGTGGTAGTGTTAAAGTGATTATAGGGACGGTAATTGTTATTTGGGCAATAGAAGAATGTCGTCTTGTCTCATTGTGAAAGTGGGAGTATGGAGAATAGATATTTGTCTTATTTAACCACCTTAACAACAGAAGACAATATCTATAGCTGATTTCAGTTAATTACTCTGCATCCTAAAATAAATGCAAGTATTTTATTCCATTATTAAAATTAAAATTCAATACAAGATTGTACATCTGGACCTCTGCAACATCGGAAGATTGTACGACAGGACCTTCATAGATGGTAATTGAGGAACCCTGCCCTAATACACAGTCACAATGCAAGAAAAATATTCATGAAAACATCAGACAGATATTATATAACATAATGAGCTCATGCAACAAAAAGAACAGCATAAAATAATCAATCATGATAGAACAAATGACACCTCCGTGTACTCATTTCGTTACCAAACTACTCGGCGGTATTACGATGTTACATAAATGGAAACTGCTAATGCAACATCGATAGTGGAATATACTCTCCAATATTTCACTAATTAGGGTATATTTAGGCTCATAATTCACAAATGCAAGAAAATTCTCAGACAAAAACTCCAAGCAAATTTAGTCTTGAACACACGTCACCAAAGAGCGTCAGCAACAGAGTCCCCAGTGGATAGTTGCAAGCTCCTGAGAGGGTTGCCCCGGCCCATGCCGTGTGACAACTCGATCCTCTCTCTCTATTGCCTGCGGCGGGCCGCCTTTCCTGGTTTGCTGGGCTATTTCTGGCACACCTTAATATTCATATATAAATCAGTGTAACATAACCGTTAGAACAACGCAAGTACATAACATTACTTAAAAAAACGTAGCAGCAACATTTAGACAATGTTTCAGGATAATGTTGCTACATGGTTGCGAGATAACGTTGCGAGTAAATGTTTCTATAATGTTCTTACATTACAACTAATATAACTTATAGACAACTTTTCCACAATGTTGCACATACACTGTGTGTTTGCTGGATGTGGACTTTTGGCATTCTGAAACCCATATATATATATATATATATATATATATATATATATATATATATATATATATATATATATATACACACACACACACACACATCAGTGCTACCGTGCTGCATCCATCAATCCATCCATCCATGATCCATCACCCTGACATTTAAGATGAGAGTGACCACCTTCACTCATCTCTGAGTGGAATTACGTGAACAATAAACCCCAACCAACCCTTGGATATAAACCTGCACAGGCTCAATCCGACTAAAGTGCCTTCTTTAATCTTTTCACAATATATTGGAAAACAAGCCAAGTACAGGACTGGCAAAGATTATGACAAATGCAACAATGCCTTAGATGCAGATCATAAGAATAACCAATGCTACAGTGTAAAAATGAATGCTAAGCCAATGATTGTGTGCAGTTATCATTTATTTTATGGCTATAACAGCACTAACTATATATAAAAAAAACTCATGGCTGAACAAGAGGAATAGGCAGGACATTTTAGCCAGCTGCTAGCACTAAAGCAGCTAAGATGGCAACACTTACAGGCTGATGAAAACGAAAGTCTCTCTCTCTCTCTCTCTCTCTCTCTCTCTCTCTCTCTCTCTCTCTCTCTCTCTCTCTCTCTCTCTGTCATTACAGAGTTTCACAGTATATTAAATTTTTCGAAAAAAGTGATGGAAGCTGAAATTCCGGACTTGTGAAGAATTTTTAAAATTCCCCCCGGGCGAAGATTTTTACACCTAAATTCAGGACATGTCCGGGAAAATCTGGACGTATGGCAACTCTAGACAGGTTGCACTAAAACAATTAGACAAAATTCAGAACAAAGGTGTTAGAATTATTAGTAATCCTGATGTTACAAATAAACTTCCTCCCCTACACGTAAGAAGGAATATTGTCTCCCGTCCTTTATCTTACAGATTCTTTTATGGTAAATGCTCAGAAGTTGCATCCATTGTGCCATCTCTCCATGCCTTGCTCCGTGCTACGTGGGCATCTGGTAGCGCTCATGACTGGAGTATCACAATGCCATAATGCAGAACTTCCACCTATCAGAAATCTTTTATTCCCTGAATAGCATCTCTTTGCATCTCGCTTCCCCCGAGTTGATTCCCCCCAAACTTCAACCTACAGCTATTCAAGTCCAACTGTTACAGATTCTTATGAATCAAGGACACCAGGAATTTCCTTCCTCTGTTATATATATATATATATATATATATATATATATATATATATATATATATATATATATATATATATATATATATATATATATATATATATATATATATATATATATATATATATATATATATATATATATATATATATATATATATATATATATATCACTATGTAAAATCAACTCACTTCATGTTCAGAGCTGCGTTGAGTCCGTCCATAACGTCTCCCCCGACCAGCATGCTCCCAAGTTCTCTATAGGCACTTGATTCAGAGTTTAAAAAGAACTTCTGGTATGAACCATCAAAAGATCTTGATGTCACCCTGTAACATGTACAAATTAAAATTGTTTAATTAGTATTACTACTGAAGCCCCTAGAATAACACAACACCAAAAGTTAACAAGATAGTATTTTTTTTTTTTACTTTAAATTTGGCCTAAAATTGCCATATTTGCATCTCGATGGCTTAATTGCGACAATAAATTAATACCAAGATATGATGCTAGTCACGAAGCAGTGTTATGGAAAGGAAGCGAGACGTAGTATTGTCTCATACTGCCACTGTTTTATGAAATAATCAGCATATGGAAAAAAAACAACAACCTGGGGCATATTAAATTAAAAGAGCTATAGTGTTATTATTTGGGATTTCTTTATACCGTTTATTAAAGCAGTCATTGCATTAATCCTATTGTAGTATAGGAATAATAATAAAAAAGTTACACAACAGTCTGAGTACACGATAAGCAATGAAATGAATAGTTTCCAATGTGCAACAGGATGTGCAGATCTAGTCCATGTATTAGGGCTGAAAGTAGCGGAAGCATAAGCGAAAGACCGTACGGCAGTCATGTCTCTGGAGAAGAATGGATGTGGAAGTGAATAAGGTTACGAGAGCGGTGAGCACAAAAGTAAAGAAAAAGAAAAACGTAAAGCCGGAGATGAATACTGAGGGACGGTATATTTCAGGTATGGTTTATGTAGATGATGTATTACATGGTACTTGAGAACACCATTTATTGATTCAGTGTTGCCCTGCTTTCGAACAATCAGGTCTGAACGTACAGTATCGAAGGCTTTGAATAAAACACCAGCTGCTGGGTGAAAACTAACTCACCGTGTGATGCGTTGGTGAATGTGGGAAAAAAAAAAAAAATAGAACTGAGGGTTTAAGAACTCTGACGCAGTGATAGAGCAGAGATTAATAACCCAAGGGCCCAGCATTAACTTGTATTTCAATTTCATCCAGCACCTTTGTATCCAAACGTTGTTCTTCGATATCTCACCTGTCAACTACTTTGACCAGTTCCTCAACTGTCTCTGGTCTGGGTGGCAGCCTTGGGAGGGTGAGGGAAGCGATGAGGCTGGCGCGATATGCTGTGCCCACCACCACACTGAAGAACAACCAAGTGCCGACCAGGATGTGGTTGGACTGGCTGGTTGAGAGGCGTCCGTACAGTCCCTGGCCCAACAGGGTGCCCACAGACTCCATCACCACCGACCCAGTACTCAGCACTCCATGCTGCATTTGCCACGTTTTTCTCCTCGTAATCTGTAAAAACATACATGTACGGTGATATACATATACAACGATATGAGTGCGTAGCTGTTTCTGTATTGTGTCATAGGGGCGAGCAGTGATGTTTCGGACAGTGGAATGGTTTGGATAATACGAGCCACGAATGAAAGTCCACCTCCGCACATCACCTATCGTTAGGAAGACATACAATTCTAATGAGGTCATTCGCACCATTTTTTTTTTTTTAGGAGCTGCTTGGTATGTCCAGTTTTGTAAAGTAATTTTTATCTTTTTCTGCTTTTCTTAATGTAATTTTTCGGCTACATATAGCACGCTGTACAATAGTGAAATTTTATGGAATAGTCAGGTATTGGTTATAGTGAGGTTATGATGTATTATTCATTTTTTTAGAGTTCATTTGATTAGAAATGGCTAAAGTTCTTTCTTCGTCGAAAAAGGCAGACAAATTAATACTGTTTGAAAGCACAATTAATTGACAATTCCATGCTGTGGTTTCAAGGAATCAACAAGTGTGAAGTAGCCTACCACTTACATGACAGTGGTGGCTGTAGTAGAGGCTCGGGGTGGAAGTAACAATCCGAACCCACTCTTTACTCATCTATACCATAAATACATATTCCAGTAAAGTGTTTAAGGATATGTTGTAAAAAAAAAAAAAAAAAAAAAAACAGCGATATATATTTTTTTATTTCTTATTACATGAATCTAACGTCACCCAAGAAGAGTCGTTGTACTTATAGCTGTAAAATGAAACCAATATTTTTCCATCATAATTCTTTGTCGCTCACTCTGATTTTCACCTGTGAGTCTCTTGTTAAAGACTCACATGAACCCATTGTCCGGAGTTACCTGGAAAAGATAATAGAATTAACCTGACCAAGGGAGTGTTCACGGTACCAGAATAAGCAACTGTCTCCATTGACACATTCACCTAAATAATGATCATATACTGTTGGGTCATGTTATATAAAAGGGAAGAGCAAGAAAATGCAACCATGAGAGGGTTAAATGCATCATTTTCCTCGGTGAGTTTAAAAATAAAAAACAATGGCAATAGACAGATGTGGCACCGCAAGGGGCCTGGCTAAAATGAAGAATCATATTGGGCTTCGCTAGAGTAAGGCACATTTGTGAAAAAATCCTGAAGCAGCTAGACAGAAGCACCTGCCTTGTGGAAATATATTTACGTGTGTGACTAACACTGGAAGACGGCCCCGGGCTGCTAATTGACAATGTCCCACCCCTATATTAAATAATAAACAACAACAACAACTAACAACAATAATAATCTATCTATCTATCTCTAGCCCGACGCCCTAATCCCGCAAAGGGTGGCCGCAGACAAAACGCCTCCAAGTCACTCTGTCACCCACCATTTGACTACCCTCCCCCCAACTCACCCCCCCCCTCCCTCATATACCTCTCAACTCCATCCCTCCACCTCATCCTCGATCTACCCCTCCCTCTCCCTCCCTCCACCTCACCTACATACACCCTCTTAGTCAGTTTTTCATTCTCCATTCTCTCCACATGTCCAAACCACCTCAGTGTATTTCTCCTAATCTTCTCAACCACATCCACATCTACCCCACAACGTTCCTTCACTTCTTCATTCGTCAACCTGTCTCTCCACGTCACTCCACATGCTCCTCTCAAGTAACTCATTTCCACTGCTCTCACTCTTGACTTGTTCCCCTCTTGCAAGGTCCACGCCTCGCTTCCATACGTCAGGGTAGGGATCACAATACCATCATGCAGTGACTTCTTAACTTCCATACTCACCTCCCTATTTCTCATCACTGCTTTCAGTGTACCAACAACCTTCCTTCCCTGCTGTACCCTTTCACGTACTTCATCCCCCAAAGTTCCATCCTTACTCATCACACTACCCAAGTACTTGAATGCACTCACATCCTCCATATCCTCACCATCCAACCTCACTGCACACTCTGTGACTTCATTCCTCTCAAACACCATAACTTTACTTTTGTTTACATTAACTTTCAGCTTCCTCCTCCTACACACTGTCCCAAATTCATTCACCAAACCTTGCAACTCCCATTCATCTTCACTCAACAATACTGTATCATCAGCAAACAGCAACACCAGAAGCTTCCAAATCTCACCCTCATTCATTAGGGCCAGCCCCACATCCACTGCCCTACCTTGCACCTCCTTTACAACCCCATCCATATATATATTAAACAGCCATGGAGATATCACACAACCCTGTTTCAGTCCCACATTGAGATCAAAGAACTCACTCAGCTCACCATCCACTCGCACCGTAGCCCTAGCTCCCTCATACATACTCTTCACAGCACTCAACAATTTCCCCTCCACCCCATATATTCTTAATACCTTCCACATATCTTGCCTATCTATTCTGTCATAAGCTTTCTCCAAGTCCATGAATGCAGCATACACTTTCCTTCCCTTCTCTAGATACTTCTCCACTAAACATCTTAGAACAAATATCTGATCTACACACCCTTTTCCCTTCCTAAATCCCCCTTGTTCTTCTCCAACTAGCTCCTCTGTCATATGCCTAACCCTATCAATGAGTACTCTACCATATATTTTACCAGTCACACTAAGAAGGCAAATACCCCTATGGTTACCACATACTTCTCTTTCCCCTTTTCCTTTGTACAGAGGAACAATGATACCTGATTTGCAGTCCTCTGGAACCCTTTCCTCTTCCCAAGCCAATCTACACAACTTCCATATCCACTCCCCCGCTGAGGGGGGTCACCTTGACATGGTGGCGGGGCTTGAAGCGTGGCTGGCAGTGCCACCTACTTTGGAGGCATGCCTACCTTAGTAGGGTTCGGCATTTGTCAGTGTCGTGGACAAAGCACCCCCTACATCACTGGTGGAGGCCTGCTGGTGATGCTAGTCCCTGCCGACTTGCCATCAAGGGCGGGACTGTAGCCTTCCCACGTGTTTGCCGTGCGTGGCATCCCGTAACGCTGGGAGACGGGAGTCCTGGAGGTTGAGTGATGCTGCACGGTGCGCCCTGCAGCTAGCAATACACCTCTTTGGTCCCTTATTCTGGCAAGACGGGCGGCCTGGTTGGGCCCGACCAGGTCAATCGGCTGGTCATGCATTGGCTAGGGTCAAGTGGGCACTGGGGGGCCTGGTGGCTCCTATCGTCCTGGAGTCACCCTTGCCCGGGTCCTCCAGTGGTTACCCGCGTATATTCTCTCACTACCTTTGGGGTCGCCAGTGGTGTCGTCCCTGGCTCACAGCCTCCCCTTGTTGGGCTCCGTGGTGGGTGGAGGGGTGGGGGAGTGAAGTTCCTGAATAATAATTAATATGGAAAAAGAAAATGCACCCTTGCACAACTCAACTGCAGACACAGTAGTACTGAGAAATATACCCAGTACACTGACATTTAACTCAATTCATTGTGTTTTCAAAGAGTTCGGGGTTGTTTCCCGTATAAGACTGCACAGTGCGGACACAACTGGCACCCTAAATAACTGCTACGTGACATTCCTGGATGCTTCTGCGGCAACAGCTGCGCATGCTGCGGCACCTGATTTGCCTTTGGGGGGACCTGATGTATTCACCTCCTTGATGCGGTCGGAGAATGTCATTGATGATGCTGAAGATTACGTGCCTAACATGTTTATGGATTATGTGTTCCAGAAGGATAAACAGAGGGTTTCCCCAACCCCTGAGTGGTTTGTGACTTATTATAGAGAACAACTCCAAGCTTATCGGTGCATATCAGTACCTCCAGAAGGAGGTGGGTTCCATCCCAAAGGAGAATTTCAAGCGCTATGGCAAGGGGGTTCTACTCCGCGCTAAGAATGTTATTCAGGGGAGGATGTTGCAACACATGCCTTGCCCCTTTGACTGTCCATTCACAACAGTACAGGCCCACAAGGGCTTTAATTACTCTAAGGGAGTAGTCTTTTGTGAGGACCTGCATGAGTTTTCTGACCTGGAGATTATGGGTATGTGCCCTGACAGTGTGTCTTCTGTCCGCAAATTAAAGCAGAAATTGGTGATACTTACTTTCTATGGATCCCACTTACCAGACCATGTTGACATAGACCCCTTACGGCTTAGAGTGAAGTCTTCTCATGACAGGCCCATGCAATGTTATAATTGTTTTGAGTATGGACATCTGAAGAAGTTTTGTAGGAATGGGGCTCGCTGTAGTCAATGCTCCTCATTGGAGACACATGACCCCTCAGAATGTGATTCTGGGCCTTATTGTTTTCACTGTCAGGGCCCCCATTCCCCATCATCCCATCAGTGTGACATCTACAAATTAGAGCACGACATAGTGACTTTGGCAAATACCCAGCGTATTAGCTTTGGAAGTGCTAGGCGAGAGCTAGCCTACAGACGGAAACTTGGAAGACACTCCTTTGCTTCCTCAATTTCTACTACAGGGAAAGCAGCCCCCTCCTCGGGAGGGAGTAGTGCCACTCAGTTGTCTACCATGACACAGAATAGCTCTACAGCAGAGACTTCTGGGACATCTAAGGATAGACACAACCATCCTGCTGTGACTGATTCTCATGTGAGGGAAAAAGTTAAGTCCCCATCTCGGTCTGGCGTCCATAAGGGCCCTGACTGGAATGCGCACCACAGCAGATCTCCAAAGAGTACCCCGTCAAGTATCGAAGGCCCAGTAAAGGGGCCTTACAACCACTTTAATCATCAGCCTTTGCCATCTGTTTCTGGTGCTTGTGCCTTGCCCCATGGCAGTAGTAGCACCTGTGGTCGGCAGCCACCAGTCTCTGAGGCAGAAAAAGACAAGAAGAGAAAGATAAGTCCCCAGTCTAATGATGACGATATAGAGGGAGTGGAGCGTATACCTCTGAAAAATAAATCTTCACTACTCACAACCTCTCCTACTCAAAAGAAATCAAAGTTGGCCTTTAACACTACACACGATGGTAGAAACGTTCAGGAGCGCCCTTCTCGGTCTAGGGAACATAGCCCTCACTGTCCTGGAACAACACACCAGGAAGAAGTGCAAAAGAACCGTCGAGGAGGTTCCTTAAACAGGTTGGACCGTAAACGTTTAGTCATAGAAGGTGATCGATCAGAACTTCATATGGAAATTGCGCCATGCTTACATGTTGAGTCCCGGTAGGTACGGCTTACATCCTCTTCAGCATATCATGCCTACGATTATTCAATGGAATTGTAGGGGTTTACGCGCTAATTGCGACGAAATTGCTATCTTGAAGACCACGTTTGACTGGGATGTCCTTTGCCTGCAAGAAACGAAGTTGGGTTAATATCCATTCAACCCAGGACTCAACTATGCATATTATAGCTCACTACCACCCGCAGGTCTTCGGGCAAAAGGTGGGGCAGCCATTGTCATCAAAAAAAGCATTTATCATACTCAAGTGGATCTTCCAACTCGCCTGCAGGCCTGTGCTGTGCAGGTATTACTGGACAAACTGTACACTGTTTGTTCACTGTATCTCCCGCCCAATGACTTGGTACAGCTGGATGAACTCCTGGAGCTGGTGGAGATGCTGCAACCTCCTGTTTTGTTACTCGGGGATTTTAAAGCCCACAACATTCTGTGGGGTGGGAACTCCACTGATGAACGTGGTGCCTTGGTTGAATCATTACTCCTGCTAAAGAATCTATCATTACTTAACGACGGTGCTCCTACACACCACACGTTGCACTCTAACTCCTACTCCTCCATTGATCTAAGTATTTGTTCCTCCGATTTATTGCTCTCTCTCAATTGGTCTGTGTCACAATGTCTGCATGGTAGCGACCATTTCCCAATCATAATTGACACCCTTAATGGATCACCTCCATCAGCGCCTCCAAAGTGGTGTGTGGATAAGGCTGACTGGGAAAAGTTTTCTGCTGCCTTCGATTGTTCTGTTGATTTCTCATCTTTTGAGACTCACATCCAGGCACATGATTACTTCGTTGCCCAGGTCTTAGAGAGTGCTCATGTTTCTATTCCCAGTTCTTCTGGCAATTTTCGTCGTCCAGTTGTCCCTTGGTGGGATAAAACATGTACTAACTTGAGACGCATTAGACGGTCTATTATAGACGTTATAAGCGTAATGCTTCTCAGGAAAATTATTTAATATATCATAGAGCACTAGCAAAAACACGTAAATATTTTAAATGGGCTAAAAGTAATTCGTGGCACAAATATATAGGAAGTGTTACATCTAAAACACCCATAGGGAGAGTTTGGGCTAAAGTGAGGAAGCTGTCTGGTAAATTTGCTCCCCACCCACCTCCTTGTCTGAAGGTGGATGGAGCTGTGGTTTCAGACCCGGAAAAGGTGTCTAACATCCTTGTACACTATTTTGCCAATATTTCAGGTTCAGCGGGGCGCCAGTCAGTACCTCCTTTGGGCTCTGCAGTGCTGGACCATGCAAGTAGTTCCGGCTCAGTAGGGCATCCATCGGCTGTGTTGGACCAGGAAGTATATAATAGGCCTTTTACATTCCGAGAATTGACTCAAGCCCTACGAGCCACAGGGTCATCTGCTCCTGGCGAAGATGGCATACATTACGACATGATTCGCCACATTCCACATGAGTATCTGCAACTTTTGCTAGATATTTACAATGCAATTTGGTTTTCCGCCACCATTCCCAAGAGCTGGAGGACGTCAGTCATTATTCCCATTCCTAAGCCTGGAAGAGATGCCACACTTCCAACAAGTTATAGACCTATAGCACTTACCAGTTGTTTGTGCAAATTATTTGAGAAGATGGTTAACCATAGGTTAGTCTGGTGGCTGAAGATTGGAGGCCACATTTCCTCCGTGCAGTTCGGTTTTCGTAGAAATCGATCCACTATGGACCCTCTTTTGCGCCTGACAACAGATATTCAGAATGGATTCATTACTAACAAACATACTCTAGGGGTCTTTTTTGACTTGGAGAAAGCATATGATACAACATGGCGTTTGGGCGTATTGTCCAGCTTACGATCTAAAGGTTTGTGTGGGACCATGTTCCAGTTCCTGCAGAGTTTTCTTCACACGCGTTATATCTGAGTCCATATTGGTTGCACAATCTCCCCCAAAGTTCTGCAACCCGAGGGGGTACCCCAAGGCAGCGTTTTAAGTGTCACATGTTTCATCATGGCCATCAATGGAGTAGCCGAAAGAGTTGAGAATGAAGCTATGATCCAGAGTTCACTCTTTGTTGATGACTTTGCCATATACTGTACTGCAGCCGACCCTAATACTGCAAGACTGCGGTTGCAAAATGCCATCAATGCAGCACAAATGTGGGCTGAGGAGTGGGGCTTTCGCTTCTCTCCCCAAAAAACAGTGGCTATCAAGTTCTCGAGGAGGAATTCAGCAGCAGTTCCTCACCTACTCCTGGGAGAAAACATCTTGCCCTATGAAGATAAGGTGCGTTTCTTGGGGCTTACTCTTGACAGTAGACTCACTTGGAAGGACCATATTCTACAGCTAAAGGCCACTGTTACACGGTCTCTAGATATCCTTAAGGTTCTTAGTGGGAAGTTTTGGGGTGCTGACAGACCAGCACTTCTCTGACTATACGATGCCCTATGTCATTCCTAATTGGAGTATGGTTGCCAGATATACTCCTCAGCGGCCAAGTCTACCCTTAAGCTTTTAGACCCTATTCATAACTCAGCAATGAGAATCTGCACGGGTGCCTTCCACACTTCCCCTGCAGAGAGTCTGTACATTATGGTGGTGAGCTACCCTTGGATCTTCGCAGAGTGGACCTTAGTTTGCGGCTAATGTGTAAGACTCAGACTTCTCTGTCTAACCCTGTTTACCGTCTGATGAAGGACTTCCGTCTGGCACGGAAGTATGAGGAACGTAAGAGTTTTCCAAGGCCTCTTCATATCCGTATGCATGGGTTTTTACAGGACACCTTCTTCTACAAAGTCCAGGTACGGCAAATTTCTTATTCTCCGATCCCTCCTTGGATTATTCCAGAGGCCCATGTTTGCAAACCGGCCTGTACTAAGCATTCGAGACGTTCAGCTGAAGTTAAAGCCCTGTTTCTTGAACATTCTCAGATTCATGCTTTAACCACTAAAATTTACACAGATGGGTCAAAATTGGATTCTGGCATTGGCTGCGCAGTAATCCTTGAGGAAACTGTGCATCAGGCGAGACTCCATGGTGCCGCTTCAGTTTTTACCTCTGAGCTTCACGTTATTGTCCATGCATTAAAAGTAGCTTATGACAGTAGGGACAGCCAGTTTACCCTATACTCTGACTCACTGAGTGCCCTTACAGCCATTCAGAATTTTTCCAGCAATCACCCTTTGGTCCAGCAAATTCAGGAGTGGCTGTATCGTTTAGCTTCCCGTCGCAAAAGACTTCAATTTTGCTGGATTCCTGCTCACGTAGGTTTGCCAGGCAATGAGGAGGCAGATGTCGCAGCTAAGGAAGCCGTTCATGGTACTCTAGGCAACTTTCCTGTCCCTTTTGCCGATCTTAGGCGATATATATCAGTTTATATCAGGAGGAAGTGGCAGGAGAGGTGGTCATCCACCACTGTTACAAACAATAAATTGAAAGCAATACATCCTTCTGTGCAGGTTTGGCCGGTGTCAGACAGCACCCCGAGCAGGCGCTTGGATGTTGTTCTGACCAGACTTCGTATAGGTCATACACGGTTAACACACCGCCACATTTTATGTGGCGGAGACGCTCCCTTTTGTGAGGCTTGTCACGTCCCTGTGACTGTGGAACATGTTTTAGTTCACTGCAGGAAATTTCATATTCTCCGGGGCACTGTGGGTTTTGATATCCGCAGTGTCTCCGATATTTTGGGTATTTCTGCAGATATTTTTAAGGTTGCGAAATTTTTATCAGAATGTGATATACTTTACGACATTTAACTTATAGATCTTATGGTGTTGTCTCTTTATTTCAGATTTTCTTTTTCTTTTTAGTTATTAGGCGCTGAATGACCACATCGGTCCTAGTGCCTGGCCTTTGTGCCAAACCTTTATCACTCACTCACTCACTCCATATCCACTCCACAACAATCTCACCCCCATACCTAAGCATTTCACCACACACTCCATCAATTCCTAGGGCCTTTCCCAGCTTAATCTTCTTCATCGCTTCCACTACTTCCGCCCTACTGATCTCTTCCTCCCTCCTCTCATCTCTTCTTCTCCCAGCCATTCCCCAACCACTTATACTCACACTGCTCTCACTCTCTACATTCAACAAATCCTCAAAGTGCTCCTTCCATCTCCTCAATTTCTCTCTCTTCTCCACCAACAATCTATTATTCCTATCTTTCACTCCCCTACTATTTCCCCTTTCACACTGCCTTACTTTCTTTACCTCCTTCCAAAACAATTTCTTACTCTCCCTCCATTTCACACTCAGATTCCTCCCAAACTCTTCATCCACTTTCTTCTTACTCTCCTTCACCAGTCTCTTAACCTCCCTTCTCCTGCTCACATATACCTCTCTCTTCTCTCTCTCATCTTCTCCCCTACCTCTACTCGCCAACCATTCACCATTTGCCTTCTTCTTTTGTTCCACAGCTCATTTCACCTCATCATTCCACCATGCTGTCCCTTGCACACCCTTGCATCTCCTCCTCACTCCACAAACCGGTTCCTTATGTTATAATAATAACATAAGGAACCGTTTTCTGCTGCCTGTTATTACTAATACTGGAAGCGCCTGTGCCTGACCACTTGCATGTATACCTTGACAAGTGTGAAGCAGACGGTCAGCGTACAAGCCAAGACACCGATCCACACTTGGCCACTCAAAGGGTTGTAGAAGCTCAGCCAACTGGGTGTTATGACCGGCGTGGCCATGGCGAATTTACCAGTAGTTTGATCAAAGGCGAAAGTCAAGTCCATTCTGGAAACATTGTTAGAAATAAAGAGGCTACGTTTGTAGATGTTATAGCCATTTGTTACATAACCATAGGAAAGGATTTGTTCTCAAACAACAGCAACAACAATAATAATGATAATAATAATGATAATAACAACAATAATAATAATAATAATAATAATAATAATAATAATAAATAATAATAATAATAAAAATAATAATAATAATAATAATAATAATAATAACAGTAATATTTTATTAAAATAAAAATAATAAGTATTATAATTACAGTATCAATAATAACAATAATAATAATAATTAAGAATAAAAGTGAAGCATTTGGAATCCGAATGCTAATCGTCTGCCAGAATATGCTGTTGGCCAAGTCTAAGATTTTGGTTACATTTTGATATGCTGAAGGTTTCATGTTGATAGCTCAAGCCGTTTATAAAATTGTGCTACAGGCGGGCTATCAATAATACTTGATTTTTGGTAGCCATGTTTCTGACCTAAACCTAGACCCCGAGTGCCCATTTTCGAATTCGGCCATGATTTTGGCCATAACTTGATACCCTGAAGGATTCATGTTGATAGCTCAAGCCGTTCATGAGACATAATGGTGCTAAAGGCAGATGATAAAAAGTAGTTGACCTTTGGCAGCCGTTTTGGTGACCTTGACCTTGACCCCGAGTGCCCACTTTCGAACTCGGCCAATATTTTGGCCATATCTTGAGACCCTGAAGGTTTCATGTCGATAGGTCAAGCCGTTCATGATACACACACACACAACAACAAAACGGGGATTGTAAGTATATACTTTGCACTTTTAGTATTGCAAAATGGATACTTACTTTAGTAAAGCAAATTTGGAAAAGAAAAGGGATAAAAGTAAAAAGCAAAATGATGATTTCTACCAAGAACTGGTTGAAGTGGAGACTCACAATAGACTGGTTGAACGTGTAAACAAACTAGAAATGGCTTTCAAAAATGAAATTGATGAAATAAAGAAGCAGATGCACTTGCAAAAGGAAGAAATAGAAAAACTAGGAAGGGAAGCCAATAAGAAAGACACAACCATCAGTGAACTAACAGTGGAATTGAGTACACTTAGGAAGAAAGTGAGTGAAATGGCAAGTACAGTAGTCAATCACGAGAGTGTTATGGAAGAGTTAAAAAATGACACAGAGACAATTAGGCAAGTAAGCAGTCTTATTGACCAGGGCAGTGATATTGATGAGAAGATAACACAGGTGAATGAAGCTGTGCAAAGCTACAAAAATGATGTGAAACCACGTATGTTGAAATGGTGAAAGTAAAGAAAGACTTAGAAACAAGGGTGGAGGAAAAAAGCATTAAAAAGGAAGTGAAAAGAATAATCCAAAACAATCCAAAGTTAGTCAGAGATTCAGTAGATATCAACAAATCGATAGTAATCACTGGTATAGAAGAGGAAGATCTAAAAAGCAAGATCACAAGAGACAAAAAGGAGATGGCAAATGTAATGAGCTTACTGAAGGAAGTATCAGAGGAAATCTGTAGTAAAGACATAGAGGAACACAAAAGGTTAGGGAAATATGAGAAAAGCAAGACAAGACCTCCAAAGGTGACCTTCCAGAGTGTAAACACTGTGGAAGAGATACTAAAAAATGCAAATGGAAAAAGAGGAGTTCAAAAATGTATGGATAAAAAAATGCCTAACACAAGAGGAACTGAAATTACTGAAAGAGAAAAGGGAGGAAGCACAAACAAAAAATGAGGGAAGATCGGAAGAGGAGAAGAAGAAGTTTTTTTTACAAAGTAATAGGATTGCAGGTACGAAAGTGGTACACAAACAGGATGGAATAAAAAGGAGGAAGGTAGTAGAACCATGTCATGACAAGTATATAAACAAGAAGATAAAGTTGATGTACTCAAATATGGATGGAATGGTATCTAAACTACTAGAGATGAATGATTATGTCAGAGAAAATGAACCACAAATAATATGCCTAACTGAAACAAAATTAACACCAAGGATATCCAATGACATACTAAACTTAGAGAAATACAATATATATGGAGAAGAGACAGAAATTTTAAAAAAGGAGGAGGAATTATAATATTAACTAAGAAAAATCTAAAAGTCAATGAAATAAAACTAGATATACCATCACAAGTAGAACTGATTGCAGTAGAGATCAACACATCTGAAGGTAAAGTAATTGTAGCCAATTTGTACATGCCACCCATATCAAACACATGGGAAAGAGATGAATATGAGGACCTGGCAGAGAGTACAATTCAGAGTTTAAGATCATTACTACATAAAATGGAATGAGATATCAGAAAGAATTATACTAACTGGGGATTTCAATACAAATATAAATTGGAATACTCTATATATAATTAGCCAAGAAAGCTATTGGGACCAAAAGCTCCTGGATCTTGTACAAGAGTTCTTCCTAACGCAACATGTGAAGGAAACCACCAGAAAAAGAGGACTTGATGTACCTTCAGTGCTAGATCTAATATTTACTAGGCAAGAAAATGATATTGACAGTTTAATATATCACCCTCCACTCGGCAAAAGCGATCATACAGTACTAAATTATAACTTCAGGATAGCATATGACATAGTAAACAGCAATGAAAGTTACAAAAAGAGCCTAAACTATAAAAAGGGAAATTATCAAGACCTAAAGAAGTATTTCTTAGAAGTTGATTGGGAAAATGAGCTTAGAGGACAAGATTTAAATGCTGTATATAAAAAATTCTGTGAATTTTATGAAATAGGAGTCCAGAAGTACATCCCACAGCACAAAGAAGCAGATAAGAAAATACAGAAATGGTTCAATACAGAATGTAAAAAATCAAAAGAAAGAAGAGATTTGTTGTGGAATAGATACAGAAGACATAATAGTGAAAGGGAATATAATAATTACAAACAGGCAAGAAACGATTATACAAGAATAAGGAGGGAAGCCCAAAAACAGTTTGAGGAGGATATAATAAATAAAAGTAGTGATCACCCAAAGCCGTTTTACAACTATATCAGAAGCAAAACCAAAGTAAAAGATATAATACAATCAATTACGGATGAGGGAATCACTTATACACAAGAGAAGGATATTTGTGAAGCACTAAATAAGAATTTTCAATTAGTGTTTACAGAAGAAAAAAATTTTGAGAGGGATGATTATGTGGAACATGCATGTCCACACATACTACCAGATATACAAATAGCAGAAAAAGTAATACAGACAGAGGAAAAACAAGTGGTCCTGATGAAATTTCATGTTGGATACTACGAGAATGTGCAAAGGAGTTAAGTAAACCATTATTTTTAATTTTCAAGAAATCCTTGAGTCAAGGGAAACTACCTGATATTTGGAAAAAAGCAAATATTGTCCCCTTATTCAAGAAAGGAAATAGACAAAATCCACTGAACTACCGACCAGTATCACTGACCAGTGTTGTAAGCAAGGTATTAGAAAAGCTTATAAGAAAAGCTTGGGTAAATCATCTAGAAGAACACAGTATGATAACAGAAAGATAGTTTGGTTTCAGAAAAGGAAAATCATGTGTTACTAATCTGTTGAGCTACTATGACAGAGTAACAAACACAATACAGGAAAGGGAAGGATGGGTGGACAGTATCTATTTAGATTTCAAGAAAGCTTTTGACACAGTACCACACCAAAGACTTTTATGGAAACTATACCATCAAGGAGGAATTCGAGGCAAACTGTTTTGTTGGATG
The DNA here is from genome assembly GCF_032717465.1 of Coenobita brevimanus. Lineage (NCBI taxonomy): Eukaryota > Metazoa > Arthropoda > Malacostraca > Decapoda > Coenobitidae > Coenobita > Coenobita brevimanus. Next base: position 13,686,537 of record NC_136986.1, on the reverse strand, counting down.
CAAGACTTTCTCATAAAAAGAGAAATGAGGACAGTATTAAGAGGAAACTACTCATCATGGAAAGAAGTGACTAGTGGAGTACCACAGGGTTCAGTGCTGGCACCAATCATGTTTTTAGTGTATATAAATGATATAAACAGTAACACTGGAAATGAGAGCTATCTGAATATGTTTGCAGATGATGCAAAAATACAAAGGAGAATTACTAACACAGACTCTTGTAAAGAGCTACAAGAAGAATTAAATAAACTTCATGAATGGAGTAGTACATGGCAAATGGAATTCAATGTGGACAAGTGTCATGTAATCAAGTTTGGTAATAGTGGAAAAAGACCTGATTGGGATTATAAGCTAGGTAATAAAACCCTATACACATCAGAAAGAGAGAAAGACCTAGGTGTGATCATCAATAACAGACTATCTCCGGCTGACCACATCAGCGAGAAGGTACGGAACATGTATACACTACTTGCAAATATGAGAATAGCATTCACATACATAAATGAAGACATGCTAAGAAGGATAATAACATCATTCATTAGACCAACCCTGGAATATGCATCAGTAGTCTGGAGTTCTCATCTCAAAAAGCACATAGACAAGATTGAAAAAGTTCAAAGGGCCGCTACAAGATGGATACCAAGCTTGAGGGACCTAAGCTACGAAGAAAGACTAAATAAACTGAATCTACCAACACTACAGGAGCGAAGGAAAAGAGGTGACATGATAATGCTATATAAGTGCATATCAGGGAAGGAGAAAATAGACATAAATGATTACTTAACACATGGAGAAGCATCAGCAAGAGGACACTGCAAAAAACTGCATAAGAAGAGAGGTGATAAAGACGTAAGGAAAATCAGTTTCCCAAACAGAGCAATTGACCAATGGAATGCACTACCGAATGAAATAGTGTGTGTCAAAACAATTCACAAATTTAAGGATATGTACGATAAATATGGTTTAAGACACGGAACAGTACGAGCTTGACTCATTCCTGTAAAGATACAATTAGGTAAGAAAAAAAAAAAAAGGTAAGAACACACACACTGAGTCAGGGAAAAACATTACTGCTCCGCCTCGTAAGGTGGGCGATATGTACAAACCCTCCCAATGGAAGTGGGGGCGGGAGGAATCATACCGGCAACGAGCCGATACATATCTGGCGCTCCTCCGAGTATGACCTTGACCTTGATCTACTTTCTCATCCCTACTACAAACCTGTAATATTCTGTAATGATAACTTGAGTGGTTGTGAAGTTATCGTGTTAACAGACACAGAGACCTTCTTCTTGCACCAATTTCATACTCATAGATTTTCATCTCATCTACACACCTGTATATTTTTGTGATGATGTCTTAAGCAGTTGCAAATTTATCATGGAAATAGATACACAGAGCTTGACCTACTTTCACCAATTTCGATTTCGTGATCGATTTTTTATCTACTACAGACCTGTAAAATTTTGTAATCATATCTCGAGCGGTTGCGAAGGTATTGTGCCAACAGAAACACGGACAGACGGACAGAAAGACGGACAGATTGAAAACAATACCAGTTTCGCAATCGCAGCTATTATTATTATTCTTATTATTATTATTATTATTATTAGTAGTAGTAGTAGTAGTAGTAGTAGTATTACTGCTGAAAATGAAGTCCCATCTGGAAACAGTACCGGAATATTACAGATTATTTTTATATTTCCAGCTTCATCATCTTCCCATAGCCCCACGCATACCCTCCAGATCATTTCCTTTACCATCGAACATTGTCAGACTACAAGAAGCTACGGTATATTATTTACAACTCTATCATCATTTTCCCATCCATCTATCCTTCCCAGTTCTGTTTATTATGTTGGGAAGACGAAAATAACCAAAAATTAAGCGCAAGTAATATATTTTTCTCGTAGATGAATGTATAGTCCTTCTTGGACGCACTGTCAGACCTATAACATGTTGGTACTGACATTTTTTTCGTCGGCTGAAATGAGATTCTTTTTAAAAGATGAGATAACCGAGCCAGTTTCTAACCCCTTCATTATCAGATGGACTTTCTTAGGTTTACTAATGTTGCATAGTAACATAATTGAACCTAAAGGATTGTCATTATTGTGAACAAGCAAATGAAGGTAACATGTGCAGAATTCAGTTCTACATTTGTAGGCAGTCAAGTGGAAGAATGCTCTTGACTTCTGTGCACTGACAAATTCATTTTCTAGTTACTCCACTTTAGCAAGTAAAACAAAATTCAAAAATTATTTTCCTCATCACTTACGTTATCTATAATTAATAAGACATTAGGCAATTTCAAATTAGATAGACTATCTCTATCTTTTGACAATGTATAGTTATTTCCTTGCTGCATAGAACTACCTGGAGTTAAACCGGATTATCAATAAAAACAATGAACACTATACTGCAGGTTACCGTTAGCTTAGAATCTCACCTCTCTAGTTCTTGTGGAATAACACCATATATCACTGCAGCCATGAATGATTTACGAATCTGCACCTGATCTGTCACCTGCAAGTAATTATAACATTAAAATAAAGAAATGAAAACCCCAGTTGAAATATATATATTTTCTCGTGTGTAATTTTTACCATAAACTCTTTCAGGGAAGTGTTTCGAAATAAAAGTTATGATGTAGCATTCCTTAAAGCTTACCAGCAAGATGCCCTTCCTGATTTGAAAGAAACTGATTATTTTAGTGCATAATAAAGGACGAGCCAAAGGCTCCAAGTATAATAATGTATTGTTCTTCCCAGGAAGAACTAAAAAAAATCACGTTTATTTCGAGATGTCTGCATTGGACTCATAGTTTAAAAGTTTAGAGGTCACAGGCAGTGTGAAATACAGAATGATGACACTTCCTAATTTGATCATTTGTATACCAGAGGACTGAGAATATCCTGTAACTGCTGCAAGTAAGAGCTGGACAGGAAAAGACACTGGGGTTCACAGCTTGGCGGATGCTATATGGCTTCCATTATTGGGGAGGGACAGAGGCATTCACTTCAGAAGAGTAATGATCTTTGCAATGTCAGTAAAATATGGCAGGATATGAAATGCTTCAGAGAAGTGCTAGAAGCACGATGCCACAAAGAAGCAGGGGGATGGCATGAAGTTACTTCTTTACCTCATCTGCGTTTTAAATGAGAGAGAGAGAGAGAGAGAGAGAGAGAGAGAGAGAGAGAGAGAGAGAGAGAGAGAGAGAGAGAGAGAGAGAGAAACGCCTTACAGAGTCAAAATTATCCCTTGGGCAAAGCCAGCAAACTGTCCAGGGATAATGGACGAGCTAAGGCAATTTTCATTTTTATTTCTAGGTTTACCAGTTAGGGAATAGTCAAAATGAAACATAAATTATTGCTTTCGGTACCAAACTTTTTGAAAAAAAAAATAACATCCTGTAAATAAAATAAATATAATAACATCTTGAAAATAATGAAATATAGCCTATATAAAAAAAAAGAGAGTCAAAAGAGACCCATTAGTGCATATCAAACAAGAAAGAACGACGTCAATCACAAACAGTGGTGCACTATGGTTGAAATTATCTATGTACATACTGGGGGTTCATAAGACACCAAAATGGATATCCCTGGGGTTTATCATGCAGTTTTAGGTGGAACTGACGATACTGATACCAGCGACAGTTTGTACTACACGTTTCCTTGATCGACACCGATGATCACTGACGGCAGTGGAGAGGTTAAAGGGCTGTTTCAATATGATTACACATTTCATCTAGGATGTTATTGTAGAACACTGATATGCTGGAGATGAATCGAGTTTGAATATCACCTTAAATGCGATAACATCTCATTTGAAATTAGGTTTCTGGCAGTAGCAGCCAAAATGAGATCAAATCCAAACCACTGCAGTGAATACTTTCTGAATAATAATTTCGTGAAAAACAATGTAGTTTCTGTTGAGGTCCCATTTTAAATAATCGCTAACATGTCACATAAGAAAGGGAATGGGCTACTACAAGACAATGCTGATATAATATTCGGATGTAATATTCTAATTAATTACAACAGCAACACCTAGTAATAGGAAAAATTTGAATGCAGACAAGCATATTGTTACGTCCTCACCCCACACTGCCACAGGCTCCTGCAACAGTAGTACAGTAGAGGAAGGACGTTGCCCAGGGAGCTGTTCTTCCTATGGTCAGCCTTAGGTATACAGTACACAAGATCGGCTGAGGCGAAAGTAAACACTGGCTCCATAAATTTCACTGTCTTTATTTTCCAAATAATTCCACTTAATGTTTTCCAACTTCACTGTTCTCACAAGCACTGGAGCTATACACACCTTACCAACTGCTAGTACACTTAATGCTTAACAACACTTCACAGTTATCACACTTAATGCTTGACCCTTCACTATTTTCTCAAGTACCAGTGATATACAAACTTCAATAACCCGTCACTGCTTGCCACTGTTTTCACAAGTACCAAAAATATACAATCTTCACTGACAGTAATTACACTTAATGCTTGCAAAGCAACTCTCCACAAACTTCACTAACAGCACTGCACTGACACTACACCAAAACCGACTGCACTTCATTCACACTGAACTGAAACCTGACTAAACTTGTAATAATCTCTACCCCATCTTATATAAGCTTGCATTACTCTCGAACTTCGTGTTTACTCTCGACAGGCAGCAGTTGCCAACTCGGAAACAGCCCAAAACATGCCAGTGTTGTCTTACATTACATAACACTCTAAATCACATACCACATGAACTTAAACTAAGGTACATAATTAAACAAGCAATCACTTAAATGAAACATTATAAAGAAAAAGAGCACAAAAATTAATGCATAACTTACGAAATAAATATGCTCACAAACAGTAGGCAAACTGGCAACTCTGACTCGTACCGATACGGGAACTACTGTACACGAAACGTCGAGAATCTTCTCGAGCACCTAACTGGCAAATCCCCTTTCATAACACTACCCCCTCACTAGTTCTTTGTCGTCCCTACAAAACTACACAGTATATACGAACACAAACCTTAATCTTAATGGAACATCTAACTATACACATAATCCTTCAACTTATCAGGTCTTCTATGCGGCTTCTGATGATGTCCTTGCTCCTCCACACAGTCCATTCCTCCAGGTAAGTCTTGATCCTCTTCTTGATTTGGTTCTTCTCTTGAGGAACTGTCACCATCCTCTTGCACTTCAGCTCCTTGGATCTCCTCAACATCCTCGGCTGTGGGTGAGTGCAGTTCCTCGGAGACGTCCCAGCTGTACTGTCCTGGCCCATGGTACTGCCACAGACGGTTCACATGTACCACCTTTGGGAGAGACTTCTTGCCTCCCCGAATCCAATACGTTACAGCTGATAGGCGGTCCAACACAGTGTAAGGCCCGTCCCATGGGCTCTGCGGCTTCGGTGACTGTCCCTTCTTTCGCCTGAGGAGTGTATAACCAAACTTGGTCACCATCCTTGAAGCTCACCTCACTTGCCTTGGCATCATACTTGCACTTCATCACCTCTCCTGAAAACTTGAGGGCTCCTCGCACTTGATGATGTACCTCAGCCATCCTTTGCTGATGGTGCTTCGCATAGCTGGTGGTGTCTGTAGGCATCTCTTCACCAGGTGGTCTCTCCATTAACAAGCCAATGGGTAAGCATTTCGTGGCCAAACATCAGTTTTGCAGGAGTGTAGCCAGTAGACTCATGAGAAGCAGACCGATATGCCTTCAGCAATGCAGGTAATTTCTGGTCCCATTCTGTTTGTCCATCAACACAGTACTTGGCCAGTTCTTGTCCCAGGGTCCAATCGAATTTCTCCACCATCCCATCTGACTGTGGCCTTAGTGGGGTAGTCCTAGTCTTCTTGATCCCGAATAACTTGCAGCACTCAAGGGAACACAGCAAACTCAAAGCTTCTACGCTGGTTTGAATGTAGTTCTTGTGGCATCCCAAAACGACAGAAAAACTGATCAACCAGCACCTGAGCAACAGTTGCAGCCTCTTGATCAAGGATAGCATAGGCTTCTGGCCACTTTGTGAAGTAGTCTATGGCAACACATATGTACCGGTTTCCTCCCTCGGTGAGTGGCAAAGGTCCAGCAACGTCCATCACGACTCTTTCCATCGGTACACCCACTTGGTACAGCTGGAGAGGGGCGCAACCACATTTCTTGGGTCCCTTCTTGGCACAGCACACATCACAGGCCCGACACCACTCTTCAACATCCTGATGCATGCCAATCCAGTAGAACCTCTGTCGCAGCCGGCTTAAAGTTTTCTGCACTCCTAGATGCCCACTAGTGATCTGGTTATGGGACTCATCCAATATCACGGACCTCATCTTCTTCGGAACCACCAGCTGCCAAAACTTGCTAAGGCCATCAGCTGTCTCCCACTGATGCTCCAGTAGTCCACTGTTCAAATGAAGAAGGTCCCACTGACTCCAGTAGCTCATGGTCACAGGGCTTAACCCCTCCGTGGCCGAAGGCCCGGAATTTTTCGTGCACACAGGCCGACGCCGTGACCATTTTTTGAAGTTTCGAAAATTGAATTTTTTTCTTGCCATATTGAAGAGAAAGTTCAGATATACCTAACAGTGCAAATCCCAGCTTCCTAGACGCATATTATGGCTTGCAATGGCGCGCGGAAATTGCAGAAATATCGGGAACCGATATCCACCACCCAGGGGCGCTGCCGCAATGCAACTGGGCAGGTGTTGTTATTTTTTTTTTTTTTACCTCTCAAAACGTACGAATGGTGCTGAAATTTTGTGCATATATGAGATATGATGATATCGAATGATTTCAGTTCATAATCCGTTAGGAATGACTGGAAAAAAAAATGTTATGAATGCTTTTTCACCTTTTTTATATAAAATATGTTTATGATAGTTTCTAGTTATTTTTTACGCTATCGTTGTGCTCATGCTTGGAAAAGGGAGCGAAAGAGTTGAATTTTCGGTCTTAAGTAAGAAAACTGCACGTCCTCCAAGGTTAGACTCTGCCACAGAAGGACAAAGTGGAGGGTGAGATCCGATTAGCAATGCGGAAGTTGAGTCGCAACTTCGAGCTCCCACACCACGAGCATGGCTAAAAATAGAATCGTAATGCAGTTTCAGAAGTCTAATTATTACGAATACAGATACAAAGCAGAAATAATTAAGTTTACAGACGGGGGAAGACGTATTTTTTCCGTAATAACATGTTCATCTTTCTCTATCATTTTACGTTCATCTTTATCATTTTACCTTGTTATTTTCGCAATATATATTGCTGTCTCGTAAACAGGGTGCTTGTGTGTGTTTTGCAAGGGAGGAAAAAGATTGTATCTTCTGTCTTGGTCAATATAATGGGTGTAACTATGTGTTTTTAGGCATGGCCACGAGCGAAAAAATCGTACATCCACTCGTCATGACAGCAGGTGATGAACTGACAGATGATATGTGAGAGGGTGAAGTCAAGGTCAGTCTCATGTCCCAGATTTTCGTTCACTTCCCGAAGGTTTTCACAGTTTTCTACAAGTTGCATCAAATAATCCAAACCATTACAGCAAACCTGAGCAAATAGGTAAAGATACCAAGACAAAAATGTATTTTTTCACTTATTATCATGTCTTATTTGTATGTGCCTGTATTACTTCATAATCGTAAACAGGTGGTTGTATGTGTTTTGCAAGAGAGGACAAAGATGATATGTTCTGCCTGGGTTGAGATAATGGGTATAGTTGTGCTTGTTTAGGCCAAGGTCCAAGGAGAGAAGGTCTGTCCAGCCCGGGCGAGAATTCAACCTGGTTGGCGCATGACGTCACGTGGGAGACAGCTACTCACTCCACTCAGTCACTTAGTTTCCCTAGGCCGCAGTGGTGGAGAGCTCGGTGTTCCCATATATTTATCTCATACTAGGACGGTTATCAGAAAGATGCCACTTCAGTATTTGGATGCTATTCAGTCAGCAGAAAAGACAGTGACATCAAATTCTTCATGTTCCCTCAAGATGAAGACACTAGAAAGAAATGGGCCCCGCTGTGTAAGAGACAAGACCTGGTTAACACAAAGGAAGCCCGTGTCTGCAGTCTACATTTTGCTGTTCTATCCCTCATTCCCCTTCTTCTCTCTCTTCACTTTCTTCCTCACTCTCTCCATTTCCTCATCTCTCCGAAGTAGTCCACCCGTCCCTCAGTTACTGCTTCTTTCTCTCACATCCTCTATTCCCTCGTTCTTTTCCTTCAGTACTCCCTCTTTTTTTTATTTCCTCCATTCCCTCTTTCCTTTCCTCCATCACTCCCTCACTCTTTAACTTCCACTACTCCCTCCCTCCTTCCACTGTTCCTTCACTCCATTACTCCTTAACTTCATTCCTTCATCCTTCCATGCATTCTCTCCCTCCCTTCGTTATACCCTCTCTCCCTCCACTCAGCCATCATTCTCTCCATTCCTCAACTCCCTGCTGCCCTTCACTGCTCCCTAATTCTTTCCATTCATCCACTCCCTCCATCCCTCCAAGTATTCCCTCCCTCACTCCTTCCATCCAACTATCTATCCTTCTAGCGAATCCCTCCACTCTCCCGTAACTGCATCCCTTCTTTTCCTTCCTCGTTCTCCATTTTTTCCTTCTTTTCTACTAACTTTGCCTCAAGGTTTTCCTCCATCTCCTCTTCTTCTTGCCTCTCTCCCTCCACTAGCTGTCCTTCTCTCCCACTTCTCCTCCTACTTTCCTCTCCCTCCAATTTCCCTCACCCGTTCCCTCAATCTTTCTATCCCTCAGTCAATTAACTACTTCCTTCCTCTGCCCCTCCATCCCTTCCTCTCCGTCCCTCCATCCTGCCCTCCCGTTTTTCTTTTCCTCCATTTTCTCTCACTCTTCCCTCATATCTACCTATCTATCCCTTCAGCTATACCCTCACTCCCTTTAAAAACCATTATTTTATACTCTCTCTCTCTCTCTCTCTCTCTCTCTCTCTCTCTCTCTCTCTCCTTTCATTAGTACAGATATTACCTCCCTTCATCTTCCACCTGCTCCTCCTTCTCCTCCTCCTTTCTTCCCCCATTCTGCAGTCCAACTCTCCATTTCTGCTCCTCCTCCTCCCTCACTTTTCTCTCTCCCTCCTCCTCCTCATTCTCCACTTCTCCTCTCTTCCTTCATCCCTAACTCCCTTTCTCTTTTTTTTCATCCTCCCTCCTCTTCTTCCACTTTTCTAGCTCCCTCCTCCACCTCTTTCTCCTCTTCTCTTCTCTCTCCATACCTTCTACTCTCTTCTTTTCTTCGCTCACGTCGTTTACTTCATTCGCAAATACTGTATCTCCCTTCCTTCTCGCCCAATCACTTTTCTGTCTCTCCCGTTCCTCCCTACCGCTTCTCCCTCTCTCCCGTCTTGCTCTCCTTCTCTGCCTTCCACATTTTCTCCTTCATTTCTTCCTTTCTCCTTTCCTTCTCGCTTCCCCTTCCTCCATCTCTTCCTCCCCGACTCCAAATCACCGCTTTCATTTTTTTTCCTCCAATCCATCTCTCTGTCTCTGTCTGTCTGTCTGTCTGTCTCTGTCTGTCTGTCTCTCTGTCTCTCTCTCTCTCTCTCTCTCTCTCTCTCGTTAACTGTTACATCCCCATTAACTAGTAGAAATGTTAATTATGCAATGGAAACACTTTAACCATATGATCAGCTGAAAGTTCTGGGGGCGAAGCTATATAACATTATATTACCCCAGAAAAAAGCAGTATACCCTAAAAGAAAACGGAAGTCACCTTCGGCCGCCCGTTTATCTCCCACCGGACGTCATCAGAATGCATGAAGAGACCTTCTCTCCTTGGACCTTAGTTTAGGCATGGCTAGGAGTGAAAAAATAGAAAATCCACTTATGACAGCAGCAGGCTTTGAACTGCTTGATGAGGTGTATGGGAGTGCAGTGTAGGTCAGTGTGAAGACGCTCAGAACGTTCGTTCACTTCCCAAAAATTCTTGCAGTTTCTTATAGGCTGCGCTTAAACGACGCCTGCGGCCATTGATCGTCTAAATGTCATTTGACGCCGGCGGCCACGGAGGGGTTAACCGGGAAACTTCTTCCCAAGATGGTCACACTGTACTCTGCTGCAGCCATTCTAGCATTGGTTGTAAATCTGCATCCTCCATCTGCATCCTCTTCAGGTCTTCTCCATCTGACACTGGCCCTGTCATTGCAGTACGGCTGCATTTCTTACCATGATCTTCCTTTTTAACTACACTGCCGGCACTCCGGATCACAAGGCCGATGACTCAGGCTGTCAGCATTGCCATGTACCTCCCCAGGATGGTGTTACACCTGATAATCGTGCTGGTCTAGCTTCTCAAGCCAGCATGCCAGTTGTCCTTCCGGATTCTTTAGCATTTTCAGCCACTTGAGTGCCGCATGGTCTGTCATGATGATGAAGTTTAACCCATACAGGTAGGGATGGGAGAAATCAAGGCTCTTCATCACTGCCAAGAGCTCCTTACGGGTCACACACTAGTTCAGCTCTGGTGGGCTGCGCTTCTTGCTGTAATATGCAACCACATACTCCTTGTCATCCTCCTTCTGTGACAGGACTCCACCAGTACCATGGTCACTAGCGTCACAGTCCAAGATAAATGCCTGATTCTGGTCTGGGTATGGCTATACTGGAGAGCTTGTCAATGCATACTTGAGTTCATCGAAGGCTTTCTGAGTTTCTGTTGTCCATGCAAACTTCCACCTTTTCCCCAACAGCTTGTGAAGAGGTGCAGCTATCGTTGCAAAGTCTTTGACAACGCGGACAGTAGGTGCACAAGCCCAGGAAACTCCGTAGCTCCCTGACACAAGTTGGAACTGGCCAGTTTTCCACAGCTGCCACCTTCCCTGGGTAGGTACGGACGCTGCTCTCACCTACAATGTGTCCCAGGTACTTTACTTCCTTCTGAAACAAGTAGCATTTCTTGGGGTTCAGCTTGAGGTGCACTGCACAGATCCTGTTCAACACCTCCGACAACCTCTCCAGTTCCTGGTCGAAAGTGTGACCAAGCACAATTACATCGTCCAGATTGATGAGAGCCGTCCTGCCAGTGTAGGCCTTCAAGTATGCGGACCATGAGGCATTCAAAAGTAGCTGGGGCATTGCATAGGCCAAATGGCATCACTTTAAACTGCCATAAACCCCGCCCATATGAAAAGGCTGTCGTCTCTTTGTATTTCTCTGCAACCTTGACCTGGTGGTATCCTGCCTTCACATCTAAGGTGGAGAACCACTTAGCACCTGCCAGAGCATCCAGGGTGTGATCAATTCTTGGCAAGGGGTATGCATCCTTCACTGTCACTTCATTCAAGGCTCGATAGTCTATACAGCACCTTACTGAGCCATCCTTTTTTCTCACCAGAACCACTGCTGATGCCCAAGGACTACTGGACTTTTCTATTACTCCTTGACTATGGAGATTCTCCATCACTTTTTCCATTTCTTGCCATTGGGCTCGCGCCATCCTCTGTGCTGGCTGTTTAATCGGGTGGAGATCCCCGGTGTCTATACTATTCTCTACCAGATCAGTGCACCCCAGGTCTAGGTCTCCCTTGGAAAAGATAGCATATTCCGTCAGCAGCTGCCTCAACTTTAGCACTTGTGAACCATCCAGATATTGACAACTTGAGAATAGGTCTTGTAGGTGGTGTGGCACATACCCGTCTTCCTTGACTATGCTTCTTTTACAGGCCTTCCTGTGATGCCACTCAGGGTCCACAGCCTGGCAGTGTCCCACAATTTCTCCCTTGTTGATCTTTTGTAGCTCAAGGGAGAAATTGGCCACCACAACTGGCACTTCATCTGCACCTGTTTCCACCAGCGTTCTCCCCACCATCACCCCGGCCTTCCTCTTGCACTGTACATCAGAATCCACTACCCTTATACAGCTGTCAAAAGAGCCACTCACCTTACACTGGGGGTATCACTGTAGTACGGAGCACCCTCACCTCACCACCAGAACTGGTATGTTTCACTGCTGTGACGGGAACCGACCTTCCCCGAACCGTCATCTTCACTGAGCAGAAGTCCAGCTCATATCCCATGGACATAAGGTAGCCCAGACTCAGAAGGCAAGGATCTGCCATGTCGGCCACATAGACTGGTAGAGTAGCCTCTTGCCCTGCCACTTCAATCTGGACATCCAGGGGTCCCCTCAGCTCCGCACAGTGCCCAGTTATGCCCCAGTTGTTCTGATGACTCAGGCAGATACCGATGATGGAACACATCAGGCCTCACAAAACACTGCTCTGAGGCCGAATCAATCACCAGGGAACACTTCTTTCCATCTATTGTTCCGTCAATTCGCACGTAATCAATTGCCGTCCTCTTGCATTTTCTCAGTGGTGGGGCTACTAAGGAAGAGCTGGCTGGTGGTTGCCCCTTCACACCAGCCTCCACTAGTTTCCCGCTTCTTTCTGGTCTTCTGCAACCTTCTTCTTATCATCCTTTTTCTTCTTCGGACACTCGGAACTGAAGTGTCCCACCTCACTACATGTCCAATATGCTTTTGTTACGGCTGAAGATTTCCTTGCACATCTCTGTTCTTGCTCCTTCTTCCATTTGCAACAATCCCTCTTCTTGTGCCCTGACTTCCCACAGAACCAGCAGCCTCTCCTCCGGTCTTCTGTTCCCTCTTCCACTTGTAGCAGTCTCCTTTCTGTGTCCTGACTTTTCACAGAACCAGCAACTTCCCTCAAATTTTTCCGTTTCACATACCTGCCCCTTTCTTGCCTTGAATCCTGCAGTACGACCTGCCTGAAAGGTGGATGTACTGGACCTTACATAGGACTCAAATTCTAGAGCCCTGGCTAGCGCTTCTCGCATGCTTCTTGGTTGTGCCTGCTTCACTTGCACTTTCAACTCTGCACTGTCAAGAGCATCGATGAACTGGTCTCTCAGTAGAATAGCCAACAGGTTAGGTGCTGCTCCAGGGTACACCTTGTATGTCATACTCTCCAGGTCATGAGCAAGCTGCTGTAGGGATTCTCCTCGAGCCCATACACAGCCCCAGAATCTTGCTCTGTACACCTCAGTCTGGTATATGGTTCCATATCTGTGCTCCAGCACTTCTACAAGTGACTGACAACTGTTCCTGTCCATGACTGACATGTGGCCCAGAATTTCCACTGCGGCACCCTTAAGGCTAGTAGCAAGCTGCACTGCTCTCTGCCTATCATCCCAACCATTCTAATCCACGAGCAACAACTCAGATTGTGCACGGTAAGCTTGCCAGGATACTCTACCATCAAATTCTTGAGGTTTCTTTTTAACTGGACCATCATTATAGCCATGCACTTCCCTGGTTTGGGGCCTAAAAACTGGGGCATCATAATTAAGGCCAGGACATAAATCTTCTACATTGTAATTATTCAACCCTGTAATGCTACCTTTAGATGCTTGGGGTCCGTCAAGATTCACCATACACTGTCCATTCCCTTCATATTCTCCCTGTACACTAACTTGAGGCTCAGCAGTGCAATATTTCTCTACAGCCTCAATTTTCTCACTAATTATCTTCACATGGTCAACTACATGCTTCAACTGGGTGTCTGCATGCTGTCTGCACTCTGTCACAATTCTCTCACTAATCTTTAGCTGGTTGTCTACATGATATTTGCACTTTCTCACTATTTCCTCACTAACTGTCTTCAGCTCTTTGTATACATGCTGTTCGCACTCCATCACTATTTCCTAACAAATTGTCTGCAACTGTTCGTCTACATGCAGTTTACACTCTTTCACATTATTGCGTATCTCACACTTCTGCTGCTCTAGCTTGGCATCTACTTTCTCTTTAAGCTGATGCTGTTCTTCCTTGATTTCCCCCACTAATGCAACTAGTTGCCCTTGCATCCTCTGCTGGAATTCCCACTGTTGCTCCTCTGATGCCTCTTGAAGTTGCTCATATCGTTCTTTTTGTTCCTCACGTTGTGCCTTTAGAAGTTCACTATTTGCCTTCAGTCGTTCACCTCGTGCCTGCATGAGTTCTTTGAGTTCTTTATAATGTGCCTGTGATACTTCTCCGACTTCGTTATAATGTACCTATAGTAGCTCCATAACTGTCGCCAGGGAAATTTCCTCTTCCTGCCCAGCTCGAGATCTTGTCTTCACACCTGCTTCCATGTCGAAGGTTAGACTCACTGCAGCCCTAAATAATTCCACACTCCTGACACCAGTGTTATGTCCTCACCCCACACTACCACAGGCTCCAACAGCAGTAGTACAGTAGAGGAAGGATGTTGCCCAGTGAGTTGTTCTTCCTATAGTAAGCCACAGGTGTACAGTACACAAGATCAGCTGAGGCGAAAATAAACACTGGCTCCATAAAGTTCACTGTCTTTATTTTCCAAATAATTCCACTTAATGTTTTCCAACTTCATTGTTCTCACATGCACTGGAGTATACACACTTTACTAACTGCTATTACTGAAATGCGTGGCTTTAACAGTACTCCCGAGGAAACTCCCAGAGAATACCATAGTATCCCCGATGACAGGGCGAACCAGGAACAACAGAGTTTGCCCACAAGCATGCCGACACCCCCACACGGACCACACGGGGTAGCCGCCACCAGCCACCACCACTCCGGGCAATAAAGACGCATGTCAGCCCGGGCCGTGCGCCCCTGTGACATACAGCCACCACGCCGCCGCCACCGTAGGCGAAAGACACTACCTTCGCGTGGCGGAATCACTGAGTTAGCTAGGGGTGGAGTTAGAACTAATACTCCAGACAGCACCCCTCTGGTAGAGATGATCTATGGTCGCTCCCAAAGTGTTTCGGTAGAGACGATCAATGGTCGCTCCCGCAGTGTTCAGGTAGAGACGATCAATGGTCGCTCCCTTAGGGTTCCGGTTGAGACGATCAATGGTCGCTCCCACAGTGTCCAGGTTGAGACGATCAATGGTCGCTCCCTTAGTGTTCCGGTAGAGACGATCAATGGTCGCTCCATTAGGGTTCCGGTAGAGACGATCAATGGTCGCTCCCACAGTGTCCAGGTAGAGACGATCAATGGTCGCTCCCCCAGTGTCCAGGTAGAGACGATCTATGGTCGCTCCCAGGGCGTGTCCAGGAGAGGGACGTCTCCACGACCGGAGATCGAACTCCAGGTATCCTGTCCCAGAACATCCTGGACAGACCTCCCTGCCTCCCCCGGTCTCTGTTCTTTACGCCTGGCCCTAGAGCAGACACACCTGTCGGGCCCCAGTGACAGTCGCTGCCGCAGTCCTTCCCTGACGGCGCCTCTAGACATTGGAGACCGCAGCCCGTCGTCTCTCTCGGCCCTCCCCAGGACACCCGGGCGAGACCTCTCCACGCCCCCAAGACGCCGGGACCTGACACAGAGGTTCCGGGACCTATTTGGCCCCAGTCCCAAGGGCCTTACGCCGGAGCCCAGTCCAGAAGCGACAGGGAGACACGGACACGAGAGGACGCCCTTGTGAGCCGCCCCGTGCCCTCTCGGCTCGCCCTGTCTTGACGGTGCCCCTAGTTCAGCCGGATCACCAATGTCGTGCCCCTGTTTTCTTCCCTGAGAGAATACGGGTGATAATGTAACAATAGTGAATTAGGTTAAGTGTGACTCTCTCTCTCCTAGAACAAGTATTGTGCAGTGAATCTGTGTGATATATATCGGGGTAAATCAGATCACAATGAGAAGTTAGAGGTCGAGAATGTGGACTAAGATCTGAGTGAAAATATGTGCGAGTGTCACCCCGGATATCTATAAAGACATACCCCCATTGCTGGAAGAAAGACTGTGAGGAAGAAATGTCATTAATGTTCTATCTCTCCCCACGCTGAAACAAGATCTATTGGCTAGCCGCGAAGTAATATTGTGAAAGTAGTATCACGAGTATTTCGCCCTTGTTACGCGTTGTGAAGCGAGAGTCTATGTACTATACCTGGAGGACCTCTCTGACAGATGTGTAATTAGTAAGCCTGTGCCTAAAGAGACATACCCCCATTCCAATGAGAAAATATCAAGAAAGGAAGTATTAATCATATTCCCTCCCTCCTCATGCTGCCCCTAAAGCCCTCTCTATTACTCGCTCACCCCCTTAAAACTAAAGTAAGTGTCAATCAAGAATCAGAGTTATTTGCCAAAGTACTTTCACTAGCAGACACCGTATAAACTCCCCTGCTAATATCTGTCGTCTTCCAATATTACTATAACTTTCTCCTCGCCGTTTTAAGTCACTCTCCGCGCCTCCCCTACCTCCTCCTAGTGAGTCACAACCCCCTCCCCCCCCTTCCGCGCTCTGCACGCACCTGAATTTACTGCACTCCTAATACTCTAGGATTTGTTGTGTTGTCATTAGTATCTAGAAAGCAAGTATCCTGCGAGATACACATATCTTAGATGGTTTTATATTGCTCTATATTGTGTTGCAATATCTGCTGAAATGTCCTGTGTCTGACTGTGGTAATATATGTGTATGGTGTTGCCGAAAGTTTTTATGTCCTGCCTCTCTTTATTGCACTAGCTCCGGTCTCGAAAGAGGACCCCGCTCCACGTTGGGTGAAATAGGAACGAGAAGTCGAGCCTAATTCTACCCAGCATTACACTGGTGGCCGGCGGTGGTTCTAGATCCGAGCGTAGAAGAGAGGTAAGCAGGAAATATTTGGAAAAATGGCAACTAAACCGCACGTTCAGTTACCCAAGTTTGACCCTGACCAGTATGACATACACACATATCTTGCAATAATTAAACCATTACTAGATATTGGCTTTGAAAATGACCAACAAAAAATTGCAGTCACGCTACCACTACTGGGTAAAGCCGCAGCAAACATTGTGCCGAAAATCGTCCCAGAACTCACCTGGCAGAACTTTACTAAGTTCGCTGTCCAAGCCATCACCCCATCATTAGGGAAAGTGGTGGCTCTATCGAAATTGGATAGCTTTGCATATGACGGGGATTTAGATAATACCCTGTTGCAGGCAAGACGCCTGATTACTGCTGCCTACCCGGAGACAGACGAAGAAACCCGGGACCAGCATACATTCAATACTCTGCTCCGAGTACTCCCAAGTGTTGTGAAGCAACACTTTACTATCCATGACCCAACAGGAGACATGGATAGAGATATACAGCTGATACGGCGCCTCCTGACCGCCTGCCCTTCTCCACAACAAATTAATGTAGTCAAGAAATTCCCAACCCGACCCCCGGCTCCCCCAGCCACACCGCGTCCGCCTCTGCCCCACGCCAGCCCGACCCCGACGCCTAGCCCACCCAGGGCGCACCCCTCCCGTCGACGCCCCGCCCCGCGAGAAAACCCAAACCTAATTCTGATCAACCCGTGGGAATTCACAGCCTGCAACTCCCGCTGCCCCCTTCACGACATACGGGACCAGTTGAAAGCTGCTCGCCGCAGAAACACAACCCCGGGTTCGCGTAAAGTGTCCGCCCTAGAAGGCGAGGCCCCAGGGGACGAGCTGGCGCCCGTGGACGAACCCCCTCCAGGAGAACTAGAGCAGGAACAGGAGCACGAGAGCCCTAGCCAGCTGGATTTTAGGCCCGGCCCCACACCAACCCACGGTGGCGGGGGCCGTCACCCCTAAGTATCGCCCCCCCGTATACCACAAGATGAAAATAAATGGCGTGTAGGCCAGACTACTAGTTGATACGGGAGCAGCCAGATCCTGCCTTTACAGCCATTATTTCTCCCGCTACAAATCACGGTTTGGCCCACTCCGCCCTACTACCACTCACCTCGTGGATGCGGAGGATGGCCCCCTGCCCATCCGTGGGGAGACTCGGGCCCTACGGGTCGACACCCACCAGCCAGTGTCCGCCCAACACCCATTCATCGTTTTTTATTCCTCCTGCCGGAGTTATGACGGGTATTTAGGGCTAGACTTACTTCAAAAACTTGGAGCCACGATCGACTGTCGCCACCGACAACTCCAGTTCCGCCCCCCATCCCGTTCCACTCCAGCCATTTGCACATGCTCACCGCAGCCCCGGCCGGAGGACTCCCCCTCCCCCCCCAGCGCCTCCTCTCTTCCCCCCCCTTCTTCGCCTCCCTCCCCCCCTCTCCCCACGCTGCCCCACCCCACTCGTGCCCCCTCCTTCCCCGCCACCATCTCCAACGCCGTTACCATCCCCTCACACCACGAGGCATGGGTGCCCCTGAACAGGCCTTCAGGTCCATCCGTTTTGTTCTCCCCCCTCCTCCCCTCCGGACCCCTTTCTGCCTGCCTTGTTTCCCCTACCTTCCTCCCTCCCCACCACACCGCCATTGCATCGCCAATCTTGCCCCGTCCCCTCTCACCCTCCCCAAAGGGCTTATCATCGGAGAGATGGAAGAAGCCGAGCCCTGTGCCCCGTCCCCCTCCCACCACCCCGCCCCCCTTCCCCCCATCCCTGACCATCTCTCCAACCAACAGTCAGACGCCTTACGCCGCCTCCTCCTGGAGTTCCAGGATTTATTTGCGACAGGACCCGCAGATATAGGACATACTACGTACCTGTCTCACGAGATCCATACGACAGGCCCACCGATACGACAACCTTCCCAACGTAAGAACCCCCGACAGAGAGAAGAGGAGGACCGCCAGGTGTGCGAGATGAAAGAGGCAGGTGTTATCTCCCCCTCCACCAGCCCGTGGTCCTCCCCCGTCGTTCTAGTAAAAAAGAAAGACGGCACGATGCGGTTTTGCATCGACTACCGCCACGTGAATGACGTCACAATTAAGGATGCCACCCCCCTCCCCCTCATTGACGATTCCCTAGACTTCCTCTACGGGGCATCTTGGTTTTCTACCCTTGACCTCCAGTCTGGATATTGGCAGGTCCCCGTCCACCCGGATCATCGAGGCAAGACGGCCTTTTCCATCAGTAATGGCCGACATTACGAATTTAATGTCCTGCCATTCGGTCTCTGCAACGCCCCTGCCACGTTCTCCAGACTAATGGAATCTGTCTTGAGCGGCCTCACTTGGGAGATATGTTTAGCCTATCTTGATGACGTCATTGTTTTTAGCCAGACCTGGGCCGACCACTTGCAGCCCTCCGTTGAGTTTTCACCCGAATTCGCCAGGCAGGCCTCAAGCTACATCCATCCAAATGTGTCCTGGCCGCAAAAACTGTCTCGTTCCTAGGCCATACTATTTCCCAAGCGGGAATTTCCCTAGATCCCA
Source organism: Coenobita brevimanus (assembly GCF_032717465.1). Taxonomy (NCBI): domain Eukaryota; kingdom Metazoa; phylum Arthropoda; class Malacostraca; order Decapoda; family Coenobitidae; genus Coenobita; species Coenobita brevimanus. Next base: position 13,667,387 of record NC_136986.1, on the reverse strand, counting down.
ACAAGCTTCGTGCCATAGTGAACATACCACCTACGCAGGATGTCCACGGTGTCCGTGCCTTCTTGGGACTCACGTCCTACTACCGCCGCTTCGTGAAGGGGTTTGCACAGATCGCTAAGCCTATTCACGATCTGACACGAAAAGGGGAACCTTTCCTCTGGACCGAGGACCGACGAGCTGCTTTTCAACAGCTAAAAGACAAGCTTGTCTCGGCCCCCATCGTGGCCTTTCCCGACTATGCCCTCCCTTTTCGCCTCTACACGGACATCTCCCTTAATGCGATCGACGCCGTCCTAGTCCAGGTACAGGCCGGTCGGGAACACATTATCGCATGCGCTAGCCGCACACTGAACCCGGCCGAGAAAAATTATGCCGCCACCAAGCGAGAATGCCTCGGCATAATCTGGGCCCTCTAATATTTCAGGGCTTATCTTTCTGGGACCCAAGTCACGGTAATAACCGACCACCAGTCACTCCAGTGGCTGCAACAATCGGACTCCCATAACGCCCAAATCGTCCGATGGCGTGACACCCTAGAGGAGTGTCAGTATGAGATTTCATACAGACCCGGAAAGCTCCACACCAACGCAGATGCCCTCTCCCGCCTTCCCATCCACGCGGTCCAACCAGATCCTGACCTGCTGAAACTCTGGCACCACAAGGAACGGCCCCCCTGGATCCCAGCTCACCTGTTTCCCAAGCTGTGCCGACAGGGCGACCACCTTTTAACCCCGTCCAGGCACATTCTCTTGGCCCCCAATGCGGCACGCGACACCCTGCGCCAGTTACACGTCCACAATGGCATCCATTTGGGCACCAAAAAATTGCTACAGGTGTTCAATGACATTTACTGGGCCCCGAACCCCTCCACCCTCGCCAAGGAAATTATTTAGACTTGCCACGCCTGTGTGCTTGGGAAAGACATTACCCGGACCGCCGGGCCATCTGGCCATATCACCGTCCACAAGCCCTGGCAACTCCTGGCGGTCGACGTAGTAGGACCTCTTCCCCGCAAATCTGGATATAAATAAGTGATCACTTTTGTTGACACGTATTCTAAATTCGTAGTAGCCTGCCCCGCTAAGGAACATCACGCCGTCGCTGTTGCCGTTGCCTTACTCCGACACGTGTTCCCCTACTTTGGCATTCCCCAAGCCATCCATTCCGATAATGCCCCCCGAGTTCTCCGGAAAAGTCTGTGAAGAACTGGCCAGGATTTTTGGATACGAGATCTCCCACTCCTCACCATACTGGCCCCCAGGGAACGCGGTGTGTGAACGCAGCCATCGTACCCTGGTCAATCAGCTACGCACCAGAATCGAGGCTACGAAAGACAACGATTGGCTGGCACACGTGAAAATCGTCCAGTGGGGCATGAATTCGTGCCCCCAGGAAGACGGAGTTTCCCCCCACGAAAGGATCTTTGACGAAACCCCCCTCCTACTACCCCTACGCCATCATCTGCAACCGCCTACTTCCGCTCCCACCACAGACCTGCTGCAATTGCTAAAAGGGCGAATATACCACCTACAGAGGAGTTTAGACCTTGAATCCGACACAGCCACCAACCCCTTCAAACCAGGCGACACAGTCGTCGTCGCCCAACTTCCCACCCCCCACAAGCTCGCCCCCCGTTTCACGGGCCCCCACACCATCACCAAAGTCCCCAACCCTTACCAGGTGGTCGTGGACTACCACGGCACTCCCCGTACCCTCCGCAACTGGCACGTGCGCCCCTTCCGCACGCCCACCTCCCCCACCCCAACCCCACACCCCCAGCCCCCTCCGACCCCCGCCCCACCATCTACAACCGCATATGAGTGCTACGTCTCCTCCTCACCCTCCCACTCCGCCCCCCCTACCGCCTCCACCTCCCCCACCCCCGGCACCTCACCTGACACCTCCCCCGCCACCCCCCCTCACCCCTTCCTTCCATGGCTTCCCCCTCAATCCCCACTCCCACATCTCCTGCCCATGCCACCACTCCCTCCCCCCTACCCACTACCACCCCCCCCTCTCCTACACCCCATCCGTACACCCACTCAGCCCACTCCGCACCCCACCGCGTACCCAAATGCAAAACAACACGCCCATCCCAGCCGCCCACTCTCACCTCTTCCGCCCACACCACCACACCCTCGCCACAACCCCCTTCCACCCCCCTCCCCCCACCCACCATCTGTACGCCCACTCCACCAATACCACGTTCCACCACGCCCGTGGTGCGCAAGACAACACGCCCACCTCCAACGCCCACTTCTCCCCCCACCCCAACCCTCAAGACCACCACCACCCGCTCAGGCCGCCTCTCACGCCCACCCGCCCGATACTCACACACCCCTACACCACCCACCTCTCCACAACTTCACACCATCAAGCTACACCAGGCCCAAATCCCGTCTATCTGTACTCCCCAGAGACTTAACGCTGCATTACCACGACACAAAACCCGGCCTTCACCCACACTATCCAGCATTCAGCCTCCAACCACACTGACAGCCACACCAAGCAACATGAGGATCAAGCGTGCCGTATGGGCCCCTACCCTTACTAGGAACCGCAGACTCCGCGGGCCACACCACCTGTTAAATATCCTCCAGTCGACCACCGCCCCCTCCGCACTCTTCCTCACCTATGACCCAGCACAGGAGGAAAATTCCTACATTGTCGCTTGGCAGAACACACTGCGACACCTCCAGCCCGTCTACACCACTCCCAACACACTAGCGTTCCACCTCCAGCCACGGGGACGTGACTTTTTACAAGAACAGGGTGGTGAAATGCGTGGCTTTAACAGTACTCCCGAGGAAACTCCCGGAGAATACCATAGTATCCCCGACGACAGGGCGAACCAGGAACAACAGAGTTTGCCCACAAGCATGCCGACACCCCCACACGGACCCCACGGGGTAGCCGCCACCAGCCACAACCACTAAGGGCAACAATGACGCATGTCAGCCCGGGCCGTGCGCCCCTGTGACATACAGCCACCATGCCGCCGCCACAGTAGGCGAAAGACACTACCTACGCATGGCGGAATCACTGAGTTAGCTAGGGGTGGAGTTAGAACTAATACTCCAGACAGCGACCCTCTGGTAGAGACGATCTATGGTCGCTCCCAAAGTGCTTCGGTAGAGACGATCAATGGTCGCTCACTTAGGGTTCCGGTAGAGACGATCAATGGTCGCTCCCACAGTGTCCAGGTTGAGACGATCAATGGTCGCTCCCTTAGTGTTCCGGTAGAGTCGATCAATGGTCGCTCCATTAGTGTTCCGGTAGAGATGATCAATGGTCACTCCCACAGTGTCGAGGTTGAGACGATCAATTTTCGCTTTCTTAGGGTTCCGGTTGAGACAATCAATGGTCGCTCTCACAATGTCCAGGTAAAGATGATCAATGGTCGCTCCCTTAGTGTTCCGGTAGAGACGATCAATGGTCGCTCCCACAGTGTCCAGGTTGAGACGATCAATGGTCGCTCCCTTAGTGTTACGGTAGAGACGATCAATGGTCACTCCCACAGTGTCCAGGTTGAGACGATCAATGGTCGTTCCCTTAGTGTTCCGGTTGAGACGATCAATGGTTGCTCCCACAGTGTCCAGGTAGAGACGATCAATGGTCGTTCCCTTAGTGCTCCGGTAGAGACGATCAATGGTCGTTCCCACAGTGTCCAGGTAGAGACAATCAATGGTCGCTTCCTTAGTGTTCCGGTAGAGATGATCAATGGTCGCTCCCACAGTGTCCAGGTTGAGACGATCAATGGTCGCTCCCTTAGTGTTCCGATAGAGACGATCAATGGTCGCTCCCACAGTGTCCAAGTTGAGACGATCAATGGTCGCTCCCTTAGTGTTCCGGTTGAGACGATCAATGGTCGCTCCCACAGTGTCCAGGTTGAGACGATCAATGTTCGCTCCCTTAGGGTTCCGGTTGAAACGATCAATGGTCGCTCCCACAGTGTCCAGGTAGAGACGATCAATGGTCGCTCTCTTAGTGTTCCGGTAGAGATGATCAATGGTCGCTACCACAGTGTCCAGGCTGAGACGATCAATGGTCGCTCCGTTAGTGTTCCTGTAGAGACGATCAATGCTCGCTCCCTTAGTGTTCCGGTAGAGACGATCAATGGTCGCTCCCTTAGTGTTCCGGTAGAGACGATCAATGGTTGCTCCCACAGTGTCCAGGTAGAAACGATCAATGGTCGCTTCGTTAGGGTTCCGGTTGAGACGATCAATGGTCGCTCCCACAGTGTCCAGGTTGAGACGATCAATGGTCGCTCCCACAGTGTCCAGGTTGAGACCATCAAATGTCGCTCCCTTAGGGTTCCGGTTGAGACAATCAATGGTCGCTCCCACAGTGTCCAGGTAGAGACGATCAATGGTCGCTCCCTTAGTGTTCCGGTAGAGACGATCAATGGTCACTCCCACAGTGTCCAGGTTGAGACGATCAATGGTCGCTCTCTTAGTGTTCCGGTTGAGATGATCAATGGTCGCTCCCACAGTGTCCAGGTAGAGACGATCAATGGTCGTTCCCTTAGTGCTCCGGTAGAGACGATCATTGGTCGCTCCCACAGTGTCCAGGTAGAGACTATCAATGGTCGCTCCCTTAGTGTTCCAGTAGAGACAATCAATGGTCGCTCCCACAGTATCCAGGTTGAGATAATCAATGGTCGCTCCCTTAGTGTTCCGGTAGAGACGATCAATGGTCGCTCCCACAGTGTCCAGGTTGAGACGATCAATGTTCGCTCCCTTAGTGTTCCGGTTGAGATGATCAATGGTCGCTCCCACAGTGTCCAGGTTGAGAAGATCAATTGTCGCTCCCTTAGGGTTCCGGTTGAAACGATCAATGGTCGCTCCCACGGTGTCCAGGTAGAGACGATCAATGGCTGCCCCCAGGGTTTTCCGGTAGAGACGATCAATGGTCGCTCCCACAGTGTCCAGGTTGAGACGATCAATGGTCGCTCCCTTAGGGTTCCGGTTGAGACGATCAATGGTCGCTCCCACAGTGTCCAGGTAGAGACGATCAATGGTCGCACTCTTAGTGTTCCGGTAGAGATGATCAATGGTCGCTACCACAGTGTCAAGGTTGAGACGATCAATAGTCGCTCCCTTAGTGTTCCGGTAGAGACGATCAATGGTCGCTCCCTTAGTGTTCCGGTAGAGACGATCAATGGTCGCTCCCTTAGTGTTCCGGTAGAGACGATCAATGGTCGCTCCCACAGTGTCCAGGTCGAAACGATCAATGGTCGCTTCGTTAGGGTTCCGGTTGAGACGATCAATGGTCGCTCCCACAGTGTCCAGGTTGAGACGATCAATGGTCGCTCCCTTAGTGTTCCGGTAGAGACGATCAATGGTCGCTCCCACAGTGTCCAGGTTGAGACCATCAATTGTCGCTCCCTTAGGGTTCCGGTTGAGACAATCAATGGTCGCTCCCACAGTGTCCAGGTAGAGACGATCAATGGTCGCTCCATTAGTGTTCCGGTAGAGACGATCAATGGTCGTTCCCACAGTGTCCAGGTTGAGACGATCAATGGTCGCTCCCTTAGTGTTCCGGTAGAGACGATCAATGGTCGCTCCCTTAGTGTTCCGGTAGAGACGATCAATGGTCGCTCCCACAGTCTCCAGTTGAGACGATCAATGGACGCTCTCTTAGTGTTCCGGTTGAGACGATCAATGGTCGCTCCCACAGTGTCCAGGTAGAGACGATCAATGGTCGTTCCCTTAGTGCTCCGGTAGAGACGATCAGTGGTCGCTCCCACAGTGTCCAGGGAGAGACTATCAATGGTCGCTTCCTTAGTGTTCCAGTAGAGATCATCAATGGTCGCTCCCACAGTATCCAGGTTGAGACAATCAATGGTCGCTCCCTTAGTGTTCAGGTAGAGACGATCAATGGTCGCTCCCACAGTGTCCAGGTTGAGACGATCAATGTTCGCTCCCTTAGTGTTCCGGTTGAGACGATCAATGGTCGCACTCACAGTGTCCAGGTAGAAACGATCAATGATCGCTTCGTTAGGGTTCCGGTTGAGACGATCAATGGTCGCTCCCACAGTGTCCAGGTTGAGACGATCAATGGTCGCTCCCTTAGTGTTCCGGTAGAGACGATCAATGGTCGCTCCCACAGTGTCCAGGTTGAGACCATCAATTGTCGCTCCCTTAGGGTTCCGGTTGAGACAATCAATGGCCGCTCCCACAGTGTCCAGGTGGAGACGATCAATGGTCGCTCCATTAGTGTTCCAGTAGAGACGATCAATGGTCACTCCCACAGTGTCCAGGTTGAGACGATCAATGGTCGCTCCCTTAGTGTTCCAGTAGAGACGATCAATGGTCGCTCCCACAGTGTCCAGGTTGAGACGATCAATGGTCGCTCTCTTAGTGTTCCGGATGAGACGATCAATGGTCGCTCCCACAGTGTCCAGGTAGAGAAGATCAATGGTCGCTCCCTTAGTGTTCCAGTAGAGACGATCAATGGTCGCTCCCACAGTATCCAGGTTGAGACAATCAATGGTCGCTCCCTTAGTGTTCCTGTAGAGACGATCAATGGTCGATCCCACAGTGTCCAGGTTGAGACGATCAATGTTCGCTCCCTTAGTGTTCCGGTTGAGACGATCAATGGTCGCTCCCACAGTGTCCAGGTTGAGACGATCAATTGTCGCTCCCTTAGGGTTCCGGTTGAAATGATCAATGGTCGCTCCCACGGTGTCCAGGTAGAGACGATCACTGGCTGCTCCCTTAGTGTTCCGGTAGAGACGATCAATGGTCGCTCCCACAGTGTCCAGATTGAGACGATCAATGGTCGCTCCCTTAGTGTTCCAGTAGAGACGATCAATGGTCGCTCCCTTAGTGTTCCGGTAGAGATGATCAGTGGTCACTCCCACAGTGTCGAGGTTGAGACGATCAATTGTCGCTTTCTTAGGGTTCCGGTTGAGACAATCAATGGTCGCCCTCACAATGTCCAGGTAAAGACGATCAATGGTCGCTCCCTTAGTGTTACGGTAGAGACGATCAATGGTCACTCCCACAGTGTCCAGGTTGAGACGATCAATGGTCGCTCCAATAGTGTTCCGGTTGAGACGATCAATGGTCATTCCCACAGTGTCCAGGTAGAGACGATGAATGGTCGTTCCCTTAGTGCTCCGGTTGAGACAATCAGTGGTCGCTCCCACAGTCTCCAGGTTGAGACGATCAATTGTCGCTCCCTTAGGGTTCCGGTTGAAACAATCAATGGTCGCTCCCACAGTGTCCAGGTAGAGACGATCAATGGTCGCTCTCTTAGTGTTACAGTAGAGATGATCAATGGTCGCTACCACAGTGTCCAGGTTGAGACGATCAATGGTCGCTCCCTTAGTGTTACGGTAGAGACGATCAATGGTCACTCCCACAGTGTCCAGGTTGAGACGATCAATGGTCGCTCCAATAGTGTTCCGGTTGAGACGATCAATGGTCATTCCCACAGTGTCCAGGTAGAGACGATGAATGGTCGTTCCCTTAGTGCTCCGGTTGAGACAATCAGTGGTCGCTCCCACAGTCTCCAGGTTGAGACGATCAATTGTCGCTCCCTTAGGGTTCCGGTTGAAACGATCAATGGTCGCTCCCACAGTGTCCAGGTAGAGACGATCAATGGTCGCTCTCTTAGTGTTACAGTAGAGATGATCAATGGTCGCTACCACAGTGTCCAGGTTGAGACGATCAATGGTCGCTCCCTTAGTGTTTCTTTAGAGACGATCAATGGTTGCTCCCTTAGTGCTCCGGTAGAGACGGTCAATGGTCGCTCCCTTAGTGTTCTGGTAGAGACGATCAACGGTCGCTCCCACAGTGTCCAGGTAGAAACGATCAATGGTCGCTTCGTTAGGGTTCCGGTTGAGACGATCAATGGTCGCTCCCACAGTGTCCAGGTTTAGACCATCAATTGTCGCTCCCTTAGGGTTCCGGTTGAGACAATCAATGGTCGCTCCCACAGTGTGCAGGTAGAGACGATCAATGGTCGCTCCCTTAGTGTTCCGGTAGAGACGATCAATGGTCACTCCCACAGTGTCCAGGTTGAGACGATCAATGGTCGCTCTCTTATTGTTCCGGTTGAGACGATCAATGGTCGCTCCCACAGTGTCCAGGTAGAGACGATCAATGGTCGTTCCCTTAGTGCTCCGGTAGAGACGATCAGTGGTCGCTCCCACAGCGTCCAGGTAGAGACTATCAATGGTCGCTCCCTTAGTGTTCCAGTAGAGACAATCAATGGTCGCTCCCACAGTATCCAGGTTGAGATAATCAACGGTCGCTCCCTTAGTGTTCCGGTAGAGACTATCAATGGTCGCTCCCACAGTGTCCAGGTTGAGACGATCAATGTTCGCTCCCTTAGTGTTCCGGTTGAGATGATCAATGGTCGCTCCCACAGTGTCCAGGTTGAGACGATCAATTGTCGCTCACTTAGGGTTCCGGTTGAAACGATCAATGGTCGCTCCCACGGTGTCCAGGTAGAGACGATGAATGGCTGCCCCCAGGGTTTTCCGGTAGAGACGATCAATGGTCGCTCCCTTAGTGTTCCGGTAGAGACGATCAATGGTCGCTCCCTTAGTGTTCCGGTAAAGAGGATCAATGGTCGCTCCCACAGTGTCCAGGTTGAGGCAGTCAATTGGTCGCTTCCTGTTAGCTCCTGTTGACGATCAATGGTCGCTCCCTTAGTGTTCCGGTAAAGACGATCAATGGTCGCTCCCACAGTGTCCAGGTTGAGACGATCAATGGTCGCTCTCTTAGGGTTCCAGTTGAGACGATCAATGGTCGCTCCCACAGTGTCCAGGTTGAGACGATCAATGGTTGCTCCCTTAGTGTTCCTGTAGAGACGATCAATGGTCGCTCCCACAGTGTCCAGGTTGAGACGATCAATGGTCGCTCCCTTAGTGCTCCGGTAGAGACGATCAATGGTCGCTCCCACAGTGTCCAGGTAGAGACGGTCAATGGTCGCTCCCACAGTGTCCAGGTAGAGACGATCAATGGTCGCTCCCACAGTGTCCAGGTAGAGATGATCAATGGTCGCTCCCACAGTGTCCAGGTTGAGACGATCAATGGTCGCTCCCTTAGTGCTCCGGTAGAGACGATCAATGGTCGCTCCCACAGTGTCCAGGTAGAGACGATCAATGGTCGCTCCCTTAGTGTCCCGGTAGAGACGATCAATGGTCGCTCCCACAGTGTCCAGGTAGAGACGATCAATGGTCGCTCCCCTAGTGTCCAGGTAGAGACGATCTATGGTCGCTCCCAGGGCGTGTCCAGGAGAGGGACGTCTCCACGACCGGAGATCGAACTCCAGGTATCCTGTCCCAGAACATCCCGGACAGACCTCCCTGCCTCCCCCGGTCTCTGTTCTTTACGCCTGGCCCTAGAGCAGACACACCTGTCGGGCCCCAGTGACAGTCGCTGCCGCAGTCCTTCCCTGACGGCGCCTCTAGACATTGGAGACCGCAGCCCGTCGTCTCTCTCGGCCCTCCCCAGGACACCCGGGCGAGACCTCTCCACGCCCCCACGACGCCGGGACCTGACACAGAGGTTCCGGGACCTATTTGGCCCCAGTCCCAAGGGCCTTACCCCGGAGCCCAGTCCGGAAGCCACAGGGAGACCCGGACACGAGAGGACGCCCTTGTGAGCCGCCCCGTGCCCTCTCGGCTCGCCCTGTCTTGATGGTGCCCCTGGTTCAGCCGGATCACCAATGTCATGCCCCTGTTTTCTTCCCTGAGAGAATACGGGTGATAATGTAACAATAGTGAATTAGGTTAAGTGTGACTCTCTCTCTCTCCTAGAACAAGTATTGTGCAGTGAATCTATGTGATATATATCGGGGTAAATCAGATCACAATGAGAAGTTAGAGGTCGAGAATGTGGACTAAGATCTGAGTGAAAATATGTGCGAGTGTCACCCCGGATATCTATAAAGACATACCCCCATTGCTGGAAGAAAGACTGTGAGGAAGAAATGTCATTAATGTTCTCTCTCCCCACGCTGAAACAAGATCTATTGGCTAGCCGCGAAGTAATATTGTGAAAGTAGTAGGCTATCACGAGTATTTCGCCATTGTTACGCGTTGTGAAGCGAGATTCTATGTACTATACCTGGAGGACCTCTCTGACAGATGTGTGATTAGTAAGCCTGTGCCTAAAGAGACATACCCCCATTCCAACGAGAAAATATGAAGAAAGGAAGTATTAATCATATTCCCTCCCTCCTCACGCTGCCCCTAAAGCCCTCTCTATTACTCGCTCACGCCCTTAAAACTAAAGTAAGTGTCAATCAAGAATCAGAGTTATTTGCCAAAGTACTTTCGCTAGCAGACACCGTATAAACTCCCCTGCTAATATCTGTCGTCTTCCAATATTACTATAACTTTCTCCTCGCCGTTTTAAGTCACTCTCCGCGCCTCCCCTATCTCCTCCTAGTGAGTCACAACCCCCTCCCCCCCCTTCCGCGCTCTGCACGCACCTGAATTTACTGCACTCCTAATACTCTAGGATTTGTTGTGTTGTCATTAGTATCTAGAAAGCAAGTATCCTGCGAGATACACATATCTTAGATAAGGTTTTATATTGCTCTATATTGTGTTGCAATATCTGCTGAAATGTCCTGTGTCTGACTGTGGTAATATATGTGTATGGTGTTGCCGAAAGTTTTTATGTCCTGCCTCTCTTTATTGCACTAGCTCCGGTCTCGAAAGAGGACCCCGCTCCACGTTGGGCGAAATAGGAACGAGAAGTCGAGCCTAATTCTACCCAGCATTACACTGGTGGCCGGCGGTGGTTCTAGATCCGAGCGTAGAAGAGAGGTAAGCAGGAAATATTTGGAAAAATGGCAACTAAACCGCACGTTCAGTTACCCAAGTTTGACCCTGACCAGTATGACATACACACATATCTTGCAATAATTAAACCATTACTAGATATTGGCTTTGAAAATGACCAACAAAAAATTGCAGTCACGCTACCACTACTGGGTAAAGCCGCAGCAAACATTGTGCCGAAAATCGTCCCAGAACTCACCTGGCAGAACTTTACTAAGTTTGCTGTCCAAGCCATCACCCCATCATTAGGGAAAGTGGTGGCTTTATCGAAATTGGATAGCTTTGCATATGACGGGGATTTAGATAATACCCTGTTGCAGGCAAGACGCCTGATTACTGCTGCCTACCCGGAGACAGACGAAGAAACCCGGGACCAGCATACATTCAATACTCTGCTCCGAGTACTCCCAAGTGTTGTGAAGCAACACTTTACTATCCATGACCCAACAGGAGACATGGATAGAGATATACAGCTGATACGGCGCCTCCTGACCGCCTGCCCTTCTCCACAACAAATTAATGTAGTCAAGAAATTCCCCACCCGACCCCCGGCTCCCCCAGCCACACCGCGTCCGCCTCTGCCCCACGCCAGCCCGACCCCGACGCCTAGCCCACCCAGGGCGCACCCCTCCCGTCGGCGCTCCGCCCCGCGAGAAAACCCAAACCTAATTCTGATCAACCCGTGGGAATTCACAGCCTGCAACTCCCGCTGCCCCCTTCACGACATACGGGACCAGTTGAAAGCTGCTCGCCGCAGAAACACAACCCCGGGTTCGCGTAAAGTGTCCGCCCTAGAAGGCGAGGCCCCAGGGGACGAGCTGGCGCCCGTGGACGAACCCCCTCCAGGAGAACTAGAGCAGGAACAGGAGCACGAGAGCCCTAGCCAGCTGGATTTTTAGGCCCGGCCCCACACCAACCCACGGTGGCGGGGGCCGTCACCCCTAAGTATCGCCCCCCAGTATACCACAAGATGAAAATAAATGGCGTGAAGGCCAGACTACTAGTTGATATGGGAGCAGCCAGATCCTGCCTTTACAGCCATTATTTCTCCCGCTACAAATCACGGTTTGGCCCACTCCGCCCTACTACCACTCATCTTGTGGACGCGGAGGATGGCCCCCTGCCCATCCGTGGGGAGACTCGGGCCCTACGGGTCGACACCCACCAGCCAGTATCCGCCCAACACCCATTCATCGTTTTTGATTCCTCCTGCCGGAGTTATGACGGGTATTTAGGGCTAGACTTACTTCAAAAACTTGGAGCCACGATCGACTGTCGCCACCGACAACTCCAGTTCCTCCCCCCACCCCGTTCCACTCCAGCCGTTTGCACATGCACGCCGCAGACCCGCCCGGAGGACTCCCCCTCCCCCCCAGTGCCCCCTCTCTTCCCCCCCTTCTTTGCCTCCCTCCCCCCCTCCCCCTGCACTGCCCCACCCCACTCCTGCCCCCTCCTTCCCCGCCACCATCTCCACCGCCGTTACCATCCCCTCACACCACGAGGCATGGGTGCCCCTGAACAGGCCTTCAGGTCCATCCGTTTTGTTCTCCCCCCTCCTCCCCTCCGGACCCCTTTCTGCCTGCCTTGTTTCCCCTACCTTCCTCCCTCCCCACCACACCGCCATTCGCATCGCCAATCTTGCCCCGTCCCCTCTCACCCTCCCCAAAGGGCTTATCATCGGAGAGATGGAAGAAGCCGAGCCCTGCGCCCCGTCCCCCTCCCACCACCCCGCCCCCCTTCCCCCCATCCCTGACCATCTCTCCGACCAACAGTCAGACGCCTTACGCCGCCTCCTCCTGGAGTTCCAGGATTTGTTTGCGACAGGACCCGCAGATATAGGACATACTACGTACCTGTCTCATGAGATCCATACGACAGGCCCACCGATACGACAACCTTCCCGACGTAAGAACCCCCGACAGAGAGAAGAGGAGGACCGCCAGGTGTGCGAGATGGAAGAGGCAGGTGTTATCTCCCCCTCCACAAGCCCGCGGTCCTCCCCCGTCGTTCTAGTAAAAAAGAAAGACGGCACGATGCGGTTTTGCATCGACTACCGCCACGTGAATGACGTCACAATTAAGGATGCTACCCCCCTCCCCCTCATTGACGATTCCCTAGACTCCCTCTACGGGGCATCTTGGTTTTCTACCCTCGACCTCCAGTCTGGATATTGGCAGGTCCCCGTCCACCCGGATCATCGAGGCAAGACGGCCTTTTCCATCAGTAATGGCCGACATTACGAATTTAATGTCCTGCCATTCGGTCTCTGCAACGCCCCTACCACGTTCTCCAGACTAATGGAATCTGTCTTGAGCGGCCTCACTTGGGAGATATGTTTAGCCTATCTTGATGACGTCATTGTTTTTAGCCAGACCTGGGCCGACCACTTGCAGCGCCTCCGTCGAGTTTTCACCCAAATTCGCCAGGCAGGCCTCAAGCTACATCCATCCAAATGTGTCCTGGCTGCAAAAACTGTCTCGTTCCTAGGCCATACTATTTCCCAAGCGGGAATTTCCCCAGATCCCAACAAGCTTCGTGCCATAGTGGACATACCACCTCCGCAGGATGTCCACGGTGTCCGTGCCTTCTTGGGACTCACGTCCTACTACCGCCGCTTCGTGAAGGGGTTTGCACAGATCGCTAAGCCTCTTCACGATCTGACATGAAAAGGGGAACCTTTTCTCTGGACCGAGGACCGACGAGCTGCTTTTCAACAGCTAAAAGTCAAGCTTGTCTCGGCCCCCATCGTGGCCTTTCCCGACTATGCCCTTCCTTTTCGCCTCTACATGGACGTCTCCCTTTACGCGATCGACGCTGTCCTAGTCCAGGTACAGGCCGGTCGGGAACACATTGTCGCATGCGCTAGCCGCACACTGAACCCGGCCGAGAAAAATTATGCCGCCACCAAGCGAGAATGCCTCGGCATAATCTGGGCCCTCCAATATTTCAGGGCTTATCTTTCTGGGATCCAAGTCACGATAATAACCGACCACCAGTCACTCCAGTGGCTGCAACAATCGGACTCCCATAACGCCCAAATCGTCCGATGGCGTGACACCCTAGAGGAGTGTCAGTATGAGATTTCATACAGACCCGGAAAGCTCCACACCAACGCAGATGCCCTCTCCCGCCTTCCCATCCATGCGGTCCAACCAGACCCTGACCTGCTGAAACTCTGGCACCACAAGGAACGGCCCCCCTGGATCCCAGCTCACCTGTTTCCCAAGCTGTGCCGACAGGGCGACCACCTTTTAACCCCGTCCAGGCACATTCTCTTGGCCCCCAATGCGGCACGCGACACCCTGCGCCAGTTACACGCCCACAACGGCATCCATTTGGGCACCAAAAAATTGCTACAGGTGTTCAATGACATTTACTGGGCCCCGAACCCCTCCACCCTCGCCAAGGAAATTATTCAGACTTGCCGCGCCTGTGTGCTTGGGAAAGACATTACCCGGACCGCCGGGCCATCTGGCCATATCACTGTCCACAAGCCCTGGCAACTCCTGGCGGTCGACGTAGTAGGACCTCTTCCCCGCAAATCTGGATATAAATACGTGATCACTTCTGTCGACACGTATTCTAAATTCATAGTAGCCTGCCCCACTAAGGAACATCACGCCGTCGCTGTTGCCGTTGCCTTACTCCGACACGTGTTCCCCTACTTTGGCATTCCCCAAGCCATCCATACCGATAATGCCCCCGAGTTCTCCGGAAAAGTCTGTGAAGAACTGGCCAGGATTTTTGGATACGAGATCTCCCACTCCTCACCATACTGGCCCCCAGGGAACGCGGTGTGTGAACGCAGCCATCGTACCCTGGTCAATCAGCTACGCACCAGAATCGAGGCTACGAAAGACAACGATTGGCTGGCACACGTGAAAATCGTCCAGTGGGGCATGAATTCGTGCCCCCAGGAAGACGGAGTTTCCCCCCACGAAAGGATCTTTGACGAAACCCCCCTCCTACTACCCCTACGACATCATCTGCAACCGCCTACTTCCGCTCCCACCACAGACCCGCTGCAATTGCTAAAAGGGCGAATATACCAACTACAGAGGAGTTTAGACCTTGAACCCGACACAGCCACCAACCCCTTCAAACCAGGTGACACAGTCGTCGTCGCCCAACTTCCCACCCCCCACAAGCTCGCCCCCCATTTCACGGGCCCCCACACCATCACCAAAGTCCCCAACCCTTACCAGGTGGTCGTGGACTACCACGGCACTCCCCGTACCCTCCGCAACCGGCACGTGTGCCCCTTCCGCACGCCCACCTCCCCCACCCCAACCCCACACCCCCAGCCCCCTCCAACCCCCGCCCCACCATCTACAACCGCATATGAGTGCTACGTCTCCTCCTCACCCTCCCACTCCGCCCCCCCTACCGCCTACACCTCCCCCACCCCCGGCACCTCACCTGACACCTCC
This sequence comes from Coenobita brevimanus, assembly GCF_032717465.1. NCBI lineage: Eukaryota > Metazoa > Arthropoda > Malacostraca > Decapoda > Coenobitidae > Coenobita > Coenobita brevimanus. The sequence continues at coordinate 13,652,150 of NC_136986.1, read as the reverse complement.
CCCGCCACCCCCCCCTCACCCTCGCCCCTTCCTTCCACGGCTTCCCCCTCAATCCCCACTCCCACATCTGCCCACGCCACCACTCCCTCCCCCCTACCCACTACCACCCCCCCTCTCCTATCCCCCATCCGTACACCCACTCAGCCCACTCCGCGCCCCACCGCGCACCCAAACGCAAAACAACACGCCCATCCCAGCCGCCCACTCCCACCTCTTCCGCCCACACCACCACACCCTCGCCACAACCCCCTTCCACCCCCCTCCCCCCACCCACCATCTGTACGCCGACTCCACCAATACCATATTCCACCACGCCCGCGGCGCGCAAGACAACACGCCCACCTCCAACGCCCACTTCTCCCCCCACCCCAACCCTCAAGACCACCACCACCCGCTCAGGCCGCCTCTCACGCCCACCCGCCCGATACTCACACACCCCTACACCACCCACCTCTCCACAACTTCACACCATCAAGCTACACCAGGCCCAAATCCCATCTATCTGTACTCCCCAGAGACTCAACGCCGCATTACCACGACACAAAACCCGGCCTTCACCCACACTATCCAGCATTCAGCCTCCAACCACACTGACAGCCACACCAAGCAACATGAGGATCAAGCATGCTGTATGGGCCCCTACCCTTACCAGGAACCACAGACTCCGCGGGCCACACCACCTGTTAAATATCCTCCAGTCGACCACCGCCCCCTCCGCACTCTTCCTCACCTATGACCCAGCACAGGAGGAAAATTCCTACATTGTCGCTTGGCAGAACACACTGCGACACCTCCAGCCCGTCTACACCACTCCCAACACACTAGTGTTCCATCTCCAGCCACGGGGACGTGACTTTTTACAAGAACAGGGTGGTGAAATGCGTGGCTTTAACAATACTCCCGAGGAAACTCCAGGAGAATACCATAGTATCCCCGACGACAGGGCGAACCAGGAACAACAGAGTTTGCCCACAAGCATGCCGACACCCCCACACGGACCCCACGGGGTAGCCGCCACCAGCCACAACCACTCCGGGCAACAATGACGCATGTCAGCCCGGGCCGTGCGCCCCTGTGACATACAGCCACCACGCCGCCGCCACAGTAGGCGAAAGACACTACCTATGCGTGGCGGAATCACTGAGTTAGCTAGGGGTGGAGTTAGAACTAATACTCCAGACAGCGACCCTCTGGTAGAGACGATCTATGGTTGCTCCCAAAGTGTTTTGGTAGAGACGATCAATGGTCGCTCCTGCAGTGTTCAGGTAGAGACGACCAATGGTCGCTCCCTTAGGGTTCCGGTTGAGACGATCAATGGTCGCTCCCACAGTGTCCAGGTAGAGACGATCAATGGTCGCTCCCTTAGTATTCCGGTAGAGACGATCAATGGTCACTCCCACAGTGTCCAGGTTGAGACGATCAATGGTTGCTCCCTTAGTGTTCCGGTAGAGATGATCAATGGTCGCTCCATTAGTGTTCCGGTAGAGATGATCAATGGTCATTCCCACAGTGTCCAGGTTGAGACGATCAATTGTCGCTCCCTTAGGGTTCCGGTTGAGACAATCAATGGTCGCTCCCACAATGTCCAGGTAGAGACGATCAATGGTCGCTCCCTTAGTGTTCCGGTAGAGACGATCAATGGTCGCTCCCACAGTGTCCAGGTTGAGACGATCAATGGTCGCTCCCTTAGTGTTCCGGTAGAGACGATCAATGGTCACTCCCACAGTGTCCAGGTTGAGACGATCAATGGTCGCTCCCTTGGTGTTCCGGTTGAGACGATCAATGGTCGCTCCCACAATGCCCAGGTAGAGATAATCAATGGTCGCTCCCTTAGTGCTCCGGTAGAGATGATCAATGGTCGCTCCCACACTGTCCAGGTTGAGACGATCGATGGTCGCTCCCTTAGTGTTCCGGTTGAGACGATCAATGGTCGCTCCCACAGTGTCCAGGTTGAGACGATCAATTGTCGCTCCCTTAGGGTTCCGGTTGAAACGATCAATGGTCGCTCCCACAGTGTCCAGGTAGAGACGATCAATGGTCGCTCCCTTAGGGTTCCGGTTGAGACGATCAATGGTCGCTCCCAAAGTGTCCAGGTAGAGACGATCAATGGTCGCTCCCTTAGTATTCCGGTAGAGATGATCAATGGTCGCTCCCACAGTGTCCAGGTTGAGACGATCAATGGTCGCTCCCTTAGTGTTCCGGTAGAGATGATCAATGGTCGCTCCATTAGTGTTCCGGTAGAGACGATCAATGGTCATTCCCACAGTGTCCAGGTTGAGACGATCAATTGTCGCTCCCTTAGGGTTCCGGTTGAGACAATCAATGGTCGCTCCCACAATGTCCAGGTAGAGACGATCAATGGTCGCTCCCTTAGTGTTCCGGTAGAGACGATCAATGGTCGCTCCCACAGTGTCCAGGTTGAGACGATCAATGGTCGCTCCCTTAGTGTTCCGGTTGAGACGATCAATGGTCGCTCCCTTGGTGTTCCGGTTGAGACGATCAATGGTCGCTCCCACAATGTCCAGATAGAGACAATCAATGGTCGCTCCCTTAGTGCTCCGGTAGAGATGATCAATGGTCGCTCCCACACTGTCCAGGTTGAGACGATCAATGGTCGCTCCCTTAGTGTTCCGGTAGAGACGATCAATGGTCGCTCCCACAGTGTCCAGGTTGAGACGATCAATGGTCGCTCCCTTAGTGTTCCGGTAGAGACGATCAATGGTCACTCCCACAGTGTCCAGGTTGAGACGATCAATTGTCGCTCCCTTAGGGTTCCGGTTGAAACGATCAATGGTCGCTCCCACAGTGTCCAGGTAGAGACGATCAATGGTCGCTATCTTAGTGTTCCGGTAGAGACGATCAATGGTCGCTCCCACAGTGTCCAGGTTGAGACGATCAATGGTCGCTCCCTTAGTGTTCCGGTAGAGACGATCAATGGTCGTTCCCACAGTGTCCAGGTTGAGACGATCAATGGTTGCTCCCTTAGGGTTCCGGTTGAGACAATCAATGGTCGCTCCCACAGTGTCCAGGTAGAAACGATCAATGGTCGCTTCCTTAGGGTTCCGTTTGAGACGATCAATGGTCGCTCCCACAGTGTCCAGGTTGAGACGATCAATGGTCGCTCCCTTAGTGTTCCGGTATAGACGATCAATGGTCGCTCCCACAGTGTCCAGGTTGAGACGATCAATTGTCGCTCCCTTAGGGTTCCGGTTGAGACAATCAATGGTCGCTCCCACAGTGTCCAGGTAGAGACGATCAATGGTCGCTCCCTTAGTGTTCCGGTAGAGACGATCAATGGTCAGTCCCACAGTGTCCAGGTTGAGACGATCAATGGTCGCTCCCTTAGTGTTCCGGTAGAAACGATCAGTGGTCGCTCCCACAGTGTCCAGGTAGAGACAATCAATGGTCGCTCCCTTAGTGTTCCGGTAGAGACGATCAATGGTCACTCCCACAGTGTCCAGGTTGAGACGATCAATGGTCGCTCCCTTAGTGTTCCGGTAGAGACGATCAATGGTCGCTCCCACAGTGTCCAGGTTGAGACGATCAATGGTTGCTCCCACAGTGTCCAGGTTGAGACGATCAATTGTCGCTCCCTTAGGGTTCCGGTTGAAACGATCAATGGTCGCTCCCACAGTGTCCAGGTAGAGACGATCAATGGTTGCTCCCTTAGTGTTCCGGTAGAGACGATCAATGGTCGCTCCCACAGTGTCCAGGTTGAGACGATCAATGGTCGCTCCCTTAGTGTTCCAGTAAAGACGATCAATGGTCGCTACCACAGTGTCCAGGTTGAGACGATCAATGGTCGCTCCCTTAGTGTTCCGGTTGAGACGATCAATGGTCGCTCCCACTGTGTTCAGGTAGAGACGATCAATGGTCGCTTCCTTAGGGTTCCGGTTGAGATGATCAATGGTCGCTCCCACAGTGTCCAGGTTGAGACGATCAATGGTCGCTCCCTTAGTGTTCCGGTTGAGACGATTAATGGTCGCTCCCACAGTGTCCAGGTAGAGACGATCAATGGTCACTCCCTTAGTGCTCCGGTAGAGACGATCAATGGTCGTTCCCACAGTGTCCAGGTAGAGACGATCAATGGTCTCTCCCTTAGTGCTCTGGTAGAGACGATCAATGGTCGCTCCCACAGTGTCCAGGTAGAGATGATCAATGGTCGCTCCCTTAGTGTCCCGGTAGAGACGATCAATGGTCGCTCCCACAGTGTCCAGGTAGAGACGATCAATGGTCGCTCCCACAGTGTTCGGGTAGAGACGATCAATGGTCGCTCCCCTAGTGTCCAGGTAGAGACGATCTATGGTCGCTCCCAGGGCGTGTCCAGGAGAGGGACGTCTCCACGACCGGAGATCGAACTCCAGGTATCCTGTCCCAGAACATCCCGGACAGACCTCCCTGCCTCCCCCGGTCTCTGTTCTTTACGCCTGGCCCTAGAGCAGACACACCTGTCGGGCCCCAGTGACAGTCGCTGCCGCAGTCCTCCCCTGACGGCGCCTCTAGACATTGGAGACCGCAGCCCGTCGTCTCTCTCGGCCCTCCCCAGGACACCTGGGCGAGACCTCTCCACGCCCCCACGACGCCGGGACCTGACACAGAGGTTCCGGGACCTATTTGGCCCCAGTCCCAAGGGCCTTACGCCGGAACCCAGTCCGGAAGCCACAGGGAGATCCGGACACGAGAGGACGCCCTTGCGAGCCGCCCCGTGCCCTCTCGGCTCGCCCTGTCTTGATGGTGCCCCTAGTTCAGCCGGATCACCAATGTCATGCCCTTGTTTTCTTCCCTGAGAGAATACGGGTGATAATGTAACAATAGTGAATTAGGTTAAGTGTGACTCTCTCTCTCTCCTAGAACAAGTATTGTGCAGTGAATCTATGTGATATATATCGGGGTAAATCAGATCACAATGAGAAGTTTGAGGTCGAGAATGTGGACTAAGATCTGAGTGAAAATATGTGCGAGTGTCACCCCGGATATCTATAAAGACATACCCCCATTGCTGGAAGAAAGACTGTGAGGAAGAAATGTCATTAATGTTCTATCTCTCCCCACGCTGGAACAAGATCTATTGGCTAGCCGCGAAGTAATATTGTGCAAGTAGTATCACGAGTATTTCGCCCTTGTTACGCGTTGTGAAGCGAGATTCTATGTACTATACCTGGAGGACCTCTCTGACAGATGTGTGATTAGTAAGCCTGTGCCTAAAGAGACATACCCCCATTCCAACGAGAAAATATCAAGAAAGGAAGTATTAATCATATTCCCTCCCTCCTCACGCTGCCCCTAAAGCCCTCTCTATTACTCGCTCACGCCCTTAAAACTAAAGTAAGTGTCAATCAAGAATCAGAGTTATTTGCCAAAGTACTTTCACTAGCAGACAACGTATAAACTCCCCTGCTAATATCTGTCGTCTTCCAATATTACTATAACTTTCTCCTCGCCGTTTTAAGTCAGTCTCCGCGCCTCCCCTATCTCTTCCTAGTGAGTCACAACCCCCTCCCCCCCCTTCCGCGCTCTGCACGCACCTGAATTTACTGCACTCCTAATACTCTAGGATTTGTTGTGTTGTCATTAGTATCTAGAAAGCAAGTATCCTGCGAGATACACATATCTTAGATAAGGTTTTATATTGCTCTATATTGTGTTGTAATATCTGCTGAAATGTCCTGTGTCTGACTGTGGTAATATATGTGTATGGTGTTGCCGGAAGTTTTTATGTTTTGCCTCTCTTTATTGCACTAGCTCCGGTCTCGAAAGAGGACCCCGCTCCACGTTGGGTGAAATAGGAACGAGAAGTCGAGCCTAATTCTACCCAGCATTACAATTACACTTAATGCTTAACAACACTTCACAGTTATCACACTTAATGCTTGACTCTTCACTATTTTCTCAAGTACCAATGATTTACAACTTTCAGTAACCCATCACTGTTTGCCACTGTTTTCAAAAGTACCAAAAATATACAATCTTTACTGACAGTAATTACACTTAATGCTTGTATAGCAACTCTCCACAAACTTCGCCAACAGCACTACACTGACACTACACCAAAACCGACTGCACTTCACTCACACTGAACTGAAACCCAACTAAACTTGTAATAATCTCTACCCCATATTAAGCTTGCAGTACTCTCATAACTTCGTGTTTACTCTCGACGGGCAACAGTTGCCAACTCGGAAACATCCCAAAACATGCCAGTGTTGTCTTACATTACATAACACTCTAGATCATTTGCCATATGAACTTAACCTACATGATTTAACAAGCAATCACTTAAATAAAATATTATAAAGAAAAAGAGCAAAAAATTAATGGATAGCTTACGAAATAACTATGCTTACACACAGAAGGCAAACTGGCAACTCTGACTTGTAACGATACGGGAACTACTATACACGAAACGCCGAGAAACTTCTCGAGCACCTAACTGGCAAATCCCCTTTCATAACAATGTAATTCTCACCTCCATCCAGCTGCGCGATGGAAGGACACGGAAAGTAAAATTCAGGGCCTGGGCAACCGCAACCAGCTGGTTGTAGTCAGTGCCAGAGTACCTGGTCGTGTTGCCCTCCATGGACTCTTGCCAGTAGGGCTCAAATGTAAGCGCCGTCACGTTTATCGTTGCGCCAAGGAAACTGCCAAAAATAATGTAATATTCTGAATGTACGGAAGCTGCAGTGCAACATTAGGTGGAAGTGACTTTTTATTCAGCCTATGATAATCCTGTAGGAATAAAGGCTATTGCATATTATTAAAAACAAGTATACTGTAGGTACTTCATGACAATTTTTTTTCAGTATTACTGGATTACTAATATTAATTTCTTTTAATTAATTTTCCCGACTCGATGTTCTCTTTGATTTCATTGTCTATAACATGTAAAGTGTCAGCTACAAATTATACCTGTTATACACTAATCTGCACTAGATTTTCAACCTTTCATATTTCACATTCCTCGGATGCAGAGAAATTCAAAGTTGTGTCTCTACTTCATTCCCATAACACTTTCTCATGACTAGCACCATATTCTAGTGTTAATCACTTATTAAACCCATTCAAGATGATGAGATGACAGTTTTAAGCCAGGTTAGAATGAAATGGGTATAGCCCAGTCTATACTCGTGAGTAATTTGGATACATTACTTATATTTTTCCAGTTTTGTAATGCCCAGTAATTTCAACACATTACATATGATACTTCAGTTCTGAAATGGTCAATAATCTATACACATTACTTGGTGTATTTCTCCGGGAAAAGGGTGGGAGGTGTGAGATAGCGTAGACCTGATGTGGGGGTCCAGGAAGCCACTTGCAGCACCCGGGCACCGTCAGGACTGTACGGCAAGTGAACCAACATGCTGTACCTGCACAATACGTTTATAGTTTTCAGGCAGAATGAATTATCTTTTTTCCCTCGACACTACAAAGGTGTAATTTATCATTTCCTGTAACTAATACAGGGACAGGTTCATGTAGTCTTTGGAAGAACCCTGGTGGTGAAAGTTATATCTAATCGAGGCTATAATTTAACCCCTTCGTTCAGGAAAGTACATGTATAACTAACCCCTCAGTCCGAAAATTGTTTCCTGAGAGAAATATTCTGGCAGAAAAAGGAATGAACGAATATATATATATATATATATATATATATATATATATATATATATATATATATATATATATATATATAGATATATAGATAGATAGATAGGTAGATAGATAGATATGTGTGTGTGTGTGTGTGTGTGTGTGTGTGTGTGTGTGTGAAGTTAATTCTACTTATAGTCTTTCATCACATAGGGCCATCTTCTCGATGCCTTAGATGTTTTCTAGTAACAAATCTTCTCCAAGAGGAGGCGGTAGCTCATTCGGTAGAGAGTTGGCCTGCAGTTCTACCGGACCCAGGTTCAAATCCCCGCTGGGGGAGGGAACAGTTTACGGATTTGAATTTCATAAAATCAGACTTTACTAACATACCAGAAGACCCGCTGACATGTTGTAAAAATATCCCTGCTAATACCAATACACCAGTCCTGTATGAGACAGCCCAAGCATGTATTCAATATGGACGATGGGTGTTAGCGCCGAAGTGGTGGCATGTAGAAGTATATGGTATGTAGGAGGACTACTGGGCCTTGGGAGCAAGCTGTGAAGCCTATGCCCAGAGTCGGACACATTAAAATAAAAAAAAATGTTTCCTACGTGAGCCATTGGTTCTATATACTTGGCACTGTTTTTCCCTCGCCGAAACAAAGTTGTATGTAGGGTTTCTCACGGGATAAAGACCACTTACTCCACTTTTTAGCTTTAACTTAGCCTAATATTATCACCTCTCCATCATGAATGCTAAGCTGTAACTAGATATCAGTACCATGATACGTTGTTAGTCATGAAAATTGTTAGTGAAAGGATATAAAACCTCAAAATTGTTATTCTGTAACTTAGCTGTGTGAAGTAAGATGCGGAAGAAAAAAAAAAATCTGGGACAAGTTTTAATGAAGGGAAAAAATGAGAATATAGACGGACAAGTAATAATATCAAAGTGCATTGTTCTTTCTTCAGTCCAAAAGAGCTTTGAACTTCCAACTCAGCACTGGACAGCAGGCTTTTATTCAGTGTGGAACTCTGGCTACGATTTCCTTGTACTTGTTGGGAAAATTAGAGCGTTGGCAGATATTGTTGCTCAAAAGTGTATTAGCCACATAAATATTACAGCGTCATTTTTTTGGGGGGATGGGGAAATGGGGGATTCTTACAACCGCTAGATCATTTTATTCACATCTGGAGAGTTTTTAAATACAGGGTTGAAATATAGCCTTCATCATCTCTTTCACAGCAAAAACTCCTTCCAAAACTCAATTTAAATTCTTTAGTTTTTCCCCTTATTAAAATTTATGAGACTTGGTAAGATCTCATCTATGATTACATATACGTCATTGTTAAAGCTGTTTAAATGACACACAAGTACATAAGAGGGTGTCCCATGCAAAAATAGTAAAGAAGAATCAGCCTACTCTCGTAAGGCAATGGAAACTCGACACAAATGAAATTACACTTAAATTACAAAGGGGAATACGGACTCCTAGATAATAACAGAGATATACACATGTCTGTGGCCGTGGTGTGCCTGGTGCACGTGCCCATTACTCTAGTTCCCATCAGCCAAGTGTGGGGACAATCAATATTACTGTGTGAAAGGAGAGGAAAGGATTTCAGCCCGCGGAGCTGCTTTTGATGATCCTGAGGCATGTATTGGGGCACACTTTCTGGGGATTGACAATTCGTGCATCATGGATTTTTCACGGTATTTTTTTTTTTTTTTTTATTGTCCATGAAGGAATACCTGGGCCCAAGATCATTATCACCAGAAACTCTCCCTACACTGGCTTGACCTCCCTTTGACATGAGCAAACATAACAGAATGGTATTCTGTTGAAGTCAGTGAATTATACGGGTGGCAAGCTCTGACAGTAATTATGGCACACATAAAAATGGCATGCCATACAGGACTATTGGATCACGGACGACCTCACAGCCACACCTGTCTTTGGGAGCTACAGGGCACATTACACAGTACTTTGCCATATTATGGTTCCTGGACTTTTCCCCCAACGTGGGACCCTTACCCAATGACAGGGTGTGGAAAATTCGCCCAATTCTGACCATGCTAAAAGGTTCTCCCATTTTTTTTTTTTTCTTGTTGTTGCCTTTCCATAAAGCGGTGATGGTTGAGTTGCATGTATTGTTCTGGGGTTGACTGGCATTTATCCAATACACATCATCCAACGTCATCGATTATGCATCACAGTCTCTGTTGCTTGTGACTGCAAGATTGGATATATGCTGGACTTTGTAATTATCGAACGTCTAGCGAGAGGATAATATAACCGCCTGCGTTTCTTCTTGTATTATGTAACTGTCAAGTTTCTCCTTGAAGATGGGACAGGAACCAGCGGTACTGTCAAGCGGTACTGCCAAGACTGAGAATGGTGCTTTACTCATCGAGAATTTTGGTAACATGTCGGTCAATCTCTGGCATAACAAGCGGTATGTACTGTAGGTGGTACAAGAATGTGTTCCTACACCTTTCTGCTATCAGGTTTGCCTGGGACTGACTTCGGTCACCCCGGGCAAGTACCACATCTCTCAGCACAACGCATACAACAACACCGTTTTTTCTATACCGAGAAATGACTCTCCGGTGGTCATTTCTCGACGACTTCTTCTAGCCAGGGACATTGAGAGCAATCCTGGACCTACCAACAAATACATATGTCCAACATGCTCAAAACCTATCACGTCGGGCCAACAAACAAAGGGTTCAGTTAAGTGCAATTCCTCCAAGAACTGGACCATTTACACCTGCACAACACTTTGCTTCCAGAAACCATTACACAAACATATAGACCTGCACCTTATGCTCTTTCCCCCCACCCACTAACCAGCCCACCAACCCTAATCCTACTTCTTCCATACCTCCTCAGCCTAACCCACTGATCCTTCCCACACCATCCAATCCCCCAACCCCTCCCATTCCACCCCATTCTAATCCACCTCAACCCTTACCTCCATCACAACCTTCTCCTACCCCTTCCCTGCCACCCACACCACCACTTCCCCCCGTCCTGCAGCAGTCAACACACATCGCACACACAGCATAAACATCCATTGATTAAACATAAATGGCATAAACACCAAAAAACAAGAACTCACACAATTCATAAAACAACAAAACATACACATTGCATTTTACAAGAAACAGAACTATGCAGAACACGAGAAACACCAACTTTTCATAATTTCACCACCATTAGGCAAGACCAGGCCAATGGCGGTGGACTCATCACCCTGGTACACAAATCAATCAACTTTGCAGATACCATTGCACACACAAAGTCACTTCTCCCCTCACATGACACCACACCTGAAATACAATCAATTAAATTATGCACCGGTAACAAATCACATATAACAATCGCCAACATATATATTCCCCCCCTGTCGTCCCTCACAGTACCACACAATTACTCTCCACAGATACACCACATCACTGACGTACCCAACTTCATCCTAGGTGGTGATTTGAATGCCAAGACATCGGCCTGGCATGTCAACAACCCTGACACAGACAGAGGACTGGTACTACAATCCCAAGCAGATCATCTTTTCACACTTGAATATTCTCCATCAACATACCCATATCCCACACCAAGCCCCCTTCCTCCCATCATCCCCAGACATCACCTTTTGCTCCCCAAACCTCGCCCATAACATCCTGGAGAGTGGTCAAAACCCTTGGATCTGATCACCTCCCATGCATCATCACTACCAAAACCAGAATCACCCCAGCTGGCCAGAGACATACATACAATAAATATAAGAGAGCCAACTGGGAGGCCTTCACAACTGAAACAGAACAACATCTTGAAACACTAAACAGTACACCCGTCACAAACATCAACACCGCTTTGCTCACTTTCAATACAATTATACAAAATGCAGACAAAAGACACATCCCTAGAGACAACAGAAAGAGACACAATCCCTACTTCACACCAGAAATTCAAGGCCTCATCAGTCAACGGGACACACTACGACAATCCCCAACACCCCATACACAAGACACTGTATAACAAATACAAGAACTCAACACTCAAATAAACAATAAAATATCAGAACAGCAAACACTAAACCGGAATAATTATCTTCAAACACTTGACAAAACAAACACCATCAAAGTCTACAAAACACAAAACAGCATCACACTCTCCAACAACAGCACTACACAGTCATTCACTGCCATCACAACACAGACACCATAACTTCAAACAGACAACTAGCAAACACTCTCATCAATCACTTTCCACATGTCAGCCATCTAAACCCCCATCGCGACGACCGACGTATCATCCGACGTAAGAGACAGTTCCCCACAAACCCAGACTTCGCACCTTTCACTTACAACCAGACGAAGCACATCATCAGCAACCTTAAGCACTCATCTGCCTGTGAACCAGACAACATAAGCAACATTCATCTTAAACACCATGGACCACAAAGCATACAAGCACTCACCAACATATCAAACTACTGTACAGCTACTCACACAACATAATACCCTACATCTGGAAGCATGGCATTATCATCACTATCCCCAAACCCAACAAAGACCCCATGTTACCTTCCTCACACCGCCCCATCACACTCCCCTGCACCCCCTCTAAAGTCACTGAACGTCTGGTACTACAACTAGTTACACTTCACACACCCCTATCCCCATAACAACATGGCTTCGGCCCACTACACACCACAAACACTCTTCTTACAGACCTTACACAGAGAGTTTTTGATGGCATGAATTCAGCTAGGCCACCACACAGAACACTCCTAATCACACTAGACATTAGCAAAGCTTTTGATGCCATCACCTGCCACAACCTCACAAACAGAATATTCAACACAAACATGCACAATAACACAAAAAGATGGCTAGCAGACTACTTAGCAGGCAGATGTGCACATGCAACATTTGTCTTTCAGTCTTCGAACATCAGAAACTTCACAAATGGCGTCCCTTAAGGATCTGTATTGTCCCCTAAACTGTTTAACCTATACATGCACGACATACCCACATCCCACACACCACAGATACTCATAGCTTCCTATGCAGATGACAACATTTACACGTACACACCAAATTGCAAAAACAGTTGCACACATCCTCCAACCTTATCTCAACACACTACACAAATGGTTCACCAGAAACAGGCTCAAAATAGCCCCATCCAAATCTATAGTGACCCTTCTCACAAAATGGACAGCATAACGCAGTCGCATTCGACACCTCACCATAAACAACACTCCCCTAACACACACACACACACACACACACACACACACACACACACACACACACACACACACACACACACACACACACAAAATCCTTGTCTTTTAAACAACACGTCACAAACATTAATAATATAATAACACCAAGACTCAGTGTGTTCAGGTCACGTGCCCATATAACATTTGGACACATCAAAGAAACCACCACCACAGTATACGAACAATATATACGTTCAGTGATGAATTATGCAAGCCCTGCTTGGGCTCCTAACCTCAATAAAACACACTACAACATCCTACAGACCATACAGAACAAGGCCTTAAACATAATCACAGGCTGCACAGCTACTGCACCCACAGACCACCTACATTAAAAAAACATTGTACTCAAAGTCAAGGATCATCTAGACATGAAAGCAGCCAAATTATCTCTCCAGCTTCCACAAACCCACAACATCCACTACACTACATGGCAGCGTATCCACACACACACCAAAGGAACATCAAACAACACCCAGCACACGATATCACACACAGATACTGTCATCTCTTCCCCCTTGCCGCCTCAGACCAGCTTCCAGATGCATGTCTGTACTCAAATCACTCGCCGATCCATTCAGTCACTTAATGACAACACACAACTGCATGCACGGCCTCCTGATATCCATCCTTCTGAATCCTATCTCCCTGGTGAGGACAGGGTCCACCTGGCCAGGCTGAGATGTGGGCATCATCCTGCCCTCTTAAGTTACCAGAAGAGGCTGGATGACTCCATCGCTGATGCCTGTCCAAAACGTAACACAGCACCCCATACTATTAAGCACATTATGGAAGACTGCATTGCACGCAAACACCAACGCCAGCAACACAACATACACTCCTTGGGAGCTCTGTCAGAAAGCCCGGTCTCGGCCATGGCCTTCCTTAGGGACTCAGGGATGTTTGGCCTGACTGCCCAGTGAACAACAACAACAACTACTACTACTAATGTTGTGAATGCATTCATACTGTTCAGATAGGTTGTTGGCATAACTGCTGCACCAAGGACACAGTGCTGCAGTAATGCCTGACAGGGTTACCCAGGCACACTACCTCATGTGTCACCGCATGGTAAATCTGGGCACCTGCAGGTTAAAAACTGTACAGGCAGTGCAATGTCTGCCTGAACTGTCAGTGACGGCAGCAGGTTCACAAGGAAATGCTGTACCAGTGCAGTGAGTTAAAGATTTCTTCAGTCACTGGTGTGTGGGAGTGTAAATAGTGTATATAGTAATCTTACTACATAAGAAATTATAATATAGTTTATAATAAAAAAAAATGAGTAAGAAAACACTCAAGTTACACTGCAAGTGAATATATAGTATACGTGTTATGGTAATACAGTGCAAGATACATGCAAATTGGATTTGTTGTGGTAATGAACAAGTAATCGTTGTGTGCTATTCCTCTAGTGCACTAAGAAATTACCATAGCAAGTGATTTTACCACAGAAGAATTTAGAATATAAGGAAAAGTACGGGTGTACGAAAATGATCTCAGGATATGGTGGATGAATTCGTAATACAAGTGCCAGAAATAAAGAAATTATTTTCAGGTTACAGTGCAAGTGAAATTGCATTACAAGAGCAAATATGTGCTACGGTAATATAGTGTACTATTAGTGCAAACTGGTTTTGTTGTGATACTCTTTTATTTGTTTCTGGACATTCGCAACATTTTCTTTAATTTTATCTCTGCTGAACGCCACCTCTCTTCCTCTAAACCTCACCTTCTGCCCAGTACTGAGACTCAGCTCTCTAAGGCGACTTAAAGCAAACCCCTCTCTGTATCCTCCCACTTTCTCTATACTCACTTCAAAGCGAAAAGTGGCTGTTGTGTATATGTACACTCGCGATCAATAATTTCTGCCCAGCGGTGCTCTCTCCCTACCCCTGTATACCTAGGGAAGAGGAGAGAGGTTGGACGAGAGGAGCTCCACCCACCACTACCCCAGCTCCCAACCCTCCCCCATGCCCTTACCCTACTCCCCATCCCACCAGTCATTCTTAACTGGCAGTTATAATTCAAGCTGATTTCATGCTGAACACTCTTGGTCGCACTACTGATACAAACACAGAACACTAGGATATCCTAAAAGTATATAATATATCTATCAGCACTCTGCAGGAAGAAATTAATGCATTATGAGGTTGACAGTAAAGCAAACACGTTAAGAATGGCTACCTCAGGCCTTATGTGTTGAGTGCACTGCTTTGCACACACACACACACACACACACACACACACACACACACACACACACACACACACACACACACACACACACACACACACAAGGAAAGAGAACCAAGTGGCGAAAGAATGCACTCAATCAGCTGAGGTTTGTTTAGACTACAACTGCCCAGGGGAATGTAAGTACACTGTGCATTTAGTATTGCAAAATGGACACATACTTTAGTAAAACAAATTTGGAAAAGAAAAGGGATAAAGGTAGAAAGCAAGATGATGATTTCTACCAAGAACTGGTTGAAGTGGAGACTCACAATAGACTGGTTGAACATGTACACAAACTGGAGATGGCTTTCAAAAATGAAATTGATGAAATAAAGAAGCAGATGCACTTGCAAAAGGAAGAAATAGAAAAACTAGGAAGGGAGGCCAGCAAGAAAGACACAACCATCAGTGAACTAACAGTGGAATTGAGTACACTTAGGAAGAAAACGAGTGAAATGGCAAATACAGTAGTCAATCACGAGAGTATTATGGAAGAGTTCAAAAATGATACAGAGACAATTAGGCAAGTAAGCAGTCTGATAGACCAGAGCAGTGATATTGAGGAGAAGATAACATAGGTGAATGAAGCTGTGCAAAGCTACAAAAATGATGTGGAAACCACGTATGCTGAAATAGTGAAAGTAAAGAAAGACTTAGAAACAAGGGTAGAGGAAAAAAGCATTAAAAAGGAAGTGAAAAGAATAATCCAAAACAATCCAAAGTTAGTCAGAGATTCAGTAGATATCAACAAATCTATAGTAATCACTGGTATAGAAGAGGAAGAAGTAAAAAGCAAGATCACAAGAGACAAAAAGGAGATGGCAAATGTAATGAGCTTACTGAAAGAAGTATCAGAGGAAATCTGTAGTAAATATATAGAGGAACACAAAAGGTTAGGGAAATACGAAAAAAGCAAGACCAGACCTCTAAAGGTAACTTTCCAGAGTGTAAACACTGTGGAGGAGATACTAAAAAATGCAAAGAATCTTATGGAAAAAGAGGAGTTCAAAAATGTATGGATAAAAAGATGCCTAACACAAGAGGAACTGGAATTACTGAAAGAGAAGAGGGAGGAAGCAAAAACAAAAAATGAGGGAAGATCAGAAGAGGAGAAGAACACATTTTTTTTTTTACAAAGTAATAGGATTGCAGGTACGAAAGTGGTACACAAACAGGAGGGAATAAAAAGGAGGAAGGTAGTAGAACCATGTCATGACAAGTATATAAACAAGATGATAAAGTTGATGTACTCAAATGTGGATGGAATGGTATATAAATTACTAGAGATGAATGATTATCTCAGAGAAAATGAACCACATATAACATGCCTAACTGAAACAAAATTAACACCAAGGATATCCAATGACATACTAAACTTTGAGGAATACAATATATGGAGAAGAGACAGAAATTTTAAAAAAGGAGGAGGAATTATAATATTAACTAAGAAAAATCTAAAAGTCAATGAAAAAAAACTAGATATACCCTCACAAGTAGAACTGATTGCAGTAGAGATCAACACATCTGAAGGTAAAGTAATTGTAGCCAATTTGTACATGCCACCCATATCAAACACTTGGGAAAGAGATGAATATGAAGACCTGGCAGAGAGTACAATTCAGAGTTTAAGATCATTACTACATAAAATGGAAGAGAAATCGAAAGACTTATACTAACTGGAGATTTTAATACAAATATAAATTGGAAAACTCTAGATATAATTAGCCAAGAAAGCTGTTGGGACCAAAAGCTCCTGGATCTCGTGCAAGAGTTTTTCCTAATGCAACATGTGAGGGAAACCACCAGAAAAGAGGACTCGATGTACCTTCAATGCTAGATCTAATATTTACTAGGCAAGATAATGATACTGACAGTTTAATATATCACCCTCCACTCGGCAAAAGCGATCATGCAGTACTAAATTACAACTTCAGGATAACATATGACATAGTTAACAGCAACGAAAGTTACAAAAAGAGCCTAAACTATAAAAAGGGAAATTATCAAGACCTAAAGAAGTATTTCTTAGAAGTTGATTGGGAAAATGAGCTTAGAGGACAAGATTTAAATGCTGTATATAAAAAATTCTGTGAATTTTATGATATAGGAGTCCAGAAGTACATCCCACAGCACAAAGAAGCAGATAAGAAAATACAGAAATGGTTCAATACAGAATGTAAAAAATCAAAAGAAAGAAGAGATTTGTTGTGGAATAGATACAGAAGACACAATAGTGAAAGGGCGTATAATAATTACAAACAGGCAGGAAATGATTATACAAGAATAAGGAGGGAAGCCCGAAAACGGTTTGAGGAGGATATGATAAATAAAAGTAGTGATCAACCAAAGCTGTTTTACAGCTACATCAGAAGCAAAACCAAAGTAAAAGATGTAATACAATCCATTATGGACGAGGGAATCACCTATACACAAGAGAAAGATATTTGTGAAGCGCTAAATAAGAATTTCCAATTAGTTTTTACAGAAGAAAAAAATTTTGAGAGGGACTATGTGGAACACGCATGTCCACACATACTACCAGATATACAAGTAGCAGAAAAAGTGATACAGGAGGAGTTAAGTAAATTAGACAGAGGAAAAGCAAGTGGTCCTGATGAAATTTCATGTTGGGTACTACGAGAATGTGCAAAGGAGTTAAGTAAATCATTATTTTTAATTTTCAAGAAATCCTTGAGTCAAGGTAAACTACCTGATATTTGGAAGAAAGCAAATATTGTCCCCTTATTCAAGAAAGGAAATAGACAAAATCCACTCAACTACCGACCAGTATCACTGACCAGTGTTGTAAGCAAAGTATTAGAAAAGCTTATGAGAAAAGCTTGGGTAAATCATCTAGAAGAACACAGTATGATAACAGAAAGACAGTTTGGTTTCAGAAAAGGAAAATCATGTGTTACTAATCTGTTGAGCTACTATGACAGAGTAAGAAACACAGTACAGGAAAGAGAAGGATAGGTGGACAGTATCTATTTAGATTTCAAGAAAGCATTTGACACAATACCACACCAAAGACTTTTATGGAAACTGTACCATCAAGGAGGAATTCGAGAACAAACTGTTTTGTTGGATGCAAGATTTTCTCATAAAAAGAGAAACGAGAACAGTACTAAGAGGAAACTACTCATCATGGAAAGAAGGGACTAGTGGAGTACCACAGGGTTCAGTGCTGGCACCAATCATGTTTTTAGTGTATACAAATGATATAAACAGTAACACTGGAAATGAAAGCTATCTGAATATGTTTGCAGATGATGCAAAACTACAAAGGAGAATTACTAACACAGACTCTTGTAAAGAGCTACATGAAGAATTAAATAAACTTCATGAATGGAGTAATACATGGCAAATGGAATTCAAGGTGGACAAGTGTCATGTAATCAAGTTTGGTAAAAGTGGAAAAAGACCTAATTGGGATTATACGTTAGGAAATAAAACCCTATACACATCAGAAAGAGAGAAGGACTTAGGTGTGATTATCAATAACAGACTATCTCCGGCTGACCACATCAGCGAGAAGGTACGGAACATGTATATACTGCTTACAAATGTGAGAATAGCATTCATATACATAAATGAAGACATGCTAAGAAGGATAATAACATCATTCATTAGACCAGCCCTGGAGTATGCATCAGTAGTCTGGAGTCCTCATCTCATAAAACACATAGACAAGATTGAAAAAGTTCAAAGGGCCGCTACAAGATGGATACCAAGCTGAAGGGACCTAAGCTACGAAGAAAGACTAAATAAACTGAATCTACCAACACTACAGGAGAGAAGGAGAAGAGGTGACATGATAATGTTATATAAATGCATATCAGGGAAGGAGAAAATAGACATAAATGATTACTTAACATATGGAGAAGCATCAGCAAGAGGACACTGCAAAAAACTGCATAAGAAGAGAGGTGATAAGGACGTAAGGAAATTCAGTTTCCCAAACAGAGCAATTGATCAATGGAATGCACTACCGAATGAAATAATGTGTGCCAAAACAATTCACAAATTTAAGGATATGTATGATCAATATGGTTTAAGACACGGGAGAGTACGAGCTTGAGTCATTCCTGTAAAGATACAATTAGGTAAGAACAATTAGGTAAGAACACACACAGGCACTCAATCACCCAACGTACGAGGCCTGGAATGGCCGTTGTTAAATTTTATGTTTAAAATACTGTCAACGTTATAATGCACTAATTTCTTGCTGCAGTGTGTTGATTGTTATATACTTTTTGCATATTCTAGTGCTTTGTTTGTGAATTAGTAATGTAACTATGAGTGTAAGGTATGAGGTTAGCGTGAGATGTAACTGCCAGTTAAGAATGACGAGTAGGGGAGTGGGAGGGGTAAGGGTAGGGGGAGAGTTGGGACCTGGGGTGGAGGGGGGTGGAGCTCGTTTCGTCCCCCACTCCCGTCTTCCCTGGGTATATTGGGGTAGGAAGGTTGCACCCCTGGGCAAAAATTAGTGATCGTGAGTGTACATAACAATATATCGTGCACCCATGTTCCTGTATTTCAGTCTTCTGAATTCTCTAGTCTCTAGCTTCGGCTATCCAACCATTCTCTGAATAAGTATATCTGTGTTGTTTGCCTATCTGCCACTTCTGCTGATGATGAAAAATTCTTTGAAAATCTTATTCTAAGGTGGAACATCCTGCCAAGTTCTTCATTCCCTGAAGTCTCCATTCTATGGTAGGACAAATCTAAACTGGCGGATAGGGTGGGGCTCGAAGCTCTGTCCAGTGTGCCACATTTTCCATACGCGCGATGCTCCCTCTGTGTGTCTGTCTGTCTGTCTGTCTCTCTCTCTGTCTCTCTCTCTCTCCTGGGGGAGATGTGCGTCACCCTGGGAATTTTGTTTCTTTTATGAGTGACATAAACTTATGCCTTCATTTCTTTATTTTTTATTATATCTAATTATATTTAAAAATATTTATTATTGTTTTACATATGTCGCCAGATGACCTTGCTGGTGCGGCGCCATGATTTTTCATTAAATCACTCTCTCCCTCCTTCCTTCCCTCCCTTCCTCCATCCCTCAACACCTCCTCTGGCCTGCCTTTCTCCCCTCCCCTTCTCTCTCTCTCTCTCTCTCTCTCTCTCTCTCTCTCTCTCTCTCTCTCTCTCTCTCATCTATGGTGTTTTAGGATACATTTTGGTTATTTTCTTTAACATTATATTGTACATATTGTAAATTTGACTTTATTTCCACACCACCCAGGAGGTAAGGACACAAAGGAAAGTGACACGAGGAGGCTCTCGGGTTAGTCTGGGTCTGTGTGAGTGTTGCCGCTCACGAGGGTTTAATGTATTATTTTTCATTTACTAAGAAACTGACATATTTTTACTTATATTCCTGCACATTATCTTGTAATCATAATTGTGACATTATTACCCACCCCAGAAATACGGTAAAAGGCAATAATAATGACTAAATTTTTTTTTACAACACTGTAAAATATTTATGCCACGTTTCTGTATTGCTGTATAAATATTACATGCATAATAAGTTTACTGTTCTTTCAATATTATAATACACACATTAACATTGTATTCATATGTGTTTATCGTATTTGTGATGCCTTTTACATACAGTATATAATGCCGTTTCACATCGCGGCTTTGGGAAACATAGCATCACTGTACAGAGGGTCGCGCCACACCCTAGCCGCCAGTTTAGATTTGTACCACCATAGATTATTTCAGTGTTCACCATCACCTTTGACTCTCCTCTCCTATCACAGATCCACCTACAAGGCTAAATTTTTTTCCATCCTCAATGACCAAGAACATCTTGGACAGCTTCCAACCTATATCGCTAACAGTCTTGTAGGGAGTCTCAACATACCTGACCAATTCCTTGCTCCTAATCCATCTGCTTATGCTGTTAATGTTTTCTCTCCATTGGACTCCTCTGATTGCAGCTTTATCACCTTAACTATCCTGTCACCTCATTAAGGCTGGTGAACCATCCCAATAAGTGGTGCCCATTGCATTTTGGAGCTGCTGATTGGGAGGACCTCAGACAGTACATATTTTCTCCCAGGAATGATTATGCTTCCATGGTCAAGAATCATCTGAGTGTGCCTCTCGCATTACATAGGTTATTCCCTCAGGTATGGAAACATACATTTCTCTCTTTTATCCTGTGGCTATTGGAGAAAAAATAATAATTACGCCTGTGCAAATGCGGTCCACATCAAGGAAAGGTCCTTCATGAGGTACTGGAGCCAACCCATCCCTGAATCTCATTTCTTTTATGTTTCTGTGTTATGCCCGTCCATCACTCTGCTAAATATATCAGTCGTCTATCTGTCTATCTATTGCCAGATGCCTCAATTCCATACGGCGTTGCCACAAACAAATCGCCTCCACGTAGCCCTGTCCCCCGCTATTTCGCTGCTGTGCTCCCAACTCACACCTCCCTCTCTCATATACCTCTCCACTCATCCTTGGCCTCCCCCACCACCTATCCCCTTCCACCTCACTCACATACACTCTCCTCATCAGTCTCTCACTATCCATCCTCTCTACATGGCCAAACCACCTCAGTGTGTTTCTCCTAACGCTTCCTATCACATCCACATCCACACCACAACACTCCTTCACACCCTCATTTGTCAATCTGTCTCTCCATGTGACTCCACATGCTCCTCTCAAATAACTCATTTCCACTGCTCTCACTCTTGACTTGTGTCCTTCCAACAACGTCCAAGCTTCACTTCCATACGTTAGAGTCGGTATCACAATACTGTCATGTAACTTTTTCACTTCCATGCTCACTTCCCTGGTTCTTATCACTGCTTTCAATGAACCAGCAACCTTTCTTCCTTGATGTACCCTTTCAAGCACTTCACCCTCCAAACTTCCATCCTTACTCATCACACTACCCAAGTACTTAAACGTACTCACATTTTCTATTTCCTTATCATCCAACCTCACCGTACATTCACTGACTTCACTTCTCTTGAAGACCATAACGTTACTCTTCCTTACATTCACCTTTAGATTCCGTTTCTTACACACTCTCCCAAACTCATCCACCAAGTCTTGCAGCTCCCCTTCGTCTTCACTTAACAACACGATATCTTCTGCAAACAACAGTACAGGGAATTCCAAACACTGCCCTCTTTCATTAGGGCCACTCCAACATCCACTGCCCTACCTTGTATCTCTTTTATAACTCCATCCATGTACAGATTCAACAACCATAGAGACATGGCATATCCCTGTTTCAACCCAACCTTCAAATAGAAAAAAATCATTCAGTTCACTATGCATACGCAATACAGCCTTAGCACCCTCATACATACTCTTCACGGAATTCAACAACTTCCCATCTACTCCATATGTTTTTAATACTTTCCACAATCCTTGTCTATCCACCCTGTCATATGCTTTCTCCAAATCCATGAAGGCTGCATACAATTTCTTTCCCTTCTCTAGAAACTTTTCCACTAAAGATCTAAGAATGAATATCTGATCTACACAACCTCTTCCCTTCCTAAATCCTCCCTGTTCTTCTCCAGCTAATTCCTCTGTTATTTCCCTAACTCTGTCAATAAGTATCCTACCACATACTTTCCCTATTACACTAAGAAGAGAAATGCCCCTATGATTATCGCACACTTTTTTACCCCTTTCCCTTTGTACAAAGGGATAATTATACCTGATTTCGAATCCTCCGGAACACTACCTTCCTCCCAGGCAAATCTGCACATCTTCCACATCCATTCTACTACTATCTCTCCCCCATGCTTCAGCATTTCAGCACACACTCCATCAATTCCTGGGGCTTTCCCCATTTTGACTTTCTTCATTGCTTCCACAACTTCCGTCCTACTGATTTCTTCCTGTCTTCTCACCTCTCTCCTTCTCCTAGCCATTTCCCAGCCACTTATACTCGCATTACTTTCATTCTCTATGTTCAACAATTGCTTAAAATGTTCTCTCGATCTGCTCACTTTTTCTCCCTTCTCCACTAGTAATGTACCATTTTTTTCTTTCACTCCCGTACTAACTTCATTGCCCTGTCTAACTCTCTTTACCTCTTTCCAGAATATTTTCTTACAGTCCCTCAACTTTACACTCAAATTCCTTCCAAATTCCTTATCCACTCTCTTTTTTCTCTCTCTTACTAATCTTTTCACCTCTTCCTCCTTTCTACATATAATTCTCTCTTCCCTCTCTCAACTTCTTCCATGCCCCTATTTCTCATCCACTCATTATATGCTTTCTTCTTTTGTGCCACAGCTATCGTATCTCTTCATTCCGCCATGCTGTTCCTTCCACCCCCTTCCATCTTCTCTTCACCGCACACACCACCTCACATACCAGTCGTACTAACCCATATTCCTCCTTCTCCTTCCCATGCTTGCCAAATACCTTTCCAAGAACTTTACTTCATTTTCCTTTGCTCCTATTTTCCACCTGATGACTTTGCAACTGTTTCTTCTACTAATAAAGCAGAACTCTTTGCTCAGTATTTCTACTTCATTTCCACCTTAGACGATTCTGGTGCTGTTCCTCTGTCACTTCCTCCCTCTTGCTTCCTCATGGCTGACATTAAAATTTCTTCATTTGATGTATTTTCTGCCTTCGCTGGCGTTGATACTGACAAGGCATATGGGCCTGATGGGGTGCTGATGGGGTCCCTCCAGTTGTCCTCAAATGCTGTGCTTCTGTGCTTACAGCCTGCCTAGGTAAACTCTGTCGCCTGTCTGTCAACTTGTACCTTTTCTTCTTGCTGGAATTTTGCCATTATGGAAGGTTGATGATTTTCAGCCCTCTAACAATTGTCCTATTTTTTTTTTTAATGCAAGGAAGAAGGAACAAAAGACCAGGAGCCTGTAAATTTCCCCCTCCAAGAAAAATACACCCTACATGTGAGCCAAATTTAAGAACTGTTCCCTTTGAGGTCCATGGACACGCTGCATTTGAAAGACTGGAGATCATAAGCAGTAGGCAGTACAGACAGAGGGAGACAGTTCCAGAGGTGACCTGTTGCATGCATGTAGAACTGGGAGTAATGGTTAACTCTTGCATTAGAGAGTTGGACAGAAAAGGGATGAGATTTTGTTGTTAGACGGGTGCTATACGCCCATCGCAGTAGAGGAGGGATGCCACCATACAGTTCAGACGAGCAGTGACCATTGAAGTAGCGATTGAAAAGAGATGAAGATGCAACAGTACAGCGAAAATACAGGGGTTGAAGGAAGCTAGTAGGAGGAGGAGAGCTGTTGAGACGAAAAGCTTTTGACTCCACCTTGTTGAAAAGAGCAGTATATGAGGAGCCTCCCCACACATGAGAGTTGTACTCTACAGTGCACAAGGGTGAATAAAATCCGTGTATGAACTCAACAACTGTGCAGGGGTAAAGAAGGCACGGAGTCGGCCTAGCACACCTAATCTCTTAGATGCAGATTTTACAAGAGAGGTAATATGTTACTTCCATGATAAATCCCTAGAGAATGAGGCCCCAAGTATGTTTTAAGATGATACAGGATTAAGATGGATATTGTTGAAAATTAGATGGTACTCCTGTGGAAGATTTTGTTGGGTTGATAGATGTAAGAACTGAGCTTTTAATGCATAAAAAACAACAAGATTACTTTTACCCCAATCAGAGATATGAGCAAAGTCAGGCATCAGGTGTGCCATAGCCTTATCCCTTGTTTGTTGAAGTAACTGCTGAGATGGGCGCTGTGGAAAGTGAATGGAAAGATGGAGGAAGGAGTCATCAGCATATAAATGGATGGGGTTAGATGTGCAGCATAGAGGGTCGTTGATGAATAAAAGGAAGAAAGTTGGTGATATGACAGAGCCCTGAGGAACACCACTATTGATAGCTCTAGAAGAATGGTGGCCGTCTACAGCGGTAGCTATAGTACGATCAGACTGGAAGATATAGATAAAGGAACTGGTAGAATAGAAACCGTAGGAGGGCAGTTTTGAAACTGAAGATTTGTGGCAGACTCGATCGAAGGCCTTTGAGATGTCAAGTGCAAGACAAAGCTTTCCCCAAAGTCCCGAAAGGAGGATGACCACGACTGTGAAAGGTACAGCTCCGGTCACAATTTGGTGATACAGTCAGCACTGCCAATGCCAAAGCGTCTGGGGTTCAGAGTTCGAAAATTTCTTCAACTCACGTGTCTGACACACACACACACACACACACACACACACACACACACACACACACACACACACACACACACACACACACTGTGTGTGTGTGTGTGTGTGTGTGTGTGTGTGTGTGTGTGTGTGTGTGTGAGTGAGAGAGAGAGAGAGAGAGAGAATACACCTAAGGCATGGTAACGGACATTGACGGAGCGTTTCCCTATCTCATTACAATCACGACCAATATTTCTATGCAATATGTAATCCACATACTTCTATAGATGTAAAAGATTAGCGATTTTATTATTACGTTATTCCCATGTCACATGAATTAATGTGGTTAGGCAACACAGTATTATATTAACCCAGAATACATCCTATGATTGTATAGTCATAGCTAGGAAACACTGACAGGTAACATTTTATAATATGCCTTGCCCACTGCAATTGACGTTTTAATTTTAAACTACACTTGTGTAGTTAAATAGATTATGAAAGTATAACACACCTGTGTCCCGTGAGTAAGCTATGAAACACACGGATGGTCGGGTCTCCTTACATTTTGTCTAAGCTACGGGTTAATCACTTAAGTGACGGATGCGACCAGAATGTGGATAAGCGTCTTATTTTAAATTATGATTAGTAAAGTGAAATCAATAAATTGTTTTCTCTCTTAATAATATTATAATCGTAATAATAAACACTGAAGAAGATGAAAGACTCGGTTGCTCTGATATTTACTATTACCATACGTAATATCCAGTCCACCCCACCATTTTTTACAATCACTTTTTGTAGCCTCAGCGTTAATGATGCCAGAAACGTTTGCATCAGATCAAGAATTTCTATTCGCGTGTCTGACTCTGACAGAGAGGGAAGGAGGGAGGAAATCATCCGAGATTTCTTTGTATCATACGGATCTGGGGGTTACCAGTCATCGGGAAAATACGGTATGAACAGGAAGGAGCAAAACCTGGAGTTGAGAGGCAGCATCGTCGCTGTGAGTGATAGTGGGCTGTCTATACGTGCTATCGCTCAGCGACTTGGCCCGGCACCAAGGATCGTCGCCAAGTGAATTACGAGGTGGAACACCAACGGAAACATAAAAGACCTGCGTAAGGTCTTTAAGTTCTATGTGCATACTTGGATTTGTTATAGTAGGAGTACACAGGGGCGTCCACAGGATTTTTTGTAAGGGGGGGCAAAATAAGAAAAATTATACATATATGTGCAGTTTTATCAAAATACACACACTCCAAATAGGCAAAGGCATTTACTTACATGAGTTACATGACTTACACCAAATGCATAGTGACATAATGTATGAATCGACTCAAATCACTTAATCTTCCTTGAACAAGAACTGAAGCCGTCAAATTCCAAAGGGGGGCAACTGCCCTCCCTTGCCCCCTCCCCCTCCGGACGCCCATGCCAGTATACATAAGATACAGTGTATGTGAACAGTTGTAAATATCTTACCTATTCGGTTACAGTTATTATATTGAAATTTTCAATATATAGATATTCATATTCTACGAAAATACATATTATCTGCGATTACATCTACAACCATCAACAACTGTCTTGTGACCTGCATTACTGGTTGGTGGTGGGGTAGTGTAGGGTATCAGAGGTTTAGTCCTGTCAGTAATGGGGTTGGAGTAAAGAAGGGTATGTGTTAAGCTGTTAAGCGTGCTATGATGGTTAACTGTTGTTCACGGTAATGTGTGACTTACAGTAACATTATAGTACAATAGTAGTTCATATTTACATGTTATTTATGTTTTTTTAAAGCATCTGAACCTGGCTGTAGCAAAGACGTGAGCAAAACGCATTGTAGCTCTGGCTTCCTCTTTAGTCTTCTGATAACCTTATGATCTCTCCCACCCTCCCGTTCTCAAATGACCATGTTATAGGAAATGCAAAGGAGATGATTAGTTTTTCCACATACCCTTTTACTACAAATCCATATCATTGTTTTACTTAAGCATAGCTGGTGATTAAACTATCGATTACGTTTAGGATCCATTAACATTACAAAAAGATTCGTATTATGCGACATATCTGTGTTACGTGATTCCTCTTCCACCAGTGTTAGCGAAATAGGGGTGAGCATTGATAAAACAGATAAGGGATGAGGAGAAAATATATGGGTGTATAGAGTAATATAAACAGTCCTGTTCACACGTTCCTCTGTCGGTAATATCAATAAGGAAATTGTCCCAACTGGTTATCAGTGTGTTGTCAAACTCTCGTGGATACTATGGAGGTGACAGTGTTAGCACGTGTAGTAACGTAGTCCATTCGTCGAGACTGATACAACCAAGCGACCTGCATATGGCAACATCTCCCCGCTGAGTGGCTCTGACAAGGTGAGAGAGTGACGTTCGCCCCGTGAAACGATACTGCATATGCTGATCGTTCAGGTTTCACGGAGTCGGGCGGATGCACTAAAACCTTATATAGTCATTAGGAAAGACCCACGCAAGCTATAATAGTAACGTTTGAGAACACCTCAATAAATGCATCACAACCTCGTTGGGTTTACAGCAAACTCCATTTCTTAGAGAGAACAGGAGCCCTAAGGAGGACAACACCAGTAGAGGATGGGAACATTATTGTGGCAGCGGAAGCTAACCCCCTTAACAACGCAGTAGCAATAAGGCATGACTTGCAGTTAAAAGTGTCAGCCAGAACTGTAAGGAGAAGGTTACATAGCGCTGGAATACACCAGCACCCCAGCTCAGAAGGAACAACTGACGGACCAGCACTGAGCAGGAAGACGGGCTTTTGCACAGCTCCATGTTGAGCAGGATGATGACTTATGGGGCAGAGCCATCTTTACAGATGAGAAGCATTTCTCCTCTAGTTTCCATGGCAGAGGCTATAGTTGGAGGAGGGATAATACACGGTAAGATATGAACTGTCGACAGTCTTGCAATACATACGGCTTAATTGCAAATTAATAATCATAGATTTATATACTGTCAAACGTATTACGTTGCTGAGAGTGTGGATGTGATGCAAACGTGACCAGAGTTTGCATGGTTGTTTTGTTTTTTTTGGTTTATTGTGACCCTGCCTTGGCGGGATGAGGCGAATAAGGGATCACATGCTCATCACATTTACACTCCAAACACCTTTTACTGTGACCCAACTTTGTGCCCGTTCCAAAGCACATGGAAAAATAAAACAAAAATGGTCGTTTCATACGCACAGGGTCTGGGTCACTAGCGTCGCGACACCCCCCATACCACTTAGCGCCGTCTTTTTCTCTCCCTTGCACGACTTTAATTATATACGCTGCTCTCGGGTGTCTGCCCTTCCCTCTCCTCCATCCTTCTTTCCTTCCATCCTCTTCTGTCTTTCTTTCCCTCGTTCTTTCCTCGCTCTTCTGCCTACGGATGACAGTACACTCCCTTTTCTGTCTTTCTTTCCTTCATTCTTTCCTCTTCTTTATGCCTGTGGGTGACTCTACGCTGAGTGACAAGCCAAATGGTTTCCTGTACACCAGGAAACCATTTACTACGCTGTATGGTAAGCATGTAACCAGATTTTGGCGCCTGGTGGTGTAGTGGGTAATTACGGAACTCCAACCGGATTGAGCCGGTGTAGGCTTATATCCAAGGGATGGTTGGGGTTTACTGCTCACGTAATGCCACTCAGGGATGAGTGAGGCTGGTCACTCTCATCTTAAATGTCAGGACCAACTTGCCTAGCCCCGGGCTCCTATGCTCCTTATGGCGCAACATAGGATTGGATGATATATATATATATATATATATATATATATATATATATATATATATATATATATATATATATATATATATATATATATATATTATTGAGAAAAACGGTGGGTGGATTGGATATTAAGTATGGTAATAGTAAATATCAGAGCAACCGAGTCTTTCATCTTCTTCAGTGTTTATTATTACGATTATAATATTATTAAGAGAGAAAACAATTTATTGATTTCACTTTACTAATCATAATTTAAAATAAGACGCTTATCCACATTCTGGTCGCATCCGTCACTTATGTGATTAACCCGTAACTTAGACAAAATGTAAGGAGACCCGACCATCCGTGTGTTTCATAGCTTACTCACGGGACACAGGTGTGTTATACTTTCATCATCTATTTAACTACACAAGTGTAGTTTGAAATTAAAACGTCAATTGCACTGGGCAAGGCATATTATAAAATGTTACCTGTCAGTGTTTCCTACCTATGACTATACAATCATAGGATGTATTCTGGGTTAATATAATACTGTGTTGCCTAACCACACTAATTCATGTGATATGGGAATAACGTAATAATAAAATTGCTAATCTTTTACATCTATAGAAGTATGTGGATTACATATTGCATAGAAATATTGGACGTGATTGTAATGAGATAGGGAAACGCTCCGTCAATGTCCGTTACCATGCCTTAGATGTATTCTCTCTCCCTCTCTCTCTCTCTCTCTCTCTCTCTCTCTCTCTCTCTCTCTCTCTCTCTCTCTCTCTCTCTCTCTCTCTATCTATCTATCTCTCTCAGTGTGTGTGTGTGTGTGTGTGTGTGTGTGTGTGTGTGTGTGTGTGTGTGTGTGTGTGTGAGACACGCGAGTCGAAATTCTCGAACTCTTAACCCATACGCTTTGGCGCTGGCAGTGCTGACTGTATCACCAAATTTTGACCGGGGCTGTAGGTAAGATCATTAGTAAAGCATCCCTGGTGGAACCCATACTTACAATCGGAAAGAATGTTGTGACAGGAAAGATGCTTTGAATTTTTTTGGTTAAGAATAGACTCAAAAACTTGAAATACATGCGGTTAAAGAATTACACTGACATCATATATTTGTATAGTGTTTGAAACTATTGTGTGATAAGAAAATAATAATTAAAGCACCTGCCCTATCATAACCTTCTATGATTGTCATTAGGGGCTCAGGCAGGGGTGCTCCACTGGCTATCTTTTCACCTTCCTTTAGGACTGCTTGGCATCCTCCTTTCGTGACTTCAGTGAAAGATTTGCCATTGCACTTGATATTTCAAAGGCTTTCTATCGAGTCTGGCATAAATCTTAAATTTACGGCCCTTTTACGGCTTCAGTCCTATCTGTGCCTTTATCTCTAGTCGTTCTGTACCTGCTTTTATAGACTGCCACTGTTCTTCTCCTCGGGCTATCTATAATGGTGTTCCCCTGGGCACTGGCCTGTCAGTAACTCTCTTCGTTCTATTCATCAATGACATACCAAGGTTCACATGTAACCCAATCACTCATATGCTGATGACTCTACCCCTCACCATTCCATCTACTTACCGCAGCATCCATCTCAACAGTTACTTCAACAAACAAGAGAGGATTCAATGGCACACATACAGTAATATCTGACTTGGCTCATACCTCTGACTCGGGTAAAGGTAATCTTGTTTTTTAAAGAATCGAAAACCCAGTTCTTACATCTTTCGACCCACTAAAATCTACCATAGGAATATCCTCTATTTTTTAACAATACCCAACTCATTCCCACATCATATTTGAACATACTTGGGGTTTCATTCTCTCGGAATTTATCTTTAAAAGATCATTTTACCTCCCTTTATAAAATCTGCTTCCAAGTGATTAGGTGTGCTATGTTGACTCTGTACCTTCTTTTACCCCTGCACAGTTGTTGACTTTAAACAGGGGTTTTATTTGCCCTTGTGTACACCACTATTATAATGTGTGGGGAGGCGCCCCACATACAGCAGAAGTCAAAGATTTTTCATCTCATTAACTCTCCTCCTCTTACTGGCTGCCTTCAACCCGTATCTCTTTGCCGTGCTGTTGCATCTTTGTCTCCTTTCTTTCGTTAATTCAATGGTCACTGGTCCTCTGAATTCTCTGCTTGCATCCCTCAACCACTATGGTAGGCACGTAGCACCTGTGTAGACGCAAACTCCTATCCTTATTCTGTCCAACCCTCTAATGCAAGAGTTAACTGTTAATGCCAGTCCTTTATGTGTGCAGCAGGTCAGCTCTGGAACTGTCTTCCTCTGCCTGTATTCCTAACTGCCAATGACCTCCAGTCTTTTAAACACAGAGTGTTCAAGCACCTTGAACAGATCATCATTTTGGGAATCTATTATCGTGTATTTATTTTTGATTAGAGGAAGCAGTTTGCAGGCTTGTAGTTTTATTTTTTTTCTTGCATTAAAAAAAAGGAATTACTGCAATACAGTATACTGCATCATACAGGCAAACTGGGTTTGTTGTGATAGTAAACTAGTAGTTTTTGTGTGCAGTTGTCTCGTGCAGTTAGAACATAGCCAAATAAGTCTATCTATCTATCTATTGCCAGAGGTCTCAATCCCATACGGCGTTGCCACAAACAAATCACCTCCACGTCGCCCTGTCCCCCGCCATTTCCCTGCCCTGCTCCAAACACCCCTCACCATCACTCATATACCTCTCCACTCCATCCCTCCATGTCATCTACGGCCTCCCCCTTTCTCTCCCCCCCTCCACGTCACTCACATACACTCTCCTCGTCAGTCTCTCACCCTCCATCCTCTCCATATGGCCAAACCACCTCAGTGTGTTCCTGCTAACGCTTCCTATCACATCTACATCCACACGACAACGCTTCTTTATATCCTCATTTGTCAGCCTGTCTCTCCATGTGACTCCACAGGCTCCTCTTAAATAACTCATTTCTACTGCTCTCACTCTTGACTTGTGTCCTTCCAACACTGTTCAAGCTTCACTTTCATACGTTAGAGTTGGTATCACAATACTGTCATGTAGTAACTTTTTCACTTCCATGCTCACTTCCCTGTTTCTTATCACTGCTCTCAAGGAACCAGCAGCCTTTCTTCCTTGTTGTACCCTTTCAAGCACTTCACCCTCCAAACTTCCCTCCTTACTCATCACACTCCCCAAGTACTTAAACGTACTCATATTTTCCATTTCCTCACCATCCAACCTCACTGTACATTCACTGACTTCACCTCTCTCAAAGACTATCACCTTACTCTTCCCTACATTCACCATTAGATTCCGTTTCTTACACACTCTCCCAAACACATCGATCAAGCCTTACAGCTCCCCTTTGTCTTCACTTAACAACACAGTATCATCTGCAAACGACAGTACAGGGAGTTTCCAAACACTATCCTCTCTCACTAGGGCCACTCCAACATCCACTGCCCTACCTTGTATCTCTTTTATTACCCCATCCATATACAGATTCAACAACCATAGAGACATGACACATCCCTGTTTCAACCCAGCCTTCGAAGAGAAAAATTCATTCAGTTCACCAACCACACGCACTGCAGCCTTAGCACCCTCATACATACTCTTCACAGCATTCAGCAACTTCCCATCTACTCCATATATTCTTAATACTTTCCACAATCCTTGTCTATCCACCCTGTCATATGCTTTCTCCAAATCCATGAATAGTCCATACAACTTCTTTCCCTTCTCTTGATGCTTTTCCACTAAAGATCTAAGAATAAATATCTGATCTACACAACCTCTTCCATTCCAAAAGCCTCCCTGTTCTTCTCCATCTAATTCCTCTGTTATTTCCCTAACTCTGACAATAAGTATCCTACCATACACATTTCCTATTACACCAAGAAGACAAATGCCCCTATGATTACCACACACACTTCTTTTTTCCCCTTTTCCTTTGTACAAGGGAATAATTATACCTGACTTCCAATCCTCCAGGACTCTACCTTCCTCCTAGGCAAATCTGCACATCTTTCACATCCATTCTACTACTGTCTCTCCCCTATGCTTCATGATTTCACCAAACACTTCATCAATTCCTGGGGCTTTTTGCCATTTTGACTTTCTTCATTGCTTTCACAACTTCTATCCTACTGATTTCTTCCTGTCTTCTCACCTTCCTCCTTCTCCCAGCCATTCCCCAGCCACTTATACTCGAATTACTTCGTAGACTGTAGCACCAGTCGAGCAGGGCAGTACTCCCAAGATGGATGGAAAGCTGATGACAGGGAGAGCTGGAGCTCCCGTTTCATCAGCCCTTGGGACTAGGTCCCGACCATCCCCCTTTGCTGAACTTTTCAGTGTCTCAGTAACACAGAGAGTAGACCAGCATGCTCTTCAATACAAGTTTCTCCAACTATCAACACCAAACTATATGCACTGTACACACCACACTTCCTTTTCAAAATTTTCAAAA
Source organism: Coenobita brevimanus (assembly GCF_032717465.1). Taxonomy (NCBI): domain Eukaryota; kingdom Metazoa; phylum Arthropoda; class Malacostraca; order Decapoda; family Coenobitidae; genus Coenobita; species Coenobita brevimanus. The sequence goes on along the minus strand of NC_136986.1, from coordinate 13,618,682 downwards.
AATGGCGTCGAATAACATAGCCTCGGAGTCCCCAGAGGGGGGGGACCATAAATGTCCCCACCTTCAGCCCCTCTCCTAGTGACGACTCAAGGTGCCTGGAACCACTGTCTGACTCTCTTCTTCTTCATTTCTGCAACATTCGTGGCCTTTCCTCTAACTTCCGCTCTGTTGAGCACCACCTCTCCTTCTCTAAACCTCACCTTCTTTTCCTAACTGAGACTCAGCTGTCTGAAGCAACTGACAGGAAACCCTTTTCTGTATCCTCCTACTTTCTCTATACTCATTTCAAAGCCAAAGATCCCTGTTGTGTATATATACGCAACAACTTATCTTGCTCGCGTGTTCCTGAACTCGATTCTTCTGAATTCTCTACACTCTGGCTTCGGCTTTCCTGTCATTCTCTGACTAAATATATCTGTGCCGTTTACTTATCTCCTAATTCTACTGACTCTCAAAAATTCTTTGACTATCTTACTTCTACGATGGAACACATTCTATCCATTTCTCCTTTCTCTGAAAGCTCCATTCTTGGAGATTTCAATGTTCACCACCACCTTTGGCTCTCCTCTTCTTTCACTGATCCACCTGGCGAACAAGCCTACACCTTTTCTATCCTTAATATCCTAGAGCCAGCTTGTACAGCACCCTACCCGTGTCCCTGACTGCCTTGGAGAGAGCTCCAACAGACTTAATCTCTTCCTTACAACTAATCCTTCTGCTTACACTGTTAATCTTTTCTTTCCATTGGGCTCCGCCGATCATAACCTTATCACCTTAACCTGTCCTATCGCCTGCGGACCCTCCAAAAAAACGTCGTCTGTGGCATTTTGGAGCTGCGTATTGGGAGGCCCTCAGGCAGTACTTCTTTCATTTTCCCTGAAATGATTATTGCTTTCATGGCCAGGAGCCATCTGGATGTGCCTTGCGCATTACGGAGGTTATTCTCTCGGACATGGAAGCATAAATTCCTTTCTCATATCCTCTGACTAACGCAAGAAAGCCTTGGTTTAATCATGCTTGTTCTAATGCTGTCTGCAACAAGGAGAGGACCTATAAAAGGTACCGGAGCCAACCCACCCCTGAATCACAACTTTTATACATTTCTGCCCGGAATCGTGCTAGGTCTGTTCTTCGCTCTGCTAAAAATAATTTCATCCGTACAAAATGCTCTCAACTCTCCAACTCGACCTCTTCCCGCTCCTTCTGGCACCTTGCCAAAAACCTTTGTAACAACATTATCTCATCATCCTTCCCTCCTCTTTTCTACTCTGACGGCTCTGTAGCTATTTCTTCTACAGATAAAGCAGATCTCTTCACTCAGACTTTCTCCTTCAATTCCACCTTAGACGATTCCAGTGCTGTTCCTCCATCACTTCCCCCCTCTGACTTCCTCATGGCTAACATTAAAATTTCTTCAGCTAAAGCATTTTCTGCCATTGCTGGCCTCAGTACTAATAAGGCATATGGGCCTGATGGAGTCCCTCCTGTTGTTCTCAAGAACTGTGCTTCTGTGCTTAAACCCTGCCTAGGCAAATTCTTTCGCCTTTGTCTGTCAACTTGTATCTTTCCTTCTTGCTTGAAGTTTGCTCTCATTCAGCCAGTCCCAAAGAAGGGTGACCATTCCTAACCCTCTAACTATCGTCCAATTGCTTTAACATCCTGTATCTCAAAATTTTTTGAGTCTATTCTTAATAGAAAAATTTTAAAGCATCTTTCCTACCACAACTTGCTTCCTGATCGTCAGTATGGGTTCCGTCAGGGACGCTCCACAGGCGATCTTCTCACCTACCTTTCAGACCCCTGGTCATCCTCTTTTCGGGACTTTGGCGAAAGCTTTGCCATTGCACTTGACATCTCAAAGGCTTTCGATCGAGTCTGGCATAAATCTTTAATTTCCAAATTGCCCTCTTATGGTTTCTATCCTTCTTTCTGTGCCTTCATCTCTAGCTTCCTTTCTGGTCGTTCTATAGCCGCAGTTGTAGACGGCTATTGTTCTTCTCCTAGATCTATTAACAGTGGTGTTCCTCAGGGCTCTGTCCTATCACCAACTCTTCCTTTTATTCATCAATGACCTTCTAAGCTGTACATCTAACCCTATCCACTCATACACTGATGACTCCACCCTTCACCTTTCCATTCGATTCCCACAACGTCCATCTCAGCAGTTACTTCAACAGGCAAGGGATGAGGCTATGGCACACCTAATGTCTGACTTGACTCGTATCTCTGACTGGGGTAAAAATATTTTTTTTTTTTTTTAATGCATCAAAGACTCAGTTTTTGCACCTGTCAATCCGACAAAATCTTCCACAGGTATACCCACTTATGTTTAATAATACTCAACTTAATCCTGCATCATCCTTGAACATGCCTGAGGTTTCATTTGCTCGGGACTTGTCTTGGAAAGATCATATTACATCTCTTGTAAAATCTGCTTCCAAGCGATTGGGTGTGCTAAGCCGACTCCGTTCCTTCTTTACCCCTGCATAATTGTTGACTCTATACAGGGGTTTTATCCGCCCCTGTGTGGAGTACAACTCTCATGTATGGGGAGGCTCCCCACATACAGCTCTTCTCAATAAGATGGAGTCAAAGGCTTTTCGTCTCATTAACTCTCCCCCTCTTACTGACTCCCTTCAACCTCTGTCTCTTCGCCGCATTGTTGCACCTTTATCTCTTTTCTATCGCTACTTCAATGGTCACTGTTCCTCTGAATTGTCTGCATGCATTCCTCCACTTCTACGGCTGGCGCGTAGCACCCGTCTATCAGCAAACTCTCACCCCTTTTCTGTCCAACTCTCTAATGCAAGTGTTAACCGTTACTCCCAGTCCTTCATTTATGCAACATATCAACACTGGAACTGTCTCCCTCTGTCTGTATTTCCTGCTTCCTATGGTCTACAGTCTTTCACAATGCAGTGTGTCCAGGCATCTCGAAATGATTGGATCTTGAATTTGCCTGTCTCTTGTATTTTGTTTTTCTATTGGAAGGAACAGTTTTGCAGACTCACTTAAAAAAAAAAAAGTTCTCTATGTTCAACAATTCCTTAATCCATACCATCCCAGGCATTTTTGCAATATTATACCCATCCAATGCCGGACCAAAAAAGGAAAAATTTTTTATTGCATAAAACAATTCAAAAGGACATAAATCATGGAAAAGCAAAAAAAAGTACTCCTTATAGGAGAAATAAGTGCAGGATGGCCGTCCATCGTGTTTCTAGACCAGTTTCCCAAGCCGTGAGTTATGTTTTCCCACCCAGCTGGGCGGGATAAGAGAGAGCGAGGGGAGGAGAATGGGGGAATCCCCGTTCTCAATATCCTTCTCCACTGGCTCTATTCCTCCCCAGAAGAGTCGTCCAGGTCTTCCTCTTGTATAGAATCACTAAATGAAGGGACAGAGTGTCCATGTGACAGTGTCAACCACCTCATCCAGCCTAATGAGGCAGAAAAATGGCGTGAGCGCTCGAATTATGCTACCAGCACCATTACGTTGCTGGGATTACTCGAGATGTTTTGTACTGTCGGTACCATGCCAACGGCGGGATTCTACGGGTTAAAGTGTTCTCTCCATCCGCTCACTTTTTCTCCCTTCTCCACTAGTAATCTACCATTTTTATCTTTCACTCCCATACGAACTTCACTTCCACCCTGTCTTACTCTCTTCACCTTGTTCCAGAACATTTTCTTACAGTCCATCCATTTTACACTCAAATTCCTTCCAAATTCCTCATCCACTCTCTTCTTACTCTCTCTTACTAATCTTTTCACCTCCCTCTTCCTTTCTCCATATAACTCTCTCTTCCACCTCTCAACTTCTTCCACGCCCCTATTTCTCATCCATTCATTGTATTCCAAATAAGTGCTTTAGGAAAAAAGAAAGCTACGTGTGTCAGAAATGGACATGACCACAGAGCTAGCTCAAGTGATCTTATGTGACACAGAAAACGTACTCACAGGGAAAGTAAAAGCAATTGTAATGGCTAGTCATATGTAATAAACCTTGGAATTTCTTTCATCTCTCTCATCCAACACACTGTAATGTACATTGTCACTCTAAATGAACCGAAAAAATTGTGCAAATAAAATGAGTTAGCCAAACGTATATGGGGTGATGATTCATTCATATGGCAGTGGCAAGGGGCAGTGGAGAGGAGTGTCAAGGACACGTCATGGAAGGGGGAGCATAAGTGTATGCGAGCACAGAATCCCTCTTTGTACCCAGGCTGGGGCAAGGGTTGTGGGCTGTAACTACCGACTCGCCCCCCTAACGAAAACATCCTTTCATGACTCCCCAAATTACCCCCATTCATCCCCTCCTACCTCTACAATGCCTCCACCTACAGCCGACCTGTGGACATTTACAATGGAAACATGAAGAACAAATGAACAATCTGGTCCTAAATCGAAAGTTAAGTATGCAGTAATTAAGCAGGGATGACTGGTTGAAAAAGCCTACTTTCAAGGATAAAATGTGTATGACAACGGCTTGGCGTGTAAGACCCCTAAGATTTAGGGGTTAAGATTGAAGTGAGCGTAATACTTGGTTAACTACATTCTGACGCTGTTGGAGATATGATAATGAACAGGAGTGGTACTGATGGTGACTGAAGCCATGTTCTGGGGGCTTGAGTAGATCTACACTTTTTGTAGACTGATTAGAAATTCTTTGTGAGGCACAGGAAGCTTAAAAGGGTTGCATGAACTGAGACGAATGATTAGAAAAGATTAGAATGTTTAAGTATTGAAGAAGGGTGGGTGTAGTACACAAGGTCAAGATTAATATAAGCTTGGCAAAGGATTTAATCAATTTTATTTTTATGGCAAATAAAAATAATCATATGCCACTTTCAAATAAGTGGCGTCCTACAGAACAACTGCAAATTAGAATTTTGGCATTAGAGGTATGTTCTTGGTTGTTGAATAACTTACCGTTTGTCAGAGGCTGAGGTTTCATCATTTACAACCAAGGTGCACATCATGGAAAATGTCCAGTGGGAAACGAGTAGAGCCTCGAGGTCTTTCCTGGGCAGGCGAGTGACCACCAGGAGCCTCGTCGACCACACCAGGAGGCGGCCATTGAGGGACCAATTGGCGAAGGCAGTGAGGAAGGCTGGGTCGTCACTCACCACCACCACCATCACGCACCTCGACACCTGCCGCAGCTGCTGACGTCACCATGGTACAGGTTAGTTGTGCGACCTACCTGCCTCAGCAATAATGAGACTGACCAACTCACCTGAGCATTAACATGAGAATAACCTACCTCTACAGTAATGTGAAAGTGACCTATACACCTCACCAGTAATGTGAGAATAACCTACCCACCTCATCAGTAATGCGAGAGTGAACTACCCTCCTAAGCTGTAATGTGAGAGTGGCGAACCAATCTCAGTAGTAATGAAAGAATACCTGACTGCCTCAAGAGTTATGTGAGAGTGACCTACCCACCACAACAGAAGTGTTAAAGTGACCTTCCCACCTGAGCAAATAAATGTAAGAGTGACCTACCCGACGAGCCTGGCTGACCACCGGGGAGAGCTGTGTCTGCGTCACGTTAGTGTCCTGGCCGTCCACACCCACCTCGAACACACCCACACCCCGTGCCGTTCCAATATCACCAATACTCTAATAAAAAGCAGTATATAATTATACAGAGTAAATTAGTTTTCACAGGGTTAAGATGCCAGCGAGGAAAGTGTATTATTACTTTAAAATTTCTTATTAATTATCTGTCTATCTATAGCCAGACGTCTCAATCCCGCAAGGGAAGGCAACAAACAAATTGGATCCATGTCGCTCTGTTCCCGGCCATTTTGCTGGCTTCCCCCAGCTCTAACCCCCTCTCTCATATACCTCTCCACTCCATCATTCCATCTCATCCTTGGTCTTCCCCTCCCTCTTCCCCCCCCTCCACCTAGCTCACATACACTCTCCTTGTGAGGCTCTTGTTCCCCATCCTCTCCACATGGCCAAACCACCTCAGTGTATATCTCCTAACTTTTTTTTCTCACATCTGCATCCACACCACAATGCACCTTCGCTTCCTTATTTGTCAACCTCCCTTTCCATGTAACTCAACATGCCCCTCTCAAATAACACATTTCCGCTGCTCTCACTTTTAACTTGTGCACTTCCAACAAGGTTCAAGCTTCACTTCCATGTGTTAGAGCTGGTATCACAATCCTATCAGGCAGAGGCTTTTTTATCTCCACGGTCACTTCCCTATTCGGTATCACTGCTTTATAAAAATCAGGGACCTTCCTTCCCTGTTGTAACTTTTCATGGGGTTTATCCTCCAAATTTCCATCCTTACTCATCACACTACCCAAGTACTTAAACAGACGCACATTTTCCATTTCCTCATCATCCAGCCTCACTGTGCATTCAGTGACTTCTTTTCTCTCGAAGACCACAACTTTACTCTTCCCTGCATTCACCTTTAGATTCCGTTTCTTACACATTCTCCCAAACTCAGTCACCATGCCTTGTAATTCTCATTTGTCGGCATTCGACAATACAGTATTATCTTCAAATAACAGAACAGGAAGTTTCCAAACACTGCCCTCTCTCATTAGGACCCCACCAAAATCCACTGCCCTACCTTGAATCTTTTTTATCAACTCCATCAATATACAGATTGAACTACCACTGATACATGATAAATCTTTTGTTTCAATCCAACATTCAATCATAAAAATATACTCAGTTCACCATCCACACTTACTGCAGCCTTAGCGCCCTCATACATACTCTTCACGGCATTCAACAGCTTCCCACTTACTCCATATATTCTTAATATTTTCCACATTCCTAGTCCATCCACACAGCCGTATGCTTTCTCCAGATCCATGGAGGTGATATACATAATCTTTCTCTTTGTAGAAACTTTTCACTGAAGATCTTATGACGAATGTCTGATGTACACAACCTCATCTCTTCTTAAAACCTTCCTATTCTTCTCTAACTCATTCCTCTGTTATTTCCCTAACTCGGTCGGTAAGTATCCTACCACATAATTTTCCTATTACACCCAGAAGACAAATACCACTACGATTACCAAACATTTCTTTTTCCCATTTTCCATCATACAGGAGAATAATTATTCCTGACTTCCAACCCTCCGGGACACTGCCTTTCTAACACGCCAGTCTGCATATCTTCCATATCCACTTCATTAATATCTCTTCCCCGTGCTTCAGCACTTCACCACACACTTCATGAATTCCTGAGGTTTCCCCATTTTGACCTTCTTCATTGCTTCCACCACTTCCAACCTACTGATCACTTCGTCCCTTACCTCCTTCTCGTCCCAGCTACTCCCCAGCCACTTATACTCGCACCAGTTTCATTCCCTGTGTTTAACAATCCTTAAAGTGTTCTCTCATTCTGTTCACTTTTTCTCCCTTCACCACAAGGAATCGGTCTTTTTTATCTTCCACTCCGCTACTTTCTTCTTTTTCACTCTGTCTCTCTTTACCTCCTTCCTAATTATCAAGGTATTTAATACAGTACAGTAATGTCTTAGGAAAAAAAAATAATATGTTTTCTGTGTATTATTGAGTACTAAACGAAACTTTCATTGTTAAAACTCGGTTCTAGCTGTGAGACCATCGCATTGGTAATGAACTGAGATATCAAAGTATTGATCTCATTCAGTACTTGAGCCTTATTTAACATCCATTAACGTATGCTTTCCAAATACCTTTATTATGGTGCTATTTGCTACTAAGTTGTCCGTGAGCAGCATTGGAAAACAACTGCCTTGTAGCCAAGTTTCCAACACTGATCCAACCATAGGTACCGATTCCCACAGACGATCTCTAGAATCTGTAATGAAATAATAACTCTCTCTCTCTCTCCCTCTCTCTCTCTCTCTCTCTCTCTCTCTCTCTCTCTCTCTCTCTCTCTCTCTCTCTATCTATCTATATATATATATATATATATATATATATATATATATATATACTGCACACACACACACACACATACACACACACACTACGTGATCATGACCATCTTTATAAATTGGTAACGTTTCGACAGCTTATTTGTCATTTTCAAACCCAAGGAAAATACAATAAAAACCAAAGTAAACACCAGGTCTATGATGAAAATACAAACGAAACATGATTATGATACATAGGTTTGAAACTGACAAATGAGTTGTCAAACCATTGCCAATTTATTAAAGATGTTCCTGATCACGCTGGAGTTTATCTTCATATTAAGACAACGCTTCCCCCTTTGTGAATGTATTGCAGCTGTATATATTATATATATATATATATATATATATATATATATATATATATATATATATATATATATATATATATATATATATATATATATATATTTGATATAAAGTCAGTAATTTGAACAGGATACAGTTATCAGTGAATGGAACAGTGACAGCTAATAATTAAATCGGTACTGTTGTATCTCTCTGTACTTGCTTCTCAATACTTAAAAAAAGAAATAAAATATAATGTTCTTATGAGTCCTGGTTTGCTTTTGTAATATTGATGACAACATTATATCTGTGAGCCTCAGTAGTCAGTACGCTTATATGGCACTTGATGAGGCTTTGGCATACAAGGCATCTTTTGACAAATCATATTCTTGTTTGCTTGGAGATATCTCGGTCAAACTTCTCATCCACATTATTTGCCTTATTACTTTGGAAATAATTTGTCTACATACCTTAATATACTTTTGTGTGATACAAACTATACTAATTTCATAGAAGTATAAAAGGAATTAGGTGGTAGGTGGGAGCGCTCACCATCCACTCACTCGATGTAGTGCTGCTCTCGAATGTCTGCCCTTTTCTCTCCTCCATCCTTCTTTCCTTCCATCCTCTTCTTTCTTTCCTTCATTCTTTCCTCGTCCTTCTGCTTACCGGTGACTACGATCCCTCTTCTGCCATTGTTTCCTTCATTCTTTCCTCTTACTTCCGCCTATCGGTGACTCTACACTGTGACAAGCCAAATAGGTTCCTGTACACCAGGAAACCATTTACTACGCTGGATGTTAACCATATAACCAAATTTTGGTGCCTGGAGGTTTAGTGGGTAATTACGGCTCTCCAGTCGAATTAAGCCGATAAAGGGGTGGTTGGGGTTTATTGCCCACGTAATACCACCCAGGGATGAGTGACGCTGGTCACTCTCATCTTGACCCTATCAGGCTTCTGGACTGGGCAGATTATGTCTGTGCTAGTCAGCCACTCACGCTGACCCTCATCTTCGTGGTCCGATATTATTCTTTGATCGTTCTGTGTAAATACACTTTTCATGATAGAATGTTGGTTGTGTGTCATTTTAAAGCTGAATAGTTCTACTTTATTGTGGTATGTTGAAAAAAGCAGACTTAAGAAAATAAAATGTCAAAATGGCGAGGTGAAGTTAGGCGAAAAGCAAAAATTTTATACCTTGCCACAGAAAAATATTCGTCAAAAAAAATTATAAACATATGTAAATCTGGTTTATGCCATGCAAAACTACAGTAAACTACCTTTACAATGATATGCAGATTATTGTAATTTTTGCATTTTATTGCGCGGTAAAGCGAAAGAAAAGAGACGTACAATTTTATTTTAGTCTCGGCCTCATACTCATTTCGCAATCTTTTTCTTTGATCGGACAGTGTAAATACACTTTGTATGATAGGATGCTGGTTGTGGTGTTACTTTGAAGCTGAATAGTTGTACTTTATTGTTGTATGTTGAAAAAGGGAAAACAAAGAAAATAAAGAGTCAAAGTGAAGTTAGGCAAAAATCGAAAATTTTATACCTTGCCGTAGAAATATACCAAGAATAAAGTGATGAAGAAACAAAGCCATGAGTTATCAGACCAGCTGTGCAATACCTGCCACACATAGCACAACCATTCCGTGACGTCATGTTCGATTTTCTTTTTTATGATGCGTAAACGCGATATATGGTGAATATATACAAAAGTTTCTTAAAATGACGATTAAAAGCGTCATCGGAATCTCTGTGGTTGGATTTGAAATGACTATCAAAATCGTTATTTGAATCTCAAAAGGTATATCAGGACCAACTTGCCTGGCCCCGGGCTTCTACACTTCTCATGGGGCAATGTAGGCTTGGATGATGGACGGATGGGTGGATAAAAGGCATTACGGAGAATATGATGTCAGATGAAAATTAAGCAAAGAAGGAAAAGGTTCTTTGGTGGTTCGTTTGTTCAACAGAATATATTTTGCAAGTTTATATATATATATATATATATATATATATATATATATATATATATATATATATATATATATATATATAGTGCCAGACGCCTTCATCCCCTAAGGCGTGGCCAAAAACAAATCGCCTCCATGTAGCCCTGTTCCCCACCATTTCATTGCCCTGCTCCCAGCTCACACATCCCTCTCTTATATACCTCTCCACTCCATCCCTCCACCACATTCTCGGCCTCCCCCTCCTTCTCCCCCCCTCCACCTCAATCACATACATTCTCCTGGTAAGTCTCTCGCTCTCCATCCTCTAAACATGGCCAAACCACCTCAGTGTGTTTCTCCTAACGCTTCCTATCCCATCCACAACCACACCACAACGCTCCCTCACTTCCTCATTTGTCAGTCTGTCTCTCCATGTGACTCCACATGCTCCTCTCAAGTAACTCATTTCCACTGCTCTCATTCTTGACTTGTGTCCTTCCAATAAACTCCAAGGTTCACTTCCATACATCAGAATTGGTATCACAATATTCTCATGCAGTAACTTTTTTACTTCCCTGTTTCTTATCACAGCTTTCAAGGAACCAGGAACCTTTCTTCCTTGTCGTACCGTTTCAAGCACTTCACTGTCCAAATTTCTATCCATACTCATCACACTACCCAAGTACTTTGCACTCACATTTTCCATTTCCTCCTCATCCAACCTCACTGTATACTTAGTGCCTTCATTTTTCTCAAAGACCATAATTTTACTCTTCGCTACATTCACCTCTAGATTTCTTTTCTTACACACTCTCTCAAACTCATCCACCAAGCCTTGCAGCTAGCCTTCGTCTTCACTGAACAACATAGTATCATCTGCAAACAACAGTACAGGGAAATTCCATACACTACCCTCTCTCATTAGGGCCACTCCAACATCCACTGCCATATCCTGTATCTCTTTTATAACCACATCTAAATACAGATTGAACAACCATGGAGACCTAGGAGCATAAGAAGAGAGGATAACTGCAGTAGGCCGGTTGGCCTATGCTAGGCAGCTCGTAGATGAGTAACTGAACTACTAGAATGAGATAAGGATAGCCAAGGAGAAGGCTCGCCCTCGCCCTCCAAACCCTACAGCCAAAGCCGGCAGGAAAAAGTATGAAAGAACACCACGCGTTATATAAAAACTAGCGTGCACATTTTATCAGAAAGTGTGAAAGGAGAAAAAGAGACTATCATAGTGTAACCAAAAAATAATAATAATAATAATAATAAATAATGGAAAGAAAAGAAAAAATGAATTAGTACTGGTTATTAGATGTTATTTTTTTCTTTACCCACCCCTTATTTGTCATATGCTTATCTAGCCTGTGCTTGAAACTCTCAATGGAAGGGGCAGCAATTACTTTACTAGGTAGCTTATTCCATCCGTCAACAACTCTATTGCAAAACCAATTTCTGCCCATTTCTTTACTAAAACTGAATTTTTCTACTTCAAAACCATTACTTCTAGTTCCACCTTGTATGCCCACTTTAAGTACTGTACCTTGCTAATATCTCCCTTATCTATTCCCGTCATCCACTTAAACACTCAGTTAAGTCTTCGTTTACTCTACGCCTCACTTGTGAGTGCAGACTTAGTCTTTTTAGTCTGTCTTCCTAAGACAGGTTCCGAACATCATGTATCAGTTTTGTCATTCTTATCTGTACATTTTCTAACGAGTTTATACTGTATCCATTCAATAGTATGGAAACCGAAATTGTACAGCGTAGTCTAAATGTGGCCTTATTAATGCTACATAATGTTGCAGTATTACTTTTGGTGACCTATTGCTCACGCTTCACGAAATAAATCCTAGGACCCTATTTGTTTTATTTCTCGTATTAATACACTGTTGCCTTGGTTTGAGGTCTTCACCAACCACTAACACTTTCAGTGTCTCAGTAACACAGAGGGTAGGCCAGCAGGGTCTCCAGTACAAGTTTCTCTATCAACACCAAACTACATGCACAGTATACACTACACTTCCCTTTCCAAAATTTAAAAAAAAATATTATGGCTTCGAAATATATAGCCTCGGAGTCCCCAGGGGGGGGAATCATAAATGCCCCCACCTTCCGCCCCTCTCCCGGTGAACACTCAACGAATTGCCTGGAACCATTATCTGACTCACTTCTTCATTTTTGCAACATTCATGGCCTTTCCTCCAATTTTCACTCTGTTGAGCACCACCTCTCCTCTCTAAACCTCACCTTCTTTTCCTAACTGAGACTCAGCTGTCTGAGGCAACTGACAGTAAACCCTTTTCTGAATCCTCCTACTTTCTCTATACTCATTTCAAAGCCAAAGGTGGCTGTTGTGTATATATATATGCAACAATTTATCTTGCTCTCGTGTTCCTGAACTCGATTCTCCTAAATTCTCTACACTTTAGCTTCGGGTTTCCTGTCATTCTCTGACTAAATATATCTGCACTCTTTACTTATCCATAAATCTACTGATTATGAAAAATTCTTCGACTATCTTACTTCTACGATAGAACACATTCTATCCATTTCTCCTTTCTCTGAAATATCCATTCTTGGAGATTTCAGTGTTAACCATCATCTTTGGTTCTCCTCTCCTTTCACTGATCCACCTGGCAAACAAGCCTACACCTTTTCTAACCTTAATGACCTAGAGCAGCTTGTATAGCACCCTACCCGTATCCCTGACCGCCTTGGAGAGAGCTCCAACATACTTGACCTCATCCTAACAACTAATCCTTCTCTCCATTGGGCTCCTCCAATCACAACCTTATCTCCTTAACCCGTCCTATCGCTCTGGTACAGCCTGCGGACCCTCCAAAGAAACGTCATCTGTGGCATTTTGGAGCTGCGGATGGGGAGGCCCTCAGGCAGTACTTCTTTGATTTTCCCTGGAATGATTATTGCTTCCATGGCCGGGAGCCATCTGAGTGTGCCTTGTGCATTTTGGAGGTTATTCTCTCGGCCATGGAAGCATAAATTCCTTTCTCATATCCTTTGACTAATGCAAGAAAGCCTTGGTTTAATCACGCTTGTTCTAATGCTGTCCGCAACAAGGAGAGGGCCTATAAAATAGTGCCGGAGCCAACCCACACTGAATCACATCTTTTATACATTTCTTCTCGGAATTGTGCTAAGTCTGTTCTTCGCACTGCAAAAAATAATTTCATCAGTACTAAATGCTCTCAACTTTCAAACTCGAATTCTTCTCGCTCCTTCTGGCACCTTGCCAAAAAACCTTTCTAACAACTTTACCTCCTCATCCTTCTCTCCTCTTTTCTTCTCTGATGGTCTGTAGCTATTTCTTCTACTGATAAAGCAGATTTCTTCACTCAGACTTTTTCCTCCAAGTCCACCTTAGACGATTCTGGTGCTATTCTTCCATCACTTCCCCCCTCTGACTTCCTCATGGCTGACATTAAAATTTCTTCAGCTAATGTATTTTCTGTCATCACAGGCCTCAATACTAACAAGGCATCTGGTTCTGATGGAGTCCTTCCTATTGTCCTCAAGAAGTGTGCTTCTGTGCTTACACCCTGCCTAGGCAAACTCTTTGTCTATCAACTTGTACACACAACAAAAAAACTATCGTTACACCTTCTGCGCGATATAAAATGACACACGAATGAAGGTTTTTGATAACAGCCTCCTCCATTGGTATCCCTGCGTGTGTTTGTTGCATATTTATTATAAGCTATATCCGCTGCTTCTCCCATGCATATTTCTACCTCGTCCTATTTGGCAACTCACCCACTGTCAGGCTTACCAACCCTAGCGAGACAGCCAGGTTGTTCAGTATGAAACACATCGGACCCCCCTGTAACGATAGTTTTTTTGCTGTGTGTACCTTTCCTTCTTGCTCGAAGTTTGATCTCATTCAGCCAGTCCCAAAGAAGGGTGACCATTCCCAGCCTCTAACTATCGTCCAATTGCTTTAACATCCTGTACCTCAAAAGTTTTTGAGTCAGTTCTTAATAAAAAAAATTTTAAAGCGTCTTTCAAATCACAACCTTCTTCCTGATCATCAGTATGAGTTCCGTCAGGGATGCTCCACTAGCGATCTTCTCATCTACCTTTCAGACTTCTGGCCATCCTCCTTTCGGGACTTTGGCGAAAGCTTTGCCATTGCACTTGACATCTCAAAGGCTTTCGATCGAGTCTGGCATAAATCTTTAATTTCCAAACTGCCCTCCTACGGTTTCTATCCTTCTATCTGTGCCTTCATCTCTACAGTAGCTTCCTTTCTGGTCGTTCTATAGCTGGTGTTGTAGACGTCATCGTTCTTCTCCTAGATCTGTCAACAGTAGTGTTCCTTGGGGCTCTGTCCTATCACCAACTCTCTTCCTTTTATTCATCAATGACCTTCTAAGCTGTACATCTAACCTTATCCACTCATACGCTGATGACTCCACCCTTCACCTTTCCATTCGGATCCCACAACACCCATTTCAGTAGTTACTTCAACAAACAAGGGATGAGGCTATGACACACCTAATGTCTGACTTGGGTCGTATCTTTGACTGGGGTAAAAATAATCTTGTTTTTAATGCATCAGAGACTCAGTTCTTACACCTATCAACCCAACAAAATCTTCCACAGGTGTACCGATTAATGTGTAACAATACTCAGCTTAATCATGCATCATCTTTGAACATGCTTGGGGTTTCATTTACTCAGGACTTGTCTTGGAAAGATTGTATTACATCTCTTGTAAAATCTGTTTCCAAGAGATTAGGTGTGCTAAGCTGACTTCGTTCCTTCTTCACCCCTGCACAATTGTTGACCCTATATATGGGTTTTATCTGCCCCTGTGTAGAGTACAACTCTCATGTGTAGGAAGGTTCCTCATATACAGCTCTTCTCAATAGGGTGGAGTCAAAGGCTTTTCTTTTCATTAACTCTCTTCCTTATACTGGCTTCCTTCAACCACTGTCTCTTAGCTGAACTGTTGCATCTTTATCTCTTTTCTATCACTACTTGAATGGTCACTGCTCCTATGAGCTGTCCAAATGCATTCCTCCACCTCTACGACAGGCGCGTAGCACCCGTCTAGCAGCAAACTGTCATCCCTTTTCTGTCCAACTCTCTAATGCATGAGTTAACCGTTACTCCCAGTCCTTCATTTATGCAACAGGTCAACACTGGAACTATCTTTCTTTGGCTCTATTTCCGGCTTCCTAAGATACATATATATATATATATATATATATATATATATATATATATATATATATCCTAGATCTCTCTCGCATTTCGATTTACTAATTTCTTTGTTATCTAAGCTGTATTTAGTATCTCCAGCTGTCTTCCCTACGTTAAGTAATTTACATTTTTCTATGCTGAATTCGATATGACAAGTTTTAAAACATTTGGACGATATATCGAGGTCCTTTCTTAGTTATTGAAATCGTCAGTCGAGTTAATGACACATCCTTGTTTCGATTGAATTTTCAGATAGAAAATTTCACTCAGTTCACTATCCACGTTCACTGCAGCCTCAGCACCCTCATACATACTCTTCACAGAATTCAACAACTCCCTATTTACTCCGTATATTCTTAATACTATCCACAATCCTTGTCTATCCACCCTGTCGTATGGTTTCTCCAAATCCATGAGACTGCATAAAACTGCTCTCTCTTCTCTAGAAACTTTGGTACTAATGATCTAAGAATGAATATCTGATCTACACAACTTCTTCCCTTCCTAAAACCTCCCTGTTCTCCAACCAATTCCTCTGTTATTTTCCTGACTCAATAAGTATCCTACCATTTACTTTTCTTATTACACTAAGAAGACAAATTCCCCTGTGATTACCACACACTTCTTTTTCCTCTTTTCCTTTGTACAAGGGAGTAACCATACCTGACTTTCAATCTTTCGGAACTCTACCTTCCTACCAGGCCAATCTTCACATCTGCCACATCCACTCTACTACTATCTCTCCCCCATGCTTCAGCATTTCACCACACACTTCGTCAACTCCTGAGCCCTTCCCCATTTTGACTCTTCTTATTGCTTCCATAAGTTCCATCCTACTGAGTTCTTCCTCTCTTCTCGCATTCCCTACATCTCCTAGCCATTCCCTAGGCAGTTCCAAAGAAGGGTGACCATTCGCAACCCTCTAACTATTGTCCAGTTGCTATCCTGTATCTCAAAAGTTTTTGAGTCAATTCTTAATAGAAAAATTTTAAAGCATCTTTCCTATCACAACCTTCTTTCTGATCGTCAGTATGGGTTCCATCAGGGACGCTCCACTGGTGCACTTCTCACGTACCTTTCAGATTCCTGGTCATCATGCTTTCGGGACTTGGGCGAAAGCTTTGCCATTGCACTTGACACCTCAAAGGCTTTCGATCGAGTCTGGCATAAACCTTTAACCCGCCCCATCCCGACGTTTTCTGGGCAGTGGTACGCCCCAGTCCTGACATTTTTGGACCTTTTTTTTTTTTTGGCTCAAACATCCGCTTTTGGTGAGAAACATCGAAAATTCATAGAGAAATCGCTCACCTGAGGTTTAAAATACTCGATCCAGGTACGAGTTCCTCCTTACCTGACTGGGTTTTCTAACAGGCTGGCACCAAAGAAAACGAGTTCTATGGGAGGGTAACTATTTTATCCACTCATAAACAGTATTTATTTATTTACTTGGTACGAATTTATATGTAGTACAAGAGTATATTGGTTTTCAAACAGTAATATAGGCATTATAAGCATTGTTTCACTCACTAACTCATCACCATTCAGGACCTTTTTTTCCCACATTACCTGATCATCATTTCTGACTGTTTCTTCCTCTAATGCCATGTAAACTTTGTCCTCCACATTGTCATCGATTGGGGAATCACTCTGGCCCTGAATGTCTTTATTGGCCAGGTCACTGGTAACAGGTGAATTGCCAAGACAATAGCATGCAGGGGGGGGGAGGTTATGCGGTGTAAGGCATTGTCCCTGCTTGGCATCTTGTAGAGGAATAGAGGAAGGTGTCCTGTGTATACGTACCAACAATCACTCGCGAAATCACTCGCAAAAAATGAAAATTGTGCAAATTATGCAACTTGCAATGTTGCCGCGTTAATTCACGTCGCCGGGACATGAGTGCACATCATGTGCGGACGTTAATTCACGTCGCCGGGAAAGCGGGTTAATTTCCAAACTGCCCTCTATCCTTCTATCTGTGCGTTTCTATAGCTTTCATTCTGTAGCTGCTGTTGTAGATGGCCATCGTTCTTCTCCTAGATCTATACAAGGCCAATAAGACTACCAGGTCTCTTCACCCAGTGGTACTACGCAGATGTGCTGACGTCACGTTGTGGAGGACTGGCTCCTCCCATTTTCCTCTCTACTCCCCTCACTCACTCCCCAGAAGAGGCTGGGGGGGGGGGTGAGTTAAGCTGCCCTTGTGACAGCTGTGGGAGAGTGGGAGAGGCAGACATACCGTGACTCCGTTTTTTTTTTTTTTTTTTATCTGTTCAGTACTGTGTCGGCTCTTATTATTTTGTTCTAGTTATCATTAGATGAATGTAACCAGATCAGAGAGAGACTGTGGAGTGAAAGGGGTAGTGGAGTTAGGTAGTGTATAATGAGAATGATGTAATGGTGATGAAGAGTTAATGTAACACTTTATAATGCTCTCAATATAATTTCGTCTCCCTTCAGTTCCTTGAACAATCATGTATTCCATGTTTTAATATAATTAACTGGAGTATGAAAGCTGAAGTTAGGGTATATAATTTGTCTCATTAAACAGAGACATGAGAGAAAGGGGGAGAGACGGGAGAGAAAGGGGGTAAAAGAAGGGGCAGTGGGGGGATAGTTGCCAAACACTTCCAGATTACTGAACACCCCATATCAATTTAATCCTACTGTATGCAAATACCTATTAGAATGATCATCAGATCGAACAGTAAAGGTGATTGCTAAGCTTATCATTTAAAATTGCCTTGACATGGGCAGGAGATGAAACAATTTATATTGTGGAAAAATATGAACATTAGAAACTCACTTGACCAGTTACTCTTTATTGTCAAATTTTGCTAAATGAATGTATGATTGGGTGATTATTCATTATATTTAAATGTTATACTCCACAAATATATACATGCACAGCCATGCACAATAATGCTATCACAGAACATAAGATGAAACAATTTATAACTGTTTATCACTGTCTGACAACCTCTTCAAAGTTGTATCCACAGCGTGACGGTGTCCGCGATCTGGACACAGATTTGCCCTTGTATGACAAGACCTGGTAGTCTTATTGTCCTTGGATGTATAAACAGTGGTGTTCCTCAGGGCTCTGTCGTGTCACCAAATCTCTTCCATTTATTCATCAATGACCTTCTAAGCTGTACATCTAACCCTATCCACTTGTACGCTGATGACTCCACCCTTCACCTTTCCATTCGGTTCCCGCAACGTCCATCTCAGCACTTACTTCAACAAAGAAGGGATGAGGTTTTGGCACACATAATATCTGACATGCCTCATATCTCTGACTGGGGTAAAAATAATCCTGTTTTTATTGCATCAAAGACTCAGTTCTTACACCTATCAACCCAACAGAATCTGCCACAAGTGTGCCCATTAATGTTTAATAATATTCAGCTTAATCCTGCATCATCCTTGAACATGCTTAGGGTCTCATCACTCGGGACTTATCTTAGAAAGATCGTATTACATCACTTGTAAAATCTGCTTCCAAGAGATTAGGTGTGCTAAGCCGACTCCGCTCTTTCTCTACCCCTGCACAATTGTTGACTCTATATACGGGTTTTATCTGCCCCTGTGTAGAGTACAACTCTCATGTGTGGGGAGGTTCCTCACATACAGCTCAATAGGGTGGAGTCAAACGCTTTTTGTCTCACTCTCCTTTTACTGGCTCTTTTCAACCTGTCTCTTCGCTGCACTGTTGCATCTTTATCTCTTTTCTATCGCTACTTCAAAGGTTAATGCTTCTCTGAACTGTCTACTTGCAGTCCTCCACCTCTATGCAGGGCGCATAGCACCGGTTTAGCAGCAAACTCTCATCCCTTTTCTGTCCAACTCTCCAATGCAAGAGTTAACCGTTACTCCCAGTCCTTCATTTATGCAACTGGTCAACAATGGAACTATCTTTCTTTGTCTCTATTTCCGGCTTCCTATGATCTCCATTCTTTCAAACGCAGTGTGTCCAGGCATCTCGAAATGATCGGATCTTTCTCTTGTATTTTGTTTTGCTCTTGGAAGGAACAGTTAATGTGGACTCATGGCCTTTGATTCCTTCTTCCTGGCATATATATATATATATATATATATATATATATATATATATATATATATATATATATATATATATATATATATATATATATATTGTCAGACGCCTTAATCCTGACAGGGGTGGCCACAAACAAATCGCCTCTATGTTACCATGTCCCCGGCCATTTTACGCCCTGCTTCCAGCTCACACCTCCCTCTCTAATATACCTCTCCTCTCCATCCATCCATCTCCTCCTTGGCCTCCCTATCCCTCCCTCCACCTCACGCACATACATTCTCCTCTTCAGTCTCTCACTCTCCATCCTCTAAACATGGCCAAACCACCTCAGTGTGTTTTTCCTAACGCTTCCTATCCTATCCACATCCATACCACAATGCTCCTTCACTTCCTTATTAGTCAGTCTCTCTCTCCATCTGATTCCACATGCTCCTCTCAAACAACTCATTTCCACTGCTCTCACTCTTGACTTTTGTCCCTCCAACAAGGTCCAGGCTTCTCTTCCATACATGAAAGTTGGTATCTCAATACTGTCACGTAATAACTTTTTCACTTCCGTGCTCACTTCCTTGTTTCTTCTCACTGCTTTCAAGGAACCAGCAACTTTTCTTTCTTGTTGTACGCTTTCAAGCACCTCACCCTCTAAACTTCCATCCTTACCCACCACATTACCCAAATACTTACTGTAAACACACTCACATTTTCCATTTCCTCCTCATCCAACTTCACTGTGTATTAACTGACTTCACTTCTCTCAAAGACCATAAGTTTACAGTTCCCTACATTCACCTTTAGATGCCGTTTCTTAGACACTCTCCCAAAGTCATCCACCATGCCTTGCAGATCCCCTTCGTCTTCACTGTAACAACACAGTATCAGCTGCAAAATCAGTACTGAGAGTTTCCAAAGACCATCCTCTCTCCTTAGGGTCACTCCAACATCCACTGTCATACCTTGTATCTATTTTATAACCCCGTCCATATACAGATTGAATAACTGTGGAGACATGACACATCTTTGTTTCAATCCAACCTTCGAGTCGAAAAAATCACTCACTTCACTATCCACATGCACTGCAACCTCAGAACCCTCATACATACTCTTCACAGAATTCAACAACTTCCCATCTACTCCATATAGTCTTAATACTTTCCACAATCCTTGCCTATCCACCCTGTCATTTGCTTTCTCCAAATCCATAAAGGGTGCATACAATTTCTTTCCCTTCTCTGGAAACTTTTCCACTAAAAATCTAAGAATGAATATCTGATCTACACAACCTCTTCCCTTCCTAAATCCTCCCTCTTCTTCTCCGACTAATTCCTCTGTTACTTCTCTAAGTCAATAAGTATCCTACCACATAGTGTTCCATTTACACTAAGAAGACAAATGTCTCTATGATTACCACACACTTCTTTTCCCCCCTTTCCTTAGTGCAAGGGAATAATTATACCTGACTTCTAATCCTCCAGAACTCTACCTGCCTCGCAGGCCAATCTGCACTTCTTCTACATCCATTCTGCTACAGTATTATTTCTCCCCCATGCTTCAGCATTTCACCACACACTCCATCAATTCCTGGGGCTTTCCCCATTTTGATATTCTTCATTACTTCCATAACTTCCATCCTACTGATTTCTTCCTCTCTTCTCACATCCATCTTTCTCCAAGCTATTCCCCAGCCACTTATACTCGCATTGCATTCACTCTCTCTGTTCAACAATTGCTTAAAGTGTTCTCTCGATCTGCTCACTTTTTCTCCCTTCTCCGCTAGTAATCTACCATTTTTATCTTTCACTCCCCGACTCACTTCACTGCCACCCTGTCTAACTCTCTTTACCTCTTTCCAGAACATTTTCTTACATTCCCTCTACTTTACACTCAAATTCCTTCCAAATTCCTCATCCACTCTCTTCTCACTCTCTTACTAACCTTTTCACCTCTCTCTTCCTCTCTACATATAACTCTGTCATCTGTCTCTCAACTTCTTCCACGCCCCTGTTTCTCATCGACTCATTATATGCGTTCTTCTCTTGTGCCACAGCCTGTCTCACCTCTTCATTCTACCATGCTGTTCCCTGCACCCCCTTTTGTCTTCTCTTCACCCCACACACTACCTCACATGCTACACAATTTCTTCTGTGAATATCTTGCACACATCTTCCACATTCCCCATCTGCTCCAATCCATATTTACCCAATTGTTCCTCCGCTTCTCTCTTATATTCTGCCTCTTTCTCATCCTCTTGTAACCTTCCCACTCTCCTTGCAAATACTACTTCCTCCCGTCCTTCCCTTCATTCATTTCTCCATTTCAGTTGGACCCTGATTCTCACCACCACCAAGTGGTGGTCAGAAAGTCCAAACCTCAACCTCTATAGTCTATATGCTGTTGCATCCATTACATATATATATATATATATATATATATATATAAATAGATATATATATATATATATATATATATATATATATATATATATATATAGATAGATAGATAGATAGATAGATAGATAGATAAATAGATAGATAGATAGATGGATAGATAGATAGATAGATATAGATATATATATATAGACATATAGCTAGGTAGACTGATATGTGACCGCTGGTAGCAGATTTTCATCAATAAATTTTGAGTAAAACTCGACAATGTTTTTGTAGTTAAGCTTCTTGCTAATATTTTCAGTTTTCGTCACTAATAATCTTCCTTCGTTGGAGTGAGTGAAAACTAAGTCTCCAAAGTTGTTCATTTTTATTCGACATTTAGTCTACAGAAAGACATCATCAGGAATGGAAAGAACACAGCCAGAAATGGAAATGTAATATGTTTACATAGATACGTGTGGAGCAAATGGATACAAAATATAATGGTACTGCACATAAAAAATAATTTAAATATAACTGACAATTTTCCATATTCCTTATACAAGAGAGTGTGCATAAGGAAAGGCACATGCTATATATACGGCCATCTGAAGTGACTGGAAAGCTGAATGTTTTTTTTTTTTCCCTCAAGACTCTTATCAATGCTTTTCGCATAAACATTTTACCTACCTTACAAGAACTTATATATACAGAAGGAATAATATAAAATATACATACCAGTCATACTGGGACGTTGTCTAAAACTACAGTAATATAAAGTATGAATATCAATATACTACTGAGAACTGTGCGCCTAGTAATAATACCTACACAGATCACACGGCTAGCTCCCTAGGTCTCCGGCTATCCCTACATGTACAGGATGGAGCCATGAAACAACATCATCTAGGACATCAAGGAACTGATATTGACAAAGACAATATAGCTCAGAACACCAATATTGTCGCACATTGCGATGACCTGAGAAAATTGAAAATGTTAGAGGCAATTAATATATAAGAAAGAGAACCGATGATTAATATACAACCTAACATGACTACGAACATGGCCTTGTTTGATGGTGCTACACGCAGCCGTACAAGGAACAATGACACTGTCACCTTAGGTCAGATAATCCGCCCAACCCTTCCCCTGCCACTCCCCCGTCTACCCCATCCACCACATACTTGAGAAGATCAGCCCGCATCCGGTCTAGCCGTGCCCATGACCCCCAGCCTGAGCATCGGGTATTAATACAGATGTAGGAACAACACATGTTTAGTTTTAGCTCTACAATATCAGTATGTAGTACACAAGGTGTCATCTTTACTGTCTCGATGTATATTTCCTGTATAAGGTATTTAAATGCATAGTGTTTTAGTATTTATAAGTACTTTATTAGCTTGAAATGTCGAATATTCCAGAGATTAGTGTATGTAAAAAATATATTATTCCTTCTGTACATATAATTTCCTGTAATTTAGGTAAAAAGTATACTCGAAAAGTTTTTCTACATTTTTTTTTGAGGAAATAGAAAATCATTCATTATCATAGCTACTTATGCAGGTTTTTTATATAGCATGTGCCTTTCCTTTTCTCTACTCCCTTGTATAAAGAATACAGAAAACTGTTATTTAGTCACACTTAAATATTTTTTATCTGTGGTTCATTTAAATTATGTATCCATTTGCTCCACACGTATCAGTGTAAACATATCACATTCCGATATGTGGCTGTGGTCTTTCCATTCCTGCCGATGTCTCTCTGTAGACAAAGGTCAAATAAAACTGAACGACTTTGGAGAGTTAGTTTTCGCTCACTCCCACGAAGGAAGATTATTAGTGACGAAAATTGATAAAATTAGAAACAAGATTACCAGCTACAAAAATGCTGTCGTCTTTAAGTCAACACACACACACACACACACACACACACACACACACCCTTTTGTGGTGAGAGAGAGAGAGAGAGAGAGAGAGAGAGAGAGAGAGAGAGAGAGAGAGAGAGAGAGAGAGAATTTCATGTATTAATTTACTTATATATATATATATATATATATATATATATATATATATATATATATATATATATATATATATATATATTTACTCGTATATAAGCACATAAGAAGAAAGGATAACTGCAGTAGGTCGGTTGGCCCATGCTAGACAGCTCCTAGAAGATTAACTGAACTACTAGAGTGAGATAGGGGTAGGAAACAAGAAAGCTATCCCCCTTCCTCCAAACCCTCCAGCCGAAGCCGGCAGGAAAAAGTCAGGAGAACACCACACAGTATAGAAAAACTAGCGTGGGCATTTTATAGGAAATTGTCAAAGGAGAAAAAGAGACTATCATAGTGTGACATGAAAAAGAAAAAAGAGTGAAATAGTATTTGTTGTTAGATATTTTTTTTCTAAACCCACCCCTTATTTGTCATATGTTTATCTAGCCTGTGTTTGAAACTCTCAGTGGAGGAGGCAGCAACTACTTTACTAGGTAACTTATTCCATTTGTCTGCTACTCTATTACCAAACCAATTTCTACCTATTTCCTTACCAAAACGGAATTTTTATGGTTTGAAACCATTACTTCTAGTTCTCTCCTGTATGGCCACTTTAAGTACCTTGCTAATATCTCCCTTGTTTATTCCTTTCATCCACTTAACCACCTCATTTAAGTCTCCCCTTACTCTACGCCTCTCTAGTGAGTGCAGACTTAGTCTTTTTAGTCTGTCTTCATATGACTGGTTCCGAACATCATGTATAATTTTTGTCATTCTTCTCTGTACATTTTCTAACGAGTTAATGTCTGTTCTGTAGTAAGGACACAAAAACTGTACGTCATAGTCTAAATGTGGCCTTACTAATGCTAGATATACTTGCAATATTACTTTTGATGACCTATTGCTCACGCTTCTCGAAATAAATCCTAGGCCCCTATTTGCTTTATTTCTCGCATTAACACACTGTTACCTTGGTCTGAGGCCTTTGCTAACCATATCTCGTAGATCTCTCTCGCATTCTGATTTACTAATTTCTTTGTTATCTAAGCTGTATTTAGTATTCCCAATGGTCTTGATTACGTTAAGTACTTTACATTTTTCAACGTTAAATTCCATTTCCCAAGTTTTAGACCATTTGGACAATATATCGAGGTCCTTTTGTAAGTTATGGCATCCGTCATTCAGGTTAATCACAGTGTGGAGTTAATGATACACCTTATTTTTGTATCGTCGGCAAATATGCTGATACTACTAGTGATTCCATTGTCTAGATCATTTTATATATACATAAGTAATAAGGGACCAAATACTGAACCCTGTGGTACACCACTAGTTAGTAATCCCCAGTCCGACTTAGTTCCACCTATTTATACTATCTGCTTTCGTCCTTTCAGCCAGGACTCTATGCATTTTAACATATCGCCGTCTATTCCGTGTGCTTGAACGTTTCTAACTTTTCGCATGGGACCTTATCAACAGCTTTACTAAAGTTCAGATCAATAATATCGTAAGCTTAATAACTATCTTCTGCCTCATAGACGTTCAAGAATGACAACAAGTTTGTGAGGCAGGATCGTCCTTGTCTGAATCCGTGCTGACTTTTATCTGTAAGATTAAATCTTTCTGAGTGTTCTCTAATCTGATTTGCCAAAACTGACTAGCAATTTTGCTACTACTGACGTTGGATTTATCAGACGATAAATCGACGCAGCTGCTTTATCACCCGTTTTAAAAATGGGCACTATGTTTGCGGTCTTCCATGCCTCTGGAACTTTTCTTGAAACCGGAGTTATGAAATAACGTAAAAAGTGGCTGACATAATTCTTCTTTGGCTTCTTTTGTAAATTTTGGGTATATATCGTCCGGACCTAGCGATTTTTGAGGTTTCAACTTAATTTCTTTCAACACGTCCTCCTTACTAATGGTTTTTTACTAAGAACATTTTCCGTATTCGCACCGTAAATATTTGCTTCTTGAGGGACCAGGTCTAGATTTTCCTTGGTTAATACTGATATGAAATAATTATTTAGGATGGAGAACATTTCTTTATCTTCACTGGTAATGTCACGCGATTCTGTTCTAAGAGGTCCTATCCTATCTTTATTTTTCGTACGGTATATTTGATAAAAACCCTTGGGGTTTTCTTTCGATTCACTAGCAACATTAATTTCATAACTTCTATTTGCATTCAGTATCTCCCTCTATACTTCTCTATTAAAAATCGCGTACCAGTTACGTGAGTGTTCCTCTCCACGTTCAGTTTTCTATATATTCCTTTCCTTTGGTCTATTATATATTTTAATTTGTTGTTTAACCATCTTGGGTCGGAATTATTCGTTCTAAACGGTTTTGAAGGGATATATCTATCTTGGCCTCTGTGTATTATATTTACTAACTCATTATATTTCTCACTGGCCGAACGGCTGCTTGGTACTGGACCTGAGTTAATCCTCGTCACCTGAACTACACTCCCATTTTTCCCAAAGACTTGGTGCACATTACCACCCGTTTCCTGCCCCTCACCTATGATGTGGGATTACCCATTGACCTCTCTCTCCCTAAAGTACCTGGTCTTCCTATGGAATACCGTTCTAAAATAAGCTCTTAATCCATCAAAATCTCCTAGACGAAAATCAGCTATGGTGGAGGGATTTTCAGTAGAACAGACATACCAAATAAGTTTGAAGTTAATTTCTTCCTGATTGCTATTACCAAGTCGTCCACCAACCTCTATATCAGTAATGACATTTTCTTTATTAGCTAAAACCAAATCTATTATATTATTACCTTTGGTGGGCTCCCTGATATACTGATAAAGGAAATTATCCTGTACTACCTCTAGAAGTTCCTCTAACTCTGCATCCCCTGTCTGATTTCGCCAGTCTATCATTGGCATATTAAGATCCCTACAATTATTACTAGGCTGGACTGTGATGCTTTCCTAATTTCCTCTCAAAGGTATTTACTATCTGCTCTACTTAATTTTGGAGATCTGTAAATAGCTCCTAAGACAAATTGCTTCATATTGTTACTAATTTCAACCCAGACACTTTCCGTGTCCTTATTTACTTTAATGTCTGCATTATTGTAACTGTTTAATGAATCCTTCACATAAATTGCTACCCCGCACCCTTTTCTTCCCAGATGGTTTGACACAATAATATTACTGCCCTTTATCTGATATTCTGCTAAAAATTCTGGAGTGCCTGTATTCATCCGTTCGATCGTTCGAAGATTTCCTGCACATATAGTGCAGGCCGGGCCATACATTAGCCCGGTCAGTGGGGTATGGGCTGGTTAAAAAATAGTAAGTGGGGAGGACAGGACCTGGGGATTGCCCAGCACACACGTCCTGTCTCCTGGCGGGCTTTGTGGTGTGTGTCGTGTATTCATTCAAGTTTCACTAATAACGGCAATGGATCTTTTCTTTGTACAGATTAAAGCCCTCAGTTCATCCATTTTATTATGTAATCTCCTGCTGTTTGTCTAGTACACTTTTAGGTTATTATGAGTAGTTATAACTCTACCTTGGGACTTACTATTTTTTTTACTTTTTTACTAACTGGTAAACTCTTTAATAATATACCAGTTTTTTGTAATATCAAGGATTGTGGAAAGTGTTAAGAATATATGGAGTAGATGGGAAGTTGTTGAATGCTGTGAAGAGTATGTACAATGGTGCTAAGGCTGCAGTGCGTGTGGATGGTGAACTAAGTGAATTTTTCTCCTTGAAAGTTGGGTTGAAACAGGGATGTGTCATGTCTCCATGGTTGTTCAATCTGTACATGGATGGGGTAATAAAAGGTACAAGGTAGGGTAGTGGATGTTGGAGTGGCCCTGGTGAGAGAGGATAGTGTTTGGAAACTCCCTGTACTGTTGTTTGCAGATGATACTGTGTTGTTGAGTGAAGACGAAGGGGAGCTGCAAGGCTTGGTGGATGAGTTTGGGAGAGTGTGTAAGAAACGGAATCTAAAGGTGAATGTAGGGAAGAGTAAAGTGATGGTCTTTGAGAGAGATGAAGTCGGTGAATGTACAGCGAGGTTGGATGGTGAGGAATTGGAAAATGTGAGTACGTTTAAGTACTTGGGTAGTGTGATGAGTAAGGATGGAGGTTTGGAGGGTGAAGTGCTTGAAAGGGTACAGCAGGGAAGAAAGGTTGCTGGTTCTTTGAAAGCAGGGATATGAAACAGGGAAGTGAGTATGAAAGTGAAAAAGTTACTACATGACGGTATTGTGATACCAACTCTAACGTACGGAAATGAAGCTTGGACGTTGTTGGAAGGACACAAGTCAAGAGTGAGAGCAGTGGAAATGAGTTATTTAAGAGGAGCCTGTGGAGTCACATGGAGAGACAGGCTGACGAATGAGGATATAAAGGAGCGTTGTGGTTTTGATGTGGATCTGATAGGAAGCGTTATGAGGAACACGCTGAGGTGGTTTGGCCATGTGGAGAGGATGGAGGGTGAAAGACTGACGATGAGAGTGTATATGAGTGAGGTGGAGGGGGAAAGAGGGAGGGGGAGGCCGAGGATGAGATGGATGGATGGGGTGGAGAGGTATATGAGAGAGGGCGGTGTGAGTTGGGAGCAGGGCTGTGAAATGGCAGGGGACAGGGCGACTTGGAGGCGATTTGTTTGTGGCCACCCCAAACGGGACTGAGGCGTCTGGCAATAGATAGATAGATTTATCGCCCCTCTATCACCGCTTCTTCTGTCCTGTATCATTGCCTGGTCATTTTGAGGTGCCTGAGTGGATGTATCTATACTAATGGTTAAACTGTTGGTCTTACTTTTGCAAGTCTTGCTGCATCTATCCAAACCTGATGATAATGAATTCAGGGTGTAGTTGCTGTAACTTCCTGTACATCTATTTCTCAACTTAAAACCGAAAAAAATAAAAAAAAAATTCTAACTCCCTATCTATCATTCCAGCTAAATCAGTAACTCCCTGCCTACTAAGATGAGTCCCATCCCAACTATACATGGCACTCCATCCATAAAACTGGTGTCAGCTGTCTATAAAAGATATTGCATTATCTTTGAAATACCTTTCAAGGCGGCCCTTCTTAACTATTCCCTCCCAACTCCCCTCCTAGCCAAAACACGAAGCACTACAGGGGTCCCTCACCTCTCTCTAACCATCTCCAACATAACATTGTACTGCTGCCACAGTACCTCACACTTTCGCCTACCAATATCATTGCCTCATACACTGAGGCACGCAGTGGGTTTGTCTTCACTATCCTTCACGATAATTGAGATTTTTTCCATCACATTACCCACACTGGCCCCCCGAAGACACACATGTTTAGTGAGTGGAGTATACATTGCTCTGTTTAGATGTCTTACCTGGGAGTCTCCAACAATGAGAACATTTTCTTACCTTTATTGTTCTATGTATACTTCCCTGTACGGGAAGTTTTCTCACCATCCTTCTCCTCTACTTCCGTTTGCCTTCCCTTCAAATTTGCCACGTAATGTGACGAATCCATTTGTGCTTTTTATCTCCGCTTGTTTCTTAAGGATGCTCCCTTGTGAACAAGTGTCCAACCTTCAGCCTTTTATTCCCTCTCTCATACAACGTCTCCAACAATTCTCTAATTTGTGACTTCTGCCTGAGATCCTGTACCTCCAGCTTCAATTTCGGAAGTTCTTCCTTTAACTGAAGGTAGTCCTTCTCAAAGCTTGCAGCGGCGACAAAACACTCCATAGAGAAAGGCGTCACGCACAAATTCACACAAAGATATCACAAGTCACTACAACACACGAGCACAACACTATCACAAGTCAGTAGCACAACACTATCACAGGTCATTACAGCACACTGGCACAACACTGTCACATATCACTACAGCACACTAGCACAACACTATCACACGTCACTAAAACTCACTGACATTTCTCACAACAGGTGAGTAGAGCTAGCTAAATCAGGAACACCAAGAGACATCTGAACAAACTGACCTCATGTGAGTGACTGCGAACTGACCTCACGTGTATCTCTCTTTCTCTCTCTTTATACATATTTATATATATATATATATATATATATATATATATATATATATATATATATATATATATATATATATATATATATATATATATATATTATATATATATACGGTTTGCTGCCTAGTGCGTGAGCTCAGAGTGCTCGAATCACATTGTGCGTGAGTGACCAAAAATCATACCCAGGAACTTTGAATGTGGAAGTTTACCTCACAGAACACGAGGTAGAAGCAAGGAGTGGCTCAAAAACGCAATTTTCCATTAACACATGACCCCCCCCACCACCACACAACGCATCCATCATCTCGTGTCATCATGTTGATGCGCAGAAATTCCTGGGGCATTCCACTGCTGAGCTTGGGGTAGGAGGTGGCGGGCGCGCCATTAGAGACAAAGCTTGTGCACAGTGCGGATCCGCTCTCTCAAGCTAACCTGTCATGTACAACGTGTGGCTTTTTTTACTGCTCCATCCTGGCCTGTACTTCGCCACACCATGCCTCCAGCCCCCCAAAATAAGAAACTTCTGACACACACAACTAAGTTAGAGATTATCAAGATGATGGAGGAGGGACAAGGAAACACCGCTATCGGGAAAGCCATGGGACTGGCTGAATCAACAGAGAGGACTGTTTGGAGGAACCGTGATGCCATCAGAGCACTTGTGAAGACGTATGGTGCATCTGAGCTTGACAGCCATTCCCTGGTGGGAAATCGTGCGATGATACTTATGGAACGATATCTTGCCACCATCATTAAGAGAAAGGAGAAGGAAGGTGTAATACTGAATGGCAGATTTATTCAGAACTAAGCCCAGCTAATTAGCAAGGCAGCATCTCGCAAGTTAAATGTGGAGAAACCTTTCAAGGCATCAGTTGCATGGCTGCACCAGTTTTTGAAACGCAAGGAACTCCATCACATCAAACTGTCTGGTGAACATGCCTCTGCTGACGAGCTGGCTGCAAGAGAGTATCCTGCGATATTTAGAGCGCTAATTGAAGGACAGTACACCAAGGACCAGATCTACAACGTCGATGAAACATCGTTTTACTCCAAGGTCACGCCTCAAATGACTTACATCGCTAGAAAACAGAAACAGGCCCCTGGTGGAAAGCTCCAGAATTGTAAGATGATGGTAATGTTCAATGTAAACCTGTCTGGGAGCCACAAAATGAGGCCAATTGTTGTATACACAGCTTCACACCCAAGGTGCTACAAAAACCTTACGAACATGGACACAAGTGGCTTGTACTGGTACAAATCAGCAAAAGGTTGGATGACTGGGAACATTATGGCAGACTGGTTAACGAAGCACTGTGTCCCCAATGCCAGGGCCAAATGTCGGGAACTTGGCATTCCATTTAAGAAGATCCTTGTGCTGGACAATGCACCAAGTCATCCTCCACACCAAGAAGATCTGCACAAGGATTGTCATGTTGTGTTTCTGCTGCCCCGAACGATGTCATTCATGCAGCCACTGGATCAAGAACTGATCGCCACTGTGCGGCGGGGGGTGCGGCGCTGTAAGTGTTGCCATGCCTCCGAACCCCTGTTATTTAAGTCCATCAGGCCTGCTGTCTACTGTTGTTAAGGTGACTGCCCATATTTTTGCTATTGTAGCTATATCTGTAGTACAATATCTGAAAAATTTGACCCTTATTATGTCTCTAAGGGCCAAAAAAGGTCCAGGTATGAGGGGGTACTGCCCATATGTAATTTTTCCCATAAGATTATGTATTTTCAGTGAGCGAATTCACACTGCACGAGGTCGTGGACTGCCCAATCTCTCGGGCACTGTGCGAGCGAACTATATATATATATATATATATATATATATATATATATATATATATATATATATATATACATACAATATGTAGGAATCTCTCTCTCTCTCTCTCTCTCTCTCTGTATTTATTTATTCATATATATATACATACAATATGTAGGAATCTCTCTCTCTCTCTCTCTCTCTCTCTCTCTCTCTATTTATTAATTTTAATATATATATATATACAGTATATATATATATATATATATATATATATATATATATATATACAATATGTAAGTATCTCTCTCTCTCTCGCTCTGTATTTATTTATTCAAATTATACATATATATATATATATATATATATATATATATATATATATATAGGTTAAATTTGTTCCAGTCGGGAAGATGGTCGTGGATAAATGATCCATTGCTGTAACTGGCCCGTGAAGTAATAGTTTTTTGGGGTAATTAGGCCCAAATACGAACGTAAGTCTATGAAATATTAACCCTTCATTAGTCCTCCGGGGTATTCAAACGTGGTTAGTCCGGTGGGGTGTTACAACACCCAAATACAAAAGTACATGTAGTGTTAATAACATGTAAAATATATTCATAATGCTGCTTCAGCATATCTCTGCAATCACTAATGAAAAAATTGAATCCCCAGTAGGTGGTGTTTGTTGATTTATAATAATAAACTACAATAAATTATAATATCATTAAAAAAATAACAAATAATCTCTTTTCTCATTTGTCAGGTAGACACGCACAGTAAAATACATTTTGTGATTTTTTAAAATCAATATAATGATAAACAATATGCAAAAATAAGATAAAAAAGAAAAGCAATCTATTTCAGAATATGATCTATATGGTTAGATTGATGGGGTGACTGGACACCCCAGCAGGGAGGGGGAGTGCCCCTCTCTCTCTCTCTCTCTCTCTCTCTCTCTCTCACTACAGCAGAGGCAGGACTAACCCAATCCACATGCTCCCTCTCTTCACTGAATCAGGAGAGTACTGGAACGGAGAGAAATATTCGAATCACCGGCTAGGAAATATGAGCTTAAAAAAAAATGGGGTTCAAAACACCCCACTTGCCTAACGAAGGGTTAAAGATTGATCCCGGTGGCAAATGATTTTTACTAAGACACTCCGCACACTGTGGAAAGTTTTATTTTTCTAGTGATTATTATTTTCATTATCACTTTAGTAGAAAGTCGATATTTCAAAAGCAATTTGGCCTAGAGTCTTGTAACTTGGTCAACTTAGAGATCTGCCTACTTCTTCTGGCCCAAAACGGCGGCAATCCGTCAACTGGCTTTCCGGATGTTACCCCGAACATAGAAAATTGATTCAGCCATCCTACCTCAAGAACAGCTTAAGCTAGGACGCTAAAATTTTAATGAAACATAGACTGAAGGCAGACACAGTGCAGAAAGAAATATGGTGCTACTTGGTTGATTATTCTCTGAGATTGGCTGGGGTAAAAAAAAAAAAAAAAAAAAGGAGCTTTTCCCTATATTCCGCATGTCACCTCATTTTCCATGAAGGATTAAAGCTACAGCCACCAAACATGGTCGACAAATAGACTATGATGCACAGTATCAGTGACCTTGACTTCACGGTCCCTTTATAGCTCGGCTTCAAGTAGCTAATGGCTATGGGAAGTTTTTCTTTATCAAAATATTCCTTGGACAATTTTGCCGTGTTCTAGTTATTATTATTAATATTATCATTATTATTATTATTCATAATAATAATAATAATAATAATAAGAAGAAGAAGAAGAAGAAGAAGAGGAAGAATAAGAATTATTATTATTATTATTATTAGAATTAGTATTTGTATTAATATTACTATTACCATTACTATTATTCTATGGGAAGGAAATTCATCTGTGGGAATTTAGATCTCTTGTGGAAACTTAATGACTTGAGGAATTTCACCCATGAAGGAAGAAAAGTCCATTCAGGAAAATGTAAATGTGGAAAAAAAAAAAATCTCCACAGAACAGAAATAGTTCCAAGTAGTAAACAGGTCATGAAGTTAAATAATTCCATGACCAAAATTAGTCCAGAGAGGGATCTGGTATAATGGAAACATAAGTTCAGGGGGAGGTATAAGTACCATGTAGAAAATGGGTTAGTGGCAAAAAATAGGTCTGGGTAACAGGCAGATAATTGGGGCATGACGGATAAAAAGCTGCTGAGGAAACAAGCCACTGGATGAAAAAGATCCAATGAACAGGTTCACAAGGGAAATTAGGCACGTGCTGGTCGAGTCCGAGAAGGTATAGTGTGAGACCGACTCGTATGTGGATGAAAATTACTTGATTATTATAGAAGAATTACTATACATGCAATTAGGTATATGTGTGCACTGAATGTGTGTGCGTATTTTAAGCAACTGTACCTGCAAGAGGTGTAAGCAGAGAACTCCTTGCATCACCTGTGGCGTCAAAGAAGATGACCAGCAGCAGACCAAGCTTCATCATCCTTCGGGCCAGTATCTGTAAGGGCAATCAGCCTTTTAGCAATGTGGAAAGTTCATATATTTGGTATTCAATACTCCATTCCTCATCAGTTGATAGGGGTTTGGAGCCACGACACTAAATACAGGCTTTTCAGGCAAGGGTGATGTTACCACGATAAGCTCGAGAGGCATCATTTTAGCAATGATCCCAAAACAGCCCTCAGAATGAAACCCTTATGGTTCTTGTCCAAAACCCAGTAGACCAGAAAGCGTTGATTTGGTTAAATGGTTACCATCCATCATGGTATATGTTACCCTAGATTAGAAGAAATCATTTCACTTATCACTCAGGTAGAGTCACCAGAAAGATGCATTACATGGAGGAAATGGATGGTGGTAATGTCAACCTACCATATAGTTTGTAAAAATATATATATCAGATTGGAAACGAAATAAGAAACATTTCCGATGGCTCCCACTTGTATATTAGTGTACAGCTGTTGTATCTTAAGTAAAGTTCATATCCATGTAATGCACATGTATAATTAATTAATAATTGCTTTTACTTCTAGTAGGGGCGTGGAAGAAGTTGAGAGGCGGAAGAGAGAGTTATATGTAGAAAGAAAGAGAGAGGTGAAAAGATTAGTAAGAGAGAGTAAGAAGAGAGTGGATGAGGAATTTGGAAGGAATTTGAGTGTAAAGTGGAGGGATTCTACGAAAATGTTCTGGAAAGAGGTGAAAAGAGTAAGACAGGGTGGAAGTGAAGTTAGCAGGGGAGTGAAAGATAAAAATGGTAGATTACTAGTGGAGAAGGGAGAAAAAGTGAGCAGATGGAGAGAACACTTTAAGGAATTGTTGAACGTAGAAGATGGAAGTAATGCGAGTATAAGTGGCTGGGGAATGGCTGGGAGAAGGAGGGAGGTGAGAAGACAGGAAGAAATCAGTAGGATAGAAGTTGTGGAAGCAATGAAGAAAGTTAAATCGGGGAAAGCCCCAGGAATTGATGGAGTGTGTGGTGAAACGCTGAAGTATGGGGGATGGGGGAGAGATAGTAGTAGAATGGATGTGGAAGACATGCAGATTGGCCTGGGAGGAAGGTAGAGTCCCAGAGGATTGGAAGTCAGGTATAATTATTCCCTTGTACAAAGGAAAAGGGGAAAAAGAAGTGTGTGATAATCATAGGGGCATTTGTCTTTTTAGTATAATAGGAAAAGTGTATGGTAGGATACTTATTGAAAGAGTTAGAGAAAGAACAGAGAAATTAGTTGGAGAAGAACAGGGAGGCTTTAGAAAGGGAAGAGGTTGTGTAGATCAGATATTCATTATTAGATCCTTAGTGGAAAAGTTTCTAGAGAAGGGAAAGAAGTTGTATGCGGCTTTCATGGATTTGGAGAAAGCATATGACAGGGTGGATAGACAAGGATTGTGGAAAGTGTTAAGAATATATGGAGTAGATGGGAAGTTGTTGAATGCTGTGAAGAGTATGTACGATGGTGCGAAGGCTGCAGTGCGTGTGGATGCTGAACTAAGTGAATTTTTCTCTTTGAAAGTTGGGTTGAAACAGGGATGTGTCATGTCTCCACGGTTGTTGAATCTGTACATGGATGGGGTAATAAAAGAGGTACAAGGTAGGGTAGTGGATGTTGGAGTGGCCCTGGTGAGAGAGGATAGTGTTTGGAAACTCCCTGTACTGTTGTTTGCAGATGATACTGTGTTGTTGAGGGAAGACGAAGGGGAGCTGCAAGGCTTGGTGGATGAGTTTGGGAGAGTGTGTAAGAAACGGAATCTAAAGGTGAATGTAGGGAAGAGTAAAGTGAAGGTCTTTGAGAGAGGTGAAGTCAGTGAATGTACAGCGAGGTTGGATGGTGAGGAATTGGAAAATGTGAGTACGTTTAAGTACTTGGGTATTGTGATGAGTAAGGATGGAGGTTTGGAGGGTGAAGTGCTTGAAAGGGTACAGCAGGGAAGAAAGGTTGCTGGTTCTTTGAAAGCAGTGATAAGAAACAGGGAAGTGAGCATGGAAGTGAAAAAGTTACTACATGACAGTATTGTGATACCAACTCTAACGTACGGAAGTGACGCGTGGACGTTGTTGGAAGGACACAAGTCAAGAGTGAGAGCAGTGGAAATGAGTAATTTAAGAGGAGCCTGTGAAGTCACATGGAGAGACAGGCTGACGAATGAGGATATAAGGGAGCGTTGTGGTGTTGTTGTGGATGTGATAGGAAGCGTTATGAGGAACACACTGAGGTGGTTTGGCCATGTGGAGAGGATGGAGGGTGAAAGACTGACGAAGAGAGTGTATGTGAGTGAGGTGGAGCGGGGAAGAGGGAGGGGGAGGCCGAGGATGAGATGGAGGGATGGGGTGGAGAGGTATATGAGAGAAGGGGGTGTGAGTTGGGAGCAGGGCAGTGAAATGGCGGGGGACAGGGCGACTTGGAGGCGATTTGTTTGTGGCCACCCCAAACGGGATTGAGGCGTCTGGCAATAGATAGATAGATAAATAGACTTCTAGTTGCTGTCATTTATATAAATACTGGCTTTGAAACCGAAGGGGAAATCCCTATTTATGCCAAGGAGGATGTTCGCCAAAACTTTGACAAGACCAACAAACGTGTGTAAAATCCTCTCCATATTCTTACCCTCTTACCCCATCTCTGTCCTTCGCTTGCTCAATGCACGTATTGGCAAGACAGGTCGTTGTCATAACACATATCATCTTTGGGGAGGATGTGAAGTGGGGTGAGTAATCATGATAAACACGAACAAACCTCTTGCCCCCGACATAAAGGGCCTTTTCACATTCATCTTCAAAGCTCGTGTTATGACAAGGTTGGGGAGTTTGCGTTTAGTTAGCTCCATACCAAAAGGATGGAAAGAGGTAGTCAAACAACATAGTTTCTTTTTTGTAAAGTTTAATGCTTGACAGGAACATATACACTGAGGATCAAGGACTATAGCTCGCAGGCTAGGTATAGCACTGGACATTTCATCTGACACATTCAGTATTTTTTTTTTCATTGTTTCCCTTTTTTTTATGTGGACAACGTTTGTAAAAGATAAGTTTTTCAGTGCCTAATTTGATACAAGACATGTGCATGGTAAGGGGTCCTAGGACCAAGTGATCACATTGATGGATCGCATAGCACACAAGAGACATCCACTTGGCACACATTAATTTTCACATTTTCACATTATATCATCCATATTTTATTTTGATTTTTTCACTGTCATTCGCTTACACTGATTTATTATTTTTTCTTTGTCTGCCAAAATCATAAAGAGCATAAAGGATGTGCACTGTGCTACCTCCGGTGATGAATGGACGCCTGCTGCCCTGCTCACCCAGTGGTGTGTTGGAGTACATTGCGCAGGCGTCTCCTACTTGATAATGGAGTCGCGTGACAGCGAGAGAAAGCGTAAGCATCACTTCTGTGAGGGTAAGGGGCGCAGTGTTATTTTTCATGGTTATTGCCTGGGAAGACGCATACTGCTGTGCATGGGGCATCCCCCAGGGCGTGATTTATGTATGTTATGATGAAGGACGTCACTGAACTTCACCGGCCACCTCTTTTTGCAAGTGAGAGTGAGTGTGTGTATGGAGAAATGCCAGGGATGCTACTATTCCCCGAAGCCATGTGTTCACGGATCACTTACGAAGGCCACTTCCGCTATTATTTCATGGGTGATAGTAGACTCTACTAGTAGACTCTCTGCTAAGCTGAGAGTGCCCCCACTGAAAAAGAGGGCACCCGAATCTGCACAGAACAATGTCTCCCTCGAGTCTGCACCTACTGAAACTTCCGGACATTGCTTAAGTGCTGCTACTGGGCATAGACGATGGTGGACAGTACTTATCATACAGACTGGGATTGTGAGAGGGAAAAGCCTGAAGTCGTCTTGTTTTTTGCAAGCGTTCTTGGAGATGGCACTATGGACACCGCCAATCCATCCTGTGCAAAGGCAGTGCATGCTGGAAACAGTGTATAAATTTAAGACAGTCCCCACCCTACCTTTCGTGTGCACCAAACTCCATGAACTAGAAAGCGCTCACAGAGCACATACCTTCGCTAATGCCATTGCCATTTAAAAGGATACGGATCCGGATCCGTGGATATAGGATCTGGATCCGAATCCCCCCCTCAAATGTAATCAGTTCTTTCTTGGTCCATGGCCCACCTTTCCACAAAATTTCACTGCTAATCATTGAGAACTTCTGGAGATATTGTGCGGGATACTCCGGATCCGGATCCGGATCTGCCCCTAAATCAACAATTTCTTCCTTGGCCAATGGCCCACCCTTCCACTAAATTTCATCAAAATCCGTTTACAAGTTTTAGGGTAATCCCGGATCCGGATCCGTGGATATAGGATCCGGATACGACCCCAACTTTAATCAATTCTTTCTTGGTCCTTCGCGCACCTTTCCACAAAATTTCATTGAAATTCTTTGAGAACTTTTGCAGAAGTTTGCACGGGATACTCTGGATCCGTATCTGGCTCAAAATTTAATCATTTATTCCTTCACCCATTGCCCACAGTTCCACAAAATGTCGTCAAAATCTATTCATAACTTTTAGAGTAATCCTCCTACCAGACAGGCAGACAGACAGATATGCAAACAAACCAATGTGGGGTAAAACATAATCTCCTTGGTGAAGGTAATGACAGGACCTGTGACTCTGCTATTAAAGGGCCTCTCTATTCCGCTCAGAAACAGAGGAAAGCTGTCCACAGGGATTGGTGGAGGAGGCCCACAATGTTCGTAGCATATCCTCCACGAAATTCGGCAGAGGATATAACACACTAGAGAAATATCATGCATAAAAGTTCAATGTTGCTCGGAGCTTCTCTATGAGGGGTTGGTGAGGCACTCTGTCCCCAGAGGCAATGGGTTGGGGCTTACCCTTTACGGCACTCTGGTAGTACTGTAGGACCAGATTTCTCACAATCAAGGCTGAAATTGCTATGTTTAGGAGAACTTTGGTTGCAGGTGAGGGAAACAGGTATATGAGTGTCGACTTCATCCAGTCCTTTTTTATCTCATTCGGGCCACTTGTCAGCAGATCAGTAATTGCACTGTGTCTTTGCTGACAAAGAGGTCCACCTGCATGTGGCCATACCTGAGAACAAATGAGTTGAATATAACCCTCCAGACAGTCCATTCAATTGAGGCTTACTTAAACCTGGAGTGTGCATTGGCCCTATGCTTCTCCTGAGAAACTCCTGAGTCGAAAGGAACCAACGGCACATGAGTTAGCCACTGGATTTGTTCTGTCTGTGCCAGGATGGGCTCAGACCTTGACGTGCCACACTATTTCATGCAATGCACCTCCAGTTGGTTGATGACAGGTCGTCGCCCACCCCTGTTCCCGGAAGAGCGGTGGGAGGGGGTCGGCAACCATGTGGTTGAGAAGAAAGAAAAAGACATTGAATCACCTACAGATAAAATTATGGCAGGAACCTAGGGCTGGAGAACAGGACGAAAATGATCTAGGGCAAACAAACTGGGAAAGAGGTAGCCTGCCAGGCACATGCGGATTGCAAGCTGCACACCATGTGGTGAAGGCAATTACTAATGTAAACCTTCAGAAGTAAAACCATGGCCTGAGCCCCGGGCTAAAGCAGTGACAGTAGTTCACTGTACTTGCTCAGTGTTAACACTTGTGTGCCACGTGGGCCAGAAAGACCAAATGAACTTGGAACTAATCCTAAATTATTCGTCAAGAGAAAAGAATGAGTGGAGCCTCGGGAAAACAAGGGAGGGCGTCGCATGATGGAAATAGCTCGTCATGCCCATTCAGACTGAAATCTGTGCGCCATTGTGCAAGCTACACACTGCATACTATAGTAGACTAATTATGGCCTCGGTAAACATTGCATGAGAGAAGAATTCTGCCTAGCTAGAATACAGTGAAAAAGTTGTGAACCTCATTCTCAAACTTCGTACTAAAAACTACACTATAGTGAAATTATGAGGAGTAAAATACTAGAACCTGGCCTGAAAGGAAAAGTATAGCAAGATGAAAATAGCTTGTCATGCTTTGACAGACAGCCCATCGTGTGGACTTTGGGGCTTAAGGTAATTAAACCAAAAAGAATGGAACTACGAAAAATAACACAAATGGAACAAAACATGTCATAGTTCCATGCGAGCAGAGTCTAGGATGAGCTACGTGCAGTAGAGGTAGCTTGCCCTACTTGATGAAATCTGTGCTCCATGACGAGCCAGCAGCCACACTAAAAACCATAATTTCATGTCGTATAGTAAGACTGCAGTCCAATCCCCGACAGCCTAGCATGACGGAAGCAAACCACTGCAGCCATACCGTCTGAAAAACTGTGCACAGTGGTCGGCTGCAAACTAGAAATTAACATAATGAAACTAGGAAAGACAAATGAAAAAAAAAAAAGAAACAAGGGCACTTCCTGCAAGATGCAGGCTTACCAGACAACCGTGAAAGTAGCAAAGCGGAGTCGAGAAGATGCTAGTGCACAGCTCGTAGAGGACGGATGCTGTCCCCAAGTGCTGCTCATGCATTGCATGGAGAGAGAGAATCGCTTGCCTTGCCAACACCAGCGTTAAGCAAAGGAAAGATAGAGAAGGGGTAATGGGGTAAGGATATTGGAGGATTGTACTCACGTTTGCCAGCTTTCCCTTTTTTTTTGGCTGCATTTATTTCCACGATATTGGGGGTATACTTCCCTGCTGCATCCAACAGACGTGAAAGGAGCTAACTCTACAGCTCACTAAATGCTGACTCTCCCACCTGGTCATTAATATTATTTTATCAAAAGAAAATGGAGGGGGGGCACATTCACATACTAGCACTGAGGATCCACAGTCCGTTTATACAATATCTTGCAACTCACTCCTTATCTCCAGGAAGGAAGATTGTGGACTATAAGAGAAGGGCACCTTCAGTCTGTAGTCCATTGGAGTTACCTAAAGATGAGCCTCTAACAACGAAATCAACATTAAGCCTACCTCCGTTTGTAATATTAAGACTAATTGTGTTTACATGCAACTAGCAGTGCTACCCATCTTTGCAGGAGTTAGCCATATCACGGATAATTGATGACGGTATTTCAAAAATCAATAAAGGCAGACAAAATCGTGGATGGACGAAACAACAATCATACACATTTCTTCATCAAATTGCACATCCACTAATTCACTTACTGATCTTGGAGAACTTTTTTGGGGGGAGAGGAGGGGTGATGAGGGATCGAGAATCTGAAGTGGAGGTCTGTATTTACATCTATTGGTCCCCACGACCTATTTTAGTCCGTATTAACCCTTATTCACCCGAAGTTTCCCACCATCGTCCACTCCATATGGGGAATTTCTGAGATTTTGGGAAAAATACCCTTATTTCAAAACCTGATATCTTCCAAATTACTATAACTAGAGAAGAAAGTAAGTATACATAAGACTCTTCAACTCTTTCTCTTTCAAATGAGATTATTTCAAAGTCTGCTGGTGGTCCCGTCAATGAGTAAGGATACGTTAAAGATAACTGGTTTTCCGTGTTATGATGGGCTAATCCAGGTGCGCGCCACTGCCAGTGACTTTTGACTTGCTGGCTAGCATTGGCAGCACTGACTGGAATGGTGATTGTAACACTGTCCGGCCTCTTGGAATATTCCACTCATTCTTTTGACTTTTCCTTATTCACCACGGAAAGGATAAGTCATCACTCTGTCCATGTGGCTCCCCATAGTTTTTTCGCCCTTTTCATAGTGCCATTATGCCCCGTAGATGTATAGAAAGAGAATAGTTCTTTATTTTCTGT
This sequence comes from Coenobita brevimanus, assembly GCF_032717465.1. Classification (NCBI taxonomy): domain Eukaryota; kingdom Metazoa; phylum Arthropoda; class Malacostraca; order Decapoda; family Coenobitidae; genus Coenobita; species Coenobita brevimanus. Next base: position 13,576,761 of record NC_136986.1, on the reverse strand, counting down.
ACTCACTTCTTGTGTCAATTATAATCATTTCCCTCTACTACGGCACTTATATTTGCACTTGACATCATGATTACGGGTAATTACACTTTGAGAAGTAAATGCTCTTGTTGTTTCACGCACAATGGTATGAGGTAATTACTTGTAAAGAAATTGTGACTAATTTGTACTAATCAGAGGCATCGTGAAAATAATACTAAAGTTATACACAACTTACATTTTTTGTACTTAACATCACAAATACAATAATGCTCACATATGAGGCGCTGAGTTCATTACCGGGCTAAGCGCCAAAATGGCCGCCAAGCACCTACACGCACCAACAAGTAGCTAAACCATCCCTCTATAAGTTGGAAGTAAAAAAATGCTAAGAAACAACCTACAAAAGGGTCAAAATCCTGGTTAAGTAGACATGTGTGTTGCGCCGTTGTGTCAAACGGCAAAAAAAACAGTCTGATTCCGCACTAGTGCTCAAGGGGGGCAACTGGATCCAGAATTCCGCCAGATGTATGGTCGATTTTCCTGAGTTCAGCCTGTCCTATGTTCCTTATGTTGACTCCCCGTGGTGTTGAAGCGAATGTGAGAGCATTACCAGGCTAAATCCCAGCCCCTTTCCTTACCCCCCTTGAAACTGGCTGATCAGATAGTCAGGTTGCACTGCAGCTAGCCAATAAGCTGTCACCTGACACTACTCCCACCAGCAGCTGTAGTGCATAGTAACTTGCCGCTTTCTCATTATTATTATCATAATATTTTTTAACCATTATTACTATTATTATTATTGCCATTGTGTTTGTGAAGTTACTGGTACTCGTGGCAGTGTTTTTTTTTTTTTAATTCAGGCTACGGGTTAATTTTTTTATCATTCAGGTTGCAGGGGTTTTCTAATAATGTCCTCATACATTGAATGCTGTCTTACTTTTATATTATTACCAGCATTATAATAATTTATTATGTTTTTCTTGATGTTTGTGATGTGGTTCATGTTTATTGGTGGTTAAAAACTCCGAGAAAAACACGCAAAACGTTTCCGACCTTTCAACTGCGATTATTGTGAAAATAATAATATTTGTGTCATAGAACTTTGATTTTATTCCACAGTATGACACTCCTAGGACATTATGTAATATATTATTGACATCTTATGATGTATTTCTGTAGTTATTAGTAGGATAACAATATTTCCTTGGCCGATCAGTCCAGCAGTGGGGGGGCAAAATTTTACTTCGTCACACGATATCATCATGGTTAATGACAGATAGAGCAAAACAAAGGTCATTGTTATAAAGAAAATACCATAAGCTACATTTAAAAAGAAACACATCAAAATAACACAAGTGATTACCGAGATATCAAAGTTTTGAAGTCGCCAGACAAACACATTTTCTTGCGTTTTGTACTTTTGGCGCTTAGCCCGGTAATGAACTCAACGCCTCATATTCACCATTATTTTCTGCATAACGAGGGAAAAATTTTTAGTTACAGCCAACCAGGTGATCTTTCTCTTCAGTCTCTTTTAGTTTTCCTTGATTGTACTAGATAGGGTTACTCAAGATATTTCCAGCCATTATCTCACAAATAACCATAAACAGTAACACTTATTGCAATGCACTTGTAAAACTTATTATAAAACATTTCGTAACACTACATATAACATATCTTACACATAACTTATGTACAAAAAAAAACATACACACACACACTTGTGCATATCTGTTTACTATTAACAGTTTCCCACACACCTGCTCAGTCACTGAGCCCTTTTCCCGGTGGTAAGGGCAGAATTTTTGGTGGTTATTGATGCAATCGGAATTAGACGAGGAAGATAAGGAAGACACTACTCTACACCCTACCAGTGCTGTGTACAGACTGAGCCTTGCATCAGTGGGATGCCTTGGGTACCTACCTACCCTAAGGTTGTCATAGAAAATGAACGTGAGTTCAAAGGGTGCTGAGAAGATGCTGGCAGCATATCCAGTCAGCCAGTGGCAATCCACACCCTGAATCATGACTGCTAGCCGGCACGCAGGGGTTAATACACGCAAGAGATTTCATTCCATCCATTCATCTAATCCTTTTCTGTCCGTCAGAACTGTACGAACCTGGGGTTGAGATACTCAGTCCTGACATTTAAGGCGAGATTTCATGCCTGAACCTTGAAAACTATTAGTCTTTATTTTTCTGGGGGATGGGGGGTCAAGGATTAAGGTTGTGCTTCCTCCCCAAGCCTAAATTTTATCGTGTGAAATACCTAATTGAGCCTGTAAGGAAATACATCCAAAATTCCATTCTTTTATCCTAAAAAAAAATTATATTTCTAAAAGGACAATTAGTGTCGGAGGCTGTGCCTCTTCACTTGAAAGTCCAAGTGCAGTTCCAGTGGTTCAGTCTAAATTCTTCTGCATTTCTTTGTGGGTGCACAATGTTTCACTTTATGTATAAAAACGTGAATAAACTTCTAGTGGGTAGTTGAAACTGAGTGCACACTCCCTTTACCAAACCTAAAGCTATGTCCACATGGTGTGTATGGCCTTCCTCAGGTCTTTATCTATAACTAAACAATTATGCAGCACTGAAGCTTGTAAATTATTGTCATGTACAGCAGACACAGGGAGTGCTGGAGCTCCCATTTCATCAGCCTTCGGGACTAGCTCCTGACCATCCCCTTTAGGTGAACTTTTTCTGTGTTCCAGTAACACAGAGAATAGGCCACATGCTCTCCCATACAAATTCCTCTAACTGTCAATGCCAGACTACATGCACATTACACACTTCACTTCCTATTAAAAGTTTCACAAACGGAAAGTTGTAATTACTTACCAAGCCTCGGAGTTCCCGAGGGAGGGGGGGGGAGATCAAAACCCTGACCATCCGCCCTGCTCCCAGTGACGACCAAGTGAGATACCTGGAATCACAATCTTACTCACATCTTCCTTTCTGCAACATTCGCGGCCACTCCTCCAACACCTCTCCTCTTGTAAACCTCACCTTCTCTTGCTAAGACCCAGCTGTCTGAGACGACTGACAAACTCTTCTCTGTATCCTTCTTCTTTTCCTATACTCATTTCAAAGCCAAAGATGGCTCTTGTATAGAGGTACACCACGACATAGCTTGCTCTCGTGTTCCTGAACTTTAGTCTTCTGAATTCTCTACTCTGGCTTCTACATTCCTGTCATTCTCTGAGTAAATATATCTATGCAGTTTACCTATCCCCTAATCCTACTGACTATGAAAAACTCTCCAACTGTCTTACTTCTAAGATGGAAGACATTCTATCGATTTTTCATTTCTCAGAAATCTCAGTTCTAGGAGATTTCAATACTCACCACAACCTTTGTCTCCCCTCTCCTTTGACTAATCCACCTTGTGAACAAACCTACATCTTTTCTATTCTTACCATCATACAGCAGCTTGTACAGCACCCTACCCTTATCCCTGATTATCTTGCAGAGAGATCCAACATACCCGACCTCTTCCTTACAAATAATCCTTTAGCTTACACTGTTAATCTTTGGTCTCCACTGGGCTCCTCAAGTCGCAACATTATCATCTTAACCTGTCCTATCGCTCCAGTAAGGCCTATGGACCATCCAAGGAAGCTGTGGCTGTGGCATTTTGGAGATGTGGATTGCGATGTCCTAAGGCACTACTTCTTTGATTATCCTTGGAATGATTATTGCTTTCATGGCCGGGAGCAATCTGAGTGTGCCTTGCGCATTACATATTGTTCCATCCTCACCCCACACTACCACAGGCTCCAACAAGAGTAGTTCAGTATAGGAATGACGTTGCCCAGTAAGTTGTTCTTCCTATGGTCAGCCTGAAGGTGTGCAGTACACAAGATCAGCTGAGGCGAAACACTGGCTCCTTAAAGTTCACTCTCTTTATTTTCAAAGTAATTCCACTTAATGCTTTCCAAATTCCTTTCACTCTTCTCACAAGCACTGGAGCTATACACATTTTACTAGCTGCTATTACACTTAATGCTTAACAATACTTCACAGTTATTACACCTAATGCTTGACACTTCACTGTTTTCTCAAGTACAAATGATATACAAACTTCAATAACCCGTCACTGTTTGCCACTGTTTTCACAAGTACCCAATAATATACAATGTTCACTTACTCTGACACTGCACTACACTGAACCAAAACCGACTGCACTTCACTCAAACTGACTTGACACCCGACTGAACTTGAAATAGTCACCACAGCATTTTTTATAAGATTGCATTATTCTAGTAACGTCTACATTCTACGAGAACAACAGTTGCCAATTCGGAGATAAGAAAACATGCTAGAGTTCTCTCACATTACATAACACTCTAAATCATTTACCATACAAACTTAATCTATTTAACAAGCAATCACTTAAATAAAACAGAAAGACAAGGAGCACAACAATTAATGCATAACTTACGAAATAACTACGCTTTTAAACAACAGGCAAACTGACAACTCTGACTTGTATTGATAGTGGAACTACTGTACACGAAACGCCGAGAAACTTCTCGAGCACCCAACTGGGTGCTCCTCCACACAGTCCACTCCTTCAGGAAGGTCTTGGCCCTCTTCTTTGTTCGCTTCTTCTCTTGGGAAACTGTCGCCATCCTCTTGCACTTCAGCTCCTTGGTCCTCTTCAACATCCTCAGCTGCAGGTGAGCACGATTCCTCAGAGACGTCCCAGCTGTATTGTCCTGGCCCCATGGTACTGCCACAGACGGTTCACGTGTACCACCTTTGGGCGAGACTTCCTGCCTCCCCGAATCCGATATGTTACATCTGATAGGCGGTCCAACACAGTGTAAGGCCTGTCCCATAGAGTTTGCAGCTTCGATAATTGTCCCTTCTTTCGCTGAGGATTGTATAACCAAACTTGGTCACCATCCTTGAAGCTCACCTCACTTGCCTTGGCATCATACTTGCACTTCATCACCTCTCCTGATAACTTAAGGGCTCCTCGCACTTAATGATGTACCTCAGCCATTCTTTCCTGAAGGTGCTTCGCATAGCCGATGGTTACTGTAGGCAGCTCTTCACCAGGTGGTGTTCCCATTAACAGATCAACAGGTAAGTGTAACTCGTGGCCTAACATCAGTTTTGCAGGAGTGTAGCCGGTAGACTCATGGGATGCAGACCGATATGCCATCAGCAACGCAGGTAATTTCTGGTCCCATTCTGTTTGTCCCTCTATGCAGTACTTGGCCAGTTCTTGTCCCAGGGTCCAATTGAATTTCTCCACCATCCCATCTGACTGTGGCCTTAGTGTGGTCGTCCTGGTTTTCTTGATCCCCAATAACTTGCAGCACTCACGGAACACAGGAAACTCGAAGTTTCATCCCTGGTCTGAATGTAGCTCTTGTGGCATCCCAACACGACAGAAAAACTGATCAACCAACACCTGAGCAACAGTCGCAGCCTCTTGATCAGGGATGGCATAGGCTTCTGGCCACTTTGTAAAATAGTCCATGGCAACACATATATACCAGTTTCCTCTCTCAGTGAGTGGCAAAGGTCCAGTAATGTGCACCGTGACTCTTTCCATCGGTGCACCCACTTGGTACAGCTGGAGAGGGGCACAACCACATTTCTTAGGTCCCTTCTTTACACACACACATCACAGGCCCAACACCACTCTTCAACATCCTGACGCATGCCTCTGTCACAGCCAACTTAAAGTTTTCTTCACTCCCAGGTGCCCATTAGTGATCTGGTAATGAGACTCATCTAAGATCTCGGACCTCATCTTGTTCGGAACCACCAGTTGCCAATACTTGCTGAGACCATCAGCTGTCTCCCACTGACGCTCCAGTAGTCTGTTGTTCAAGCGATGAAGGTCCCACTGACTCCAGTAGCTCTTGGTCGCTGGGCTTAAACCTGGAGACTTCTTCCCAAGATGGTCGCACTATACACTGCTGCAGCCACTCCAGCATTGGTTGTAAATCTGCATCCTCCTTCTGCATCCTCTTCAGGTCTTCTCCGTCTGACGCTGCCCCTGTCATTGCAGTATGGCTGCATTTCTTACATAACCATCCTTTTTACTACACTGCCGGCACTCCGGATCACAAGGCTGACGACTCAGGCTGTCAGCATTGCCATGTACCTGCCCAGGACGGTGTTGCACCTCATAATTGTGCTGGTCTAGCTACTTGAGCCAGCGTGCCAGTTGTCCTTCCGGATTCTTCAGCGTTTTCAGCCACTTGAGTGCTGCATGATCCAGCCTGATGATGAAGTTAGACCCATACTGGTAGGGATGAAAGAAATCAAGGCTCTTCATCACTGTCAAGAGCTCCTTATGGGTCACACATTAGTTCTGCTCTGGTGGGCTGAGCTTCATGCTGTAATACGCAACCACATACTCCTTGTCATCCTTCTTCTGTGACAGGACTCCACCAATACCATGGTAACTAGTGTCACAGTCCAAGATAAATGGCTGATTCCAGTCTGGGTATGGCAATACTGGAAAGCTTGCCAATGCATGCTTGAGATCGTTGAAGGCTTTCTGAGTCTCTGTTGTCCATGCAATTTCTGCCTTTTTCCCAGAAGCTTGTGAAGAGGCGCAGCTATTGCTGCAAAGTCTTGACAAAACGCCGATAGTAGGTGCACAAGCCCAGGAAACTCCGTAACTCTCTCACACAAGTTGGAACTGGCCAGTTCTCCACAGCTGCCACCTTCTTTGGGTCTGTACGGACGCCGCTTTCACCTACAATGTGTCCCAGGTACTTTACTTCCTTCTGAAACAAGAAGCATTTCTTGAGGTTCAGCTTGAGGTGCACTGCACGGATCCTATTCAACACCTCTGACAACCTCTCCAGTTCCTAGTCAAAAGTCCGTCCAAACACAATTACACCATCAAGATAGATGAAAGCCGTCTACCAGTGCAGGCCTTCAAATACGTGGACCATGAGGCATTCAAAAGTAGGTGGGGCATTGCATAACCCAAATGGCATCACTTTAAACTGCCATAAACCCCTCTCGTATGAAAAGGCTGTCTTCTCTTTGTCCTTCTTTGCAACCTTGACCTGGTGGTATCCTGCCTTCATGTCTAGGGTGGAGAACCACTTAGCACCTGCCAGAACATCCAGGGTGTCATCAATTCTTGGCAAGGGGTATGCATCCTTCACTGTCACTTCATTCAGGGCTTGATAGTCTATACAGCACCTTCCTGAGCCATCCTTTTGCCTCATCAGAACCACTGCTGATGCCCAGGGACTACTGGACTTTTCTATTATTCCTTGACTAAGGAGATTCTCCATCACCTTTTCCATTTCTTGCTGTTGGGCTGGCACCATCCTCCTTCCTGGCTGTTTAATTGGGCGGTGATCCACGGTGTCTATACTATGCTTCACCAGATCAGTGCACCCCAGGTCTAGGTCTCCCACAGAAAAGACATCAACATATTCCGTCAGCACCTACCTCAACTTTAGCTCTTGTGAACCACCCAGGTTTGGACAACTCCTTGAGAAGAGGTCCTGTAGGTGGTCTGGCACATACCCGTCTTCCTTGACTATGCTCCTTTTACAGGCCTGCCTCCAATGCCACTCAGGGTCCACAGCCTGGGACAGTCCCACGATTTCTCCTTTGTTGATCTCCTGTGGCTCACGGCAGAAATTGGCCACCACAACCGGCACTTCATCTGCACCCGTTTCCACCAGCGTTCTCCCCACCATCACCCCGGCCTTCGTCTTGCACCGTACATCAGGCTTCACTAGTCCTCTACATCCGCCAAAAGAGCCACTCACTTTACACTGGAGCAACAGTTCTGGTTTTGAAGGTATCACTGTAGTACAGAGCGCCCTCATCTCGCCACCAGAACTGGTACGTTTCACTCCCGTGACAGGAACTGACCTTCCCCTAACCTTCATCTTCATGGAGCAGAAGTCCCGCTCACATCCCATGGACATAAGGTAGTTCAGACCCAGAAGACAAGAATCCTCCATGCTGGCCACACAGACTGGTAGAGTAGCCTCTTGCCCTGCCACTTCAGTCGGGACATCCAGGGGTCCCCTCAGTTTTGCACAGTGCCCAGTTACACCACACAGTTGTTCTGATGACTAAGGCAGATACCGATGATGTAACACATCAGACCTCACAAAAATCTGCTCTGAGGCCGAATCAATCACCAGGGAACACTTCTTTCCATCTATCCTTCCGTCTATTCGCACACTATCGCTTGCTGTCCTCTTGCATTTTCTCAGACGTGTGGCTACTTGATTAGAGCTGGCTGGTGGTTGCCCGTTCACATCAGCCTCCACTAGTTTCCCGCTTCTTTCTGGTTTCTTCTTATCCTTTTTCTTCTTCGGACACTAGGAACTGAAGTGTCCCACCTCAGTACATGTCCAACATGCTTTTGTTACAGCTGAAGATTTCCTTACACTGCTCTGTTCTTGTTCCTTCTTCCATTTGTGACAATCTTCCTTCTTGTACGCTGACTTCCCGCACAACCAACAACCTCCTTCGGTCTTCTCCTGTTCCCTCTTCCACTTGTAGCAGTCCTCTTTTCTGTGTCCTGGCTTTTCACAGTAACAGCAAGTTCCCTCAAATTTTTCCTTTTCACATACCTGCCCCTTTCTTGCCTTGAATCCTGCACTACGACATGCCTGAAAGGTGCATGTACTGGACCTGACATAGGACTCAAATTCTAGAGCCCTGGCTAGTGCTTCTTGCATGCTTCTTGGTTGAGCCTGCTCCACTTGCACTTTCAACTCTGCACTGTCAAGAGCATCGATGAACTGGTCCCTCAGTAGGATAGCCAACAAGTTAGGTGCTGCTCCAGGGTATGCCTTGTATCCCATACTCTCCAGGTCACGAGCAAGCTGCTGTAGGGATTCTCCTCGAGACTGTACATGGCTCCGAAATCTTGCTCTATAAACCTCAGTCTGGTACATGGTTCCATATCTTCGCTCCAGCACTTCTACTAGGGACTGATAGCTGTTCCTCTCCAGCACTGACATCTGACCCAGAATTTCCATTGTGGCACCCTTAAGGCTAGTAGCAAACTTGCACTGCCCTCTGCCTATCATCCCAACCATTCTGATCCACAAGTAACTCATATTGTGCATGGTAAGCTTCCCAAGATACTCCATCATGAAATTCCTGAGATTTCTTTTTAACTGGACCCCCATTATAACAATGCACTTCACTGGTTTGGGGCCTAAAAACTGGGGCATCATAATTAAGGCAAGGACTTAAATCTCCAACATTCTGATTACTCAGCTCTGTAATGCTACCTTTAGATGCTTGGGATCCGTCAAGATTCACCATACACTGTGCATTCCTTTCATATGCTCCTTGTACACTAACCTGAGGCTCAGCAGTGCAGTGTTTCTCTACAGCCTCAATTTTCTCACTGATTATCTTCACATGGTCAACTACATGCTTCAACTGGTTATCTACATGCTGTCTGCACTCCATCACCATTCCCTCACTAATCTTCAGCTGGTTGTCTACATGTTGTCTGCACTCTGTCACTATTCCCTTACTAATCTTCAGCTGGTTGTTCACATGTAGTTTGCACCCCGTCACTATTTCCTCACTAACTGTCTCAACTGTTCGTCTACATGCTGTTTACATTTTATCACATTATTTTTTACCTCATACTCCTGCTGCTGTTGCTCAGCATATACCTCCTCCTTCAATTGTTCCTGTTCTTACTTCATTTCCCCCATGAAAGCATCTAGGTGTCCTTGCATTCTCAGCTGTAATTCCCTCTGTTGCTCCTGTAGTGCCTCCTGAAGCTGTTCATATCGCTCTTTCTATTCTTCGTTCTGTGCCTGCAATTGTTCTTTGATTTCGTTTTTGAGCTCTTTCTGTTCTTTACTTTGGGCCTGTAATTGTGCTTGGAGTTCTTTCTGTCGTGCCTTCTGTGCTGCCTGTAGTTGGGAACTTTGTGTTTGTATTTGTTCTTTGAATTCTTTTCTGAGCTATTTCTGTTCTTCACTCTGTGACTCTAGTTTTTCACTTTGTGCCTATATTAGCTTAACGATTGTCGCCAGGGAAATTTCCTCCTCTTGCCCAGCTCGAGACCTTGTCTTCACACCTTCTGCTTCCATGTCGAAGGTTAGACTCACTGCAGCCTTGAAATAATTATCCCACTCCTGACACCAGTGTTGCGTCCTCACCTCACACTGCCACAGGCTCCAACAACAGTAATTCAGTACAGGAAGGACGTTGCCCAGTGAGTTGTTCTTCCTATGGTCAGCCTTCAGGTGTGCAGTACACAAGATCAAATAAGGCAAAAACAAACACTGGCTTCTTAAAGTACACACTCCTTATTTTCAAAGTACTCGTAATTCCACTTAATGCTTTCCAACTTCCCTTCACTCTTCTCACAAGCACTGGAGTTATACACACTTTACTAGCTGCTGTTACATTTAATGTTTAAAAATACTTCACAGTTATTACACTTAATGCTTGACACTTCACTGTTTTCTCAAGTACAAATGATATACAAACTTCAATAACCCGTCACTGTTTGCCACTGTTTTCACAAGTACCCAATAATATACAATCTTCACTTACTCTGACACTGCACTACACTGAACCAAAACCGACTGCACTTCACTCAAACTGACTTGACACCCGACTGAACTTGAAATAGTCTCCACAGCATCTTTTATAAGCTTGCATTTTTCTAGTAACGTCTACATTCTACGAGAACATCAGCTGCCAATTCGGAGATAGGAAAACATGCTAGAATTCTCTCACATTACATAACACTCTAAGTATTTACCATACGAACTTAAATTACATAATTTATCAAGCAATCTTTTAAATAAAACATTATAAAGAAAAGGAGCACAAAAATTAATGCGTAACTTACGAAATAACTACGCTCATAAACAACAGGCAAACTGGCAACTCTGACCTGTACTGATACCGGAACTACTGTACACGAAACGCCGAGAAACTTCTCGAGCACCCAGCTGGCAAATCTCACTTCTTAACAATATGTTATTCCCATGGGCATGGAAGCATACCTTTTTTTTATTATGTCCTCTGATTAATGTAAAAAAGAAAAAAAAATGGTTTAATCACGCTCGTTCTAAAGCTCTCCACAATAAAGAGGTCTACAAAAGGTACTGGAGTCAGCCCACTCCTGAATCTCATCTCTCTTATTTTCCTGCACAGAATTGCGCTAATTGTTCTTCGCCCAGCTAAAAATAATATAATTTGTACTAAATGCTTTGAACTCTCAAACTCCAGTTCTTCCTGCTCCTTCTGGCACCATGCCAAAAACCCTTCTAACAACTTTACCTCATCATCCTTCCGTCTCTTTTCCATTCCGATTGCTCTGTAGCTATTTCCTCTACTGATAAAACAGAACTCTTCTCTCAGACTTCCTCCTCCAATTCCACCTTGGACGATTTCAGTGTTGTTCCACTATCACTTCCCCCTTCTGACTTCCTCATGGCTGAAATTATAATGTCTTCAATTGATGTATTTTCTGTTATCACCAGCCTTAATATTAACAAGACATATGGTCCTGATGGGATCCATCCTGTTGTCCTCTACATCTGTGCTTCTGTGTGTACACCCTGCCTAGATGAACTCTTTCGCCTTTTTCTGAAACTTGTACCTTTCCTTCTTACTGAAAGGTCGCACTCAGTCAGTCTGTCCCAAAGAATGGTGACCATTCCCAGCCCTCTAATTATCGACCAATTACATTAACATCCTGTATTTCAAAAGTTTTGGTGTCTGTTTTTAACAAAAACAAATTTCAGCATCTTTCCCCCTCATAACAGTACTTTTGATAATTTGAATGTGTTCCACCAGGAACGTTCCACTGGTGATCTTCTAACCTGCCTTTCAGACTCCTGGTCGTCCTCCTCTCGGGAATATGGAGAAAGCTTTGCCATTGCAGTTGATATCTAAAAGGCTTTCCATCGTGTTTGGCAAAATATTTAACTTTGGCATAAATCTGTCATTTCCGAACTACCCTTTTATGGTTTCTGTCTTCCTCTGCCATCATCTTTAGCTTCCTTTCTGCTCATTCTATTTCTCTTGTTGTAGACGGCCACCGTTATTCTCCTAGTGCTATCAATAGTGGTGTTCCTCAGGTCTCTGTCTTATCACCTACTGTCTTCCTTGTATTCATCAATGATCTTAAAAGCTTTACTTCTGACCTTATCCACTACTACGCTGATGACTCCACCCTCCACCTTTCCATTCAACTACAGCAGCTACCATTTCAGCAGTTACTTCAGCAAAGAATGGATAAGGCGATGGCACACCGAATGTATGATTTGGCTCATATATCTGATTGGGGTAAACATACTCTTGTTTTTCATGCATCAAATCTCAGATCTTACATCTCTCAACCCGACAAAATCTTCCACAGGAGTACCCCCTAATATTTAATATTATTCACCTCAATCCTGCATCACCTTAAAAAATTCTCGGGGTTTCATTATATCTGGATTTATCTTGGAATGAACCATTTACCTCTCTCGTAAGAGGGATTAGGTGTGCTAAGCCGACTGCATGCCTTCGTTACCCCTGCACAGTTGTTGACTTTATACATGGGTTTTATTTGCCCCTGTGTAGAGTTCACTTCTCATACGTGGGGAGGTTCCTCACATACAGTTGTTCTCAGCAAGGTGGAGTGAAAGGCATTTCATCTTATCAACTCTCCTCCTCCTACTGGCTCCCTTTTACCTGTCTCTTAGCTGCATTGTTGTGTCTTTACCTCTTTTCTATCGCTGCTTCAATGGTCTCTGCTCCTCTGAGCTGTCTACTTGCATCCCTCCACCAATATGGCCAGTGCGTAACACCCGTCTAGCAACAAACTCCCATCTCTTCTGTCCAGCTCTCTAATGCGAGAGTTAACCACTACTCGCAGTCTGTCATTTATGCAACAGGATAACTCTGGGACTGTCTCCCTTTGCCTGTATTTCCTATTGCCTATGATCTCCAGTCTTTCAAATGCAGTGTGTCCATGCATCTCTAAATGATTGGATCTTGAACTGGCTATCTGTTAACCTTGTTTTTGTTTTTTCCTTAAGGTACAACTTGCAGGCTCCCGACCTTTGATTCCTTCTTCCGTGCATAAAGAAAAAAACATATACATCCAAGTGCCCAGACAGAGACTAGTAATAATTATATAGATAAAGGAGAAATGCATTGTGATAAAGATGGACGCATTTATGCAGTGTCACAGATGGAACCTTGCGACTCCACCGCCTGGTTATACAAATGTTTCCAGAAGAATAATTTTGAGTTGCAGGAGGAAGGTAAGTTTAGTCCCCAGTCCACAGGGTTCACATTTCTCATGAGCAGGGATTTGCAGTTACTGGTACTACCACTAATACTACCTTGATCAGTGATCACACACACACACACACACACACACACACACACACACACACACACACACACACACACACACACACAAACTTCTGTATCATGTGCTCTTCCGATACCCACCACACATATCCTTCAAATGTGCTCATAAGATAGTGCACTGAAACTAAATATGAGTGTAGGTGTATTAACGAATGTAACTGTACATCTTAAGGACCTGGCAAAGACGGGTTGGTGAAGGAGACTATATAATCATCACCAAAAGCCGTGTCGTTGATCAGGGCCTGCTTCATCATCACAGTTAATTAGACGCGTACTCTCGTTGGTTGATCAAGCCCTATTGCAGCTTTTCGCCGGCGATATATTTACTTCTTTACATCTTTCTGTCCTCTTTTGTGTTTCATAAATCCTACCAATTTCGCCTTACTCTGCACAAATAACGTAGAAAATAATAGTAACCATCCATATCCAAAAAGATGTCGATAAGGATTTTTTTTTTTATTTTTTTTACGTGTCCGACTCTGGGCAAAGGCTCAGGGCCTATTTCTTGGGGGCAGTGGCCTATCCCAAGGCCCAGTAGTCCTCCTACACCTCCACATGTCACCACTTCGGCGCTAACACCCACCGTCCATATTGAATACATGCTAGGGCTGTCTCATACAGGACTGGTGTACTGGTATTAGCGGGGGTACTTTTACGACATGTCGGCAGGTCAACTGGTAAACCAGGAAAGTCTGCTTTTTAGGAAATTCAAATCCTTAAACTGTTCCCTGCCCCAGCCGGGATTCGATCCTGGGTCCATTAGGACTGCAAGCCGCCTCTCTACCGATTCAGCCACCGTCTGGTATGGAGCTTCCTTAACTGACGAAAATCCGAGCCTTTGTCATCTGACCTCCAGGTACTCACTGCTGTAAAGCTCTATTGATAATTTTGTTTCATATTAACTGTCCTCATTGTTCCCTTCACCTGTTCCAGAACAATGGACAGGATCTGCATCCCCCATAATAAATGCAGATTGGGAGACGATGAAAAACACGAGGACAACGATTTTTAATTAAATTTGAAACTGACGTAAATGGACTCTTGTTTCAAAAATTTCGTTCTTTCTGCTGCCCATTTGTAACTCAATCAATATATATAGTTATTGTAGCTAACAACTGGGTAAAACTAAATTGTGTTATTAACCAAACATGCTATAGTGACTGAATGCAACCTTAATCTGACTATTAGGTTACGAGTTGCTGAACGGCAGGAGGAGGAACAGGACTTTCGGAGACTGTAGTGTATTTAAGTTAGTGCTAAAATGATATTAGTGTTCATTGCGTTCATCATTTTCACCCTCTGGCAATTTGTCTTTCATGATGGGGGGGGGGGAGATCCTGACCATTTCTTATTATAACTAGTAGAATATATTGCAGAAATTATCCTGGTCTGTCAAGCACTTTACAACGCTGACATATTTTATGAGTACTCCAACCCTTGATATCTCATTACGGTTTTGTTCTGTGACGGACCGGCCCAGGGGCCAGTCTAACAGAGTCAGTGTCACTGAGAGACCGGTCAGAAATTAGTCTTCCTAGAGCCTCCTGGATGGTTACAGGTACCTTCCTAGGATCCCCTAAGATGATTAACTTGGATTATTGTTTTGTTCACAAAGATTCGTTTACGCCAAGAGCCCAGAGTGTCTGACAATAAACAGCCAAGCATGTTTTGATACTGAATGAGATAGGTATGTACTTTTATTCAATTAGACAATATATTACTGTACACAGAAAATCAAGGACCAGTTAAGCAGTTACTAGGACAGGGTACTGATGAGTCACTTGTGATTTATTTTCATCTACTGGTATACGAGTTCACATTATGAATATGTTGAGCAAACTATATGTTGAAAGTGAACTCATTCACGTTGCCTTCAAAGTGGAGGGGTTCGATATAACGTCAATCACCCCTTCATTATAAAAAGTCTCCCAAGTTGAATGAAAAAGGTTGTGGGCTGCCAGAGTAACTAATACATCGCAGTGAGTGGTTTAAGACATATGCAATGGTATCCTGCTGCAAAACAAGGAAAGTAATCCAGCGCTAATGTACACTATAGAAAACTGCTAAATAATTACATTGTGATATACTGCAGATTTTTGTTTTTTATCTACTGACAAGAATTCCTCTTGCCGGGAAGGAGTCAGAAACATGCTCAATGAAACTCCTTCAGTAAAATATGTAATGAAAAAAAAAAAAAACTTGTCAAATGAGAGGACGACTGATATGAAGAAGGTAAAGGGATTTACCCTCAGGATCGAAAAACGTAGACAAGATATATGTTATTTGAGCAAACTTTTGCCTTATTTTTTAAATACAATGGCGGCGGTTTCTTAATATTCCTAAACAGTTTTTAGTGTCTTGCGTTACAAGTTTCGCCGCCAGTTTAGTCCTGTCATGCTTTACTGTAACCCCAAATCAAGGCTGGCTGGCAAGTGATTGAGGCGCGGGACTCCAAGAGATGTCCCACGATTTTCGTATTATTTATTGAGCCCCCCAATGATTATTTGGTGCTTCAAAGAGTACTGACTTCTCAAGCATGAAAAGGAAGAGGATGTGCACCCCAAGAAACAATGTTTAATTTTGCACAAAAAACTGTGGACAAGGAAATGAAATGACGCTGCTGGGATAGTGTGTTGTCTCTTGTCGCTATACTCTTCTTCCAAGATGTGGTTCGGAGCTGACGTATTCTCTGACAAGTTTTGGCATCCACGTTTCTCTCCTGCTGCCAGCGGTGAATCCATCTGTAAATCGAGGAGACACTTGCACCAGTCTCCTGGGCAATGTCTCTCACCGATACGCCTTCCAGTCACATCCTCACTATAAGCGAACGATCTGCCATCACAGATGGGTAGAGGATTAGGTGCTTACGAATTTACTTTACAATGTCAGACAAAATACTTATGCAACGTTATTTACAGTATGTGCTAAGGTCTGATGGAAAAAATAAATGAAAATGAACCATCCTTAATTTCTTGGACGATCTTGTGAAGTTGGAGTGACAGTGACGCATATTTGCTTTCTCTCTCTCTCACACACATACAGACAGACAGACACACACACACACACACACACACACACACACACACACACACACACACACACATACACACACACACACATACACATTTGCTTCAAGCTGTCCTTGTGTTACTGAAAACAATGCCTGTCATACTCACTAGGATGGTGTGTTTCTCCTTGCCTTTGGTGCCAACGTGTCTGTGAAGACTAATGCTGGATCCCCAAACTTTACCCCACAGCGGCATATCAAATCTTGGTTTGATGGGAAAACTCTGTTTTGGTTGTGCCTCAGTTGTCTACGCTTTTCTCAGGCCAGTTTCCGAGCTTCTTCAATATGGATTATTGCCTCGCTGCAGAGGGCTTGCCATTGTTCTTTGTCAGAGGTATTGGTTTCAAGATCTTTTAATATGAAATTGCCTTTCTTCAGGGTTGTTCTTATGTGATCGTTATATCTTTTTTTTTTTTTGTCCCCCTGGGTTGCAACGTCCTGCAAGGAGTTGACCATACAGAACCTGGCTTGGAAATAATGCTCTAGCAGGCGGAACACGTGTCCAGCCCATCTCAGATGTTTTTAACCCACGCCGTCCCGGCGACGTGAATTAACGTCCGCACATGATGTGCACTCATGTCCCGGCGATGTGAATTAACGCGGCAACATTGCAAGGTCCCTTATTTGCACAATTTTCAATTTTCGCGAGTGATTTCACGAGTGATTTTTGGCACGTATGCACGGGACACCTTCCTCTATTCCTCTACAAGATGCCAAGCAGGGACAATGACTTACACCGCATAACCTCTCCCCCCCCCCTGCATGCCATTGTCTCGGCAATTCACCTGTTACCAGTGACCTGGCCAATAAAGACATTCAGGGCCAGAGTGATTCCCCAATCGATGACAATGTGGAGGACAAAGTTTACATAGCATTAGGGGAAGAAACAGTCAGAAATGATGATCAGGTAACGTGGGAAAAAAAAGGTCATGAATGGTGATGAGTTAGTGAGTGAAACAATGCTTATAATGCCTATAATACTGTTTGAAAACCAATATACTCTTGTACTACATATAAATTCGTACCAAGTAAATAAATAAATACTGTTTATGAGTGGATAAAATAGTTACCCTCCCATAGAACTCGTTTTCTTTTGTGCCACCCTGTTAGAAAACCCAGTCAGGTAAGGAAGTACTCGTGCCTAAATCGAGTATTTTAAACCTCAGGTGAGCGATTTCTCTATGAATTTTCGATGTTTCACACCAAAAGCGGATTTTTGAGCGAAAAAAAAAAAGGTCCAAAAATGTCGGGACTGGGGCGTACCACTGCCCAGAAAACGTCGGGATGGGGCGGGTTAAGACATCAAGGTTTCTATGCTGGTTGACTGTGTCCACTGGCGGATTTGTAACTGGTGGGCTTTATTGTCCCATTTGAATCCTAGGATGCACTGTACGTATTGCATGTGAAATGACTCAAGCTGTTTGACATGAAGCTTGTTGCTAGTCTAATTCAGTTCCGCATAAGAGGGTGGAGAGCCATACAGATGTATATACTGAAACCTTTGTTTTGATACTCAGGCTGATACATTCAAAGACACTGGGTCTGAGACGTCCAGAAAAACCCGAGACGTGGTTGATTCCTGCAAGGACGTCTGCATCAAAGTTATGTGTATTAGTGAACACACATCCAAGGTAGGTAAAATACTCCACGAGTTTTTTCATTTTAGCCGTTTATCTGAAATGTATGAGGCTGAGCTAGGTTGTTTCTCTTATATATTTTTCCGTTTTACTGACATTCAGAATCCCATTGTATGGTATATATTAGAAATTATGGCAGTACTATGTACTTGGGATTCTATGGTATGTGTAAGAATAGCAAAGCTCTCAGCTCTAGCAGAGAAGTCTTTGACTGTGCATGAAGACGTCCGAGATTAAATAAGTTACAGTCTAGACTTAAATAGATTTTTATTAAATCATCAGGATTAATTTGTTGGTGACTTAAAAGGGCGACTGCAGTGGGACAGATTTTGAAAATGACAGGAGCCAAAACACATCTTTGCTTCATCACAATGTCCACTTCGATGAGATCAGATTTGCTCCCACCAACGGACACACGAGCATTCATGTTGTCATGCAAACTATTCAGGATGGTAAATAAATGTTTTCAACTCCGTATTTTGAAACAGCATTCCATAAAAGTTCTCTGTTGTCAGTGTCAAATACTTTTGCAAGATCAGCGCTCGTAAATGCAAAATACAATTCACAGTTCTGCTCGTGGCATTTCTCTTGTATCTGTCTGGCAACAGAGATCATAAGATCATATCACAGGAACTTTTTTCCCTACAAAATCCATATTGTTACGTCCTCGTCCCACACTGCCACAGGCTCCAACAGCAGTAGTTCAGTACAGGAAGGGCATTGCCCAGTAAGTTGTTCTTCCTATGGTCAGCCTTTAGGTATACAGTACACAAGATCAGCTGAGGCGAAAATAAACACTGGCTCCTTAAAGTTCGCTGTCTTTATTTTCCCAAATAATTACACTGAATGCTCTCCAACTTCACTTCAACGTTCTCACAAGCACTGGAGCTGTACAAACTTTAATAATTGCTACTACACTTAATGCTTGACAACACTTCACAGTTATTACACTTAATGCTTGACGACATTTCACTTTTCACAAGTACCAAAATTAATCTTCATTGACAGTAATTACACATAATGCTTGCCAGCAACACTTAACAAACTTCACTAACAGCACTGCACTACACTCAAACTGAACTGAAAACCGACTGAACTTGAAATAGTCTCTACCCCGTCTATATATAAGGTTGCATTATTCGAGAAACTTCAACATTCTACGAGAACAACAGTTGCCAATTTGGAGATATCGAAACATGCCAGAGTTGTCTTACATTATATAACACTCGAAATCATTTACCATACGAACTTAAAGTAGATAATTCAACAAGCAATCACTTAAATAAAACATTATGAAGAAAAACAGCCAAAAAATTAATGTACACATTACGAAATAACTACGCTCGCAAACAGCAGGCAAACTGACAACTGACTCGTACTGGAATTAGCTTTTTTTTTTTTTTTTTTTTTATGCGAGGAAGAAGGAACCAAAGGCCATGAGCCCGCAGTAACAGTTCCCTCCAAGAGAAAAACAAAATACAATAGAGAGCCAAATTCAAGATCCGATCATTTTGAGATGCCTGGACACACTGCGTTTGAAAGACTGGAGATCATAGGCAGGAGGAAATACAGACAGAGGGAGACAGTTCCAGAGCTGACCTGTTGCATGAATGAAAGACTGGGAGTAACGGTTAACTCTTGCATTAGAGAGTTGGACAGAAAAGGGATGAGAGTTTGCTGCCAGACGGGTGCTACGCGCCCGTCGTAGAGGTGGAGGAATGCAAGCAGACAGTTCAGAGGAGCAGTGACCATTAAAGTAGCGATAGAAAAGAGATAAAGATGCAACAGTGCGGCGAAGAGACAGAGGTTGAAGGGAGTCAGTAAGAGGAGGAGAGTTAATGAGACGAAAAGCCTTTGACTCCACCCTATTGAGAAGAGCTGTATGTGGGGAGCCTCCCCACACATGAGAGTTGTACTCCACACAGGGGCGGATAAAACCCCTGTATAGAGTCAACAATTGTGCAGGGGTGAAGAAAGAGCGGAGTCGGCTTAGCACACCCAATCTCTTGGAAGCAGATTTTACAAGATATGTAATATGATCTTTCCAAGATAAGTCCCGAGTAAATGAAACCCCAAGCATGCTCAAGGATGATGCAGGATTAATCTGAATATTATTAAACATTAGTGGGTATACCTGTGGAAGATTTTGTCGGGTTGATAGGTGTAAGAACTGAGTCTTAGAAGCATTAAAGACAACCATATTATTTTTACCCCAGTCAGAGATATGAGCCAAGTCAGACATTAGGTGTGCCATAGCCTCATCCCTTGTTTCTTGAAGTAACTGTTGAGATGGGCGTTGCGGGAACCGAATGGAAAGGTGAAGGGTGGAGTCATCAGCGTATGAGTGGATAGGGTTAGATGGACAGCTTAGATCATTGATGAATAAAAGGAAGAGAGTTGGTGATAGGACAGAGCCCTGAGGAACACCACTGTTGATAGATCTAGGAGAAGAACGATGGCCGTCTACGACAGCAGCTATAGAACGACCAGAAAGGAAGCTAGCGATGAAGATACAGATAGAAGGATAGAAACCGTAGGAGGGCAGTTTGGAAATTAAAGATTTATGCCAGACTCGATCGAAAGCCTTTGAGATGTCAAGTGCAATGGCAAAGCTTTCGCCAAAGTCCCGAAAGGAGGATGACCAGGAATCTGAAAGGTAGGTGAGAAGATCGCCAGTGGAGCGTCCCTGACGGAACCCATACTGATGATCGGAAAGAAGGTTGTGATAGGAAAGATGCCTTAAAATTTTTTTATTAAGAATTGACTCGAAAACTTTTGAAATACAGGACGTTAAAGCAATTGGACGATAGTTGGAGGGTTGGGAGTGGTCACCCTTCTTTGGGACTGGCTGAATGAGAGCAAACTTCCAGCAAGAAGGAAAGGTACAAGTTGACAGACAAAGGCGAAATAGTTTGCCTAGGCAGGGTGTAAGCACAGAAGCACAGTTTTTGAGAACAACAGGAGGGACCCCATCAGGCCCATATGCCTTGTTAGTACTGAGGCCAGTAATGGCAGAAAATACATCAACTGAAGAAATTTTAATGTCAGCCATGAGGAAGTCAGAGGGGGGATGTGATGGAGGAACAGCACCGGAATCGTCTAAGGTGGAATTGGAGGAGAAAGTCTGTGCAAAGAGATCTGCTTTATCAGTAGAAGAAATAGCTACAGAACCATCAGAGTAGAAAAGAGGAGGGAAGGATGATGAGGTAAAGTTGTTAGAAAGATTTTTGGCAAGGTGCCAGAAGGAGCTGGAAGAATTCGAGTTGGAGAGTTGAGAGCATTTAGTATGGATGAAATTATTTTTAGTAGAGCGAAGAACAGACTTAGCACGATTCCGGGCAGAAACGTAAAGATTATGTGATTCAGGGGTGGGTTGGCTCCGGTACCTTTTGTAGGCCTTCTCCTTGTTGCGGACAGCATTAGAACAAGCGTGATTAAACCAAGGCTTTCTTGCGTTAGTCAAAGGATATGAGAAGGGAATGTATGCTTCCATGCCCAAGAGAATAACCTCCGTAATGCGCAAGGCACACTCAGATGGCTCACGGCCATGGAAGCAATAATCATTCCAGGGAAAATCAAAGAAGTACTGCCTGAGGGCCTCCCAGTCCGCAGCTCCAAAATGCCAGAGACGACGTTTCCCTGGAGGGTCCGCAGGCCGTACTGGAGCGATAGGACAGGTTAAGGTAATAAGGTTGTGATCGGAGGAGCCCAACGGAGAGAAAAGATTAACAGAATAAGCAGAAGGATTAGTTGTGAGGAAGAGGTCAAGTATGTTGGAGCTCTCTCCAAGGCGGTCAGGGATACGGGTAGGGTGCTGTACAAGCTGCTCTAGGTCATTAAGGATAGAAAAGATGTAGGCTTGTTCACCAGGTGGATCCGTGAAAGGAGAGGAGAGCCAAAGGTGGTGGTGAACATTGAAATCTCCAAGAATGGAGATTTCAGAGAAAGGAGAAATGGACAGAATGTGTTCCATCGTAGAAGTAAGATAGTCAAAGAATTTTTGATAGTCAGTAGAATTAGGGGATAAGTAAACAGCACAGATATATTTAGTCAGAGAATGACAGGAAAGCCGAAGCCAGAGAGTGGAGAATTCAGAAGAATCAAGTTCAGGAACACGAGAGCAAGATAAGTCGTTGCGTATGTATACACAACAGCCACCTTTGGCTTTGAAATGAGTATAGAGAAAGTAGGAGGATACAGAAAAGGGTTTGCTGTCAGTTGCCTCAGACAGCTGAGTCTCCGTTAGAAAAAGAAGGTGAGGTTTAGAGGAGGAGAGGTGGTGCTCAACAGAGCGAAAGTTAGATGAAAGGCCGCGAATGTTGCAGAAATGAAGAAGAGAGTCAGACAGTGGTTCCAGGCACCTCGAGTCGTCACCGGGAGAGGGGCAGATGGCGGGGGCATTTATGGTCCCCCCCCCCCGGGGACTCCAAGGCTGGGTGAATTGACGCCATTTTGGTAAATTTTGAATAGGAAGTGTAGTGTGTACTGTGCATGTAGTTTGGTGAAGATAGATAGAGAAATTTGTACTGGAGAGCATGCTGGCCTACTCTCTGTGTAACTGAGACACTGAAAAAGTTCAGCAAAGGGGGATGGTCAGGAACTAGTCCTGAGGGCTGATGAAACGGAAGCTCCAGCACTCCCTGTCATCAGCTTTCCATCCACCTTGGGAGTACTGCCCTGCTCGACTGGTGCTACAGTCTACTCCTCCAAAACATCAGGAAAAGTCGAGAAAAAACTCGGTTACCTAACTGGCAAGTCACTTCTTAACAATACTGTGTTTCAAGTAGTGTTGACTCAGGGGCGATTCCACAGTAGTTTTCGTTTGTTTGCTTACTCCCCAACCACACTTATAACTACATTTTTTTCCAAAAAGTTCAGTATCCACTTTCACTACCCCTGTCAAATGGTTAGATAATTAAGAATGCTACATAGTTTAGTCACCAAAATCATCATATAATTCAGTCATAAGTCATTTACACAGTTCAGTTTCTTTTGTTTGGGTGCTTGCAAACCACTACAAACAACTGTGGAATCGGCCCTCAGTCACATGATTTTTCAGTCGGGATAGCATTATCTTGTCTAGTACTTTGCAAGCATTCGCCAGGAGGTAAATAATTCTACTGTTCTCACAGTTTGAGCAGTCTCATTTCTTCTTGTAGATGGTTACAGTATCAGAAGTAAGCCATTCAGGTGGAGTTTGTTCTTTATTTCAGATGGTCAGTATCAGATTATCAAGGCACTGGTGGACTAACTGGCCACCCTCTTTGATTAGTTCAGACGGTATGTCATCAGGGCCTGGGCTTTTGTTATTTATTAGAGATCGGATGGTCTGAACAGTTTCTGCAAGTGTAGGTGAGACACTGAGATCTGCTGTTTGAGGATCATTTGGGATGTTATCAAGAATATTGTGCTCCCCTGGGTTTCTGCAATTCAATAAGGCATTGAAGAATTGTTGCCCATCTTTCTAGGATTACTTGCTTGTCTTTCAGGCGCTCTCCCTCGGGTGATCGTCTAGTCTCTATGGTGTGTTTGGTTCGGACTTAGTTTTTATTGATTTGTTGAATCCAGGTTCGTCATAAATATCAGTCTTTTGCAGCTTTTTTGCTTGCTCAGTTCACCATTTGTTTTCCATGTCAGGCAGTTTCCTCTGAGTTTCATTTATGAGATTTTGGGATTCAGTTTTTAGGGTTTGGGAGCTAGGATGAGCCAACCAGTTGTTATGTGCTCTATTCTTCATTGCAAGAAGGTAATGTATGTCCTCAGTATGATCATCAAACTTGTCATTATGGCAGTGAGCGAAGTAATTTAGGATTTCTTCTGCAGTGCTCTGAAGCATTGTCTTAATGTTCGGCCACTCTGCGTCTAGGTTTGTTGAATTGTTGCTTAGGTCAAGTGATGGGCATTGAGAGATCTTGTATGTGGAAGGTGTTACAAGTTGCTACATCCTTCAAAATAGTAAAGTTTAATTTCTTGGAGGATGGTCTATGGTGCATCTATGGGCGTGTGGCCAGTTGTCGTTTGACGAGTATAAGGTTATGGTCTACTGAGCACCCAACACCTCTCATGGATTGGGTTATAAGAACTTCTCATTGATCTCTTTGCCTTATATCGGCATAATCAATTAGGTGCCAGTGTCTAGATCGTGGATGCATCCATGTGTCTTTTGCTTATTCACAAGTTGAAAAATGGCTTTGATGATGACCAGACTGTGTTATGAGCATAATGAATGCAGTCTAAGGCCATTGTTGTTCATGTTACCAACTCCCTGGAGGCCTAGAATGGCTTGCCAGAGGTAAATATCTTTTCCAATTCTGGTATTAAAATCTTCAAGCAGGATGAGTTTGTCATTATGTGGTTTTGGGGAAATGGTAGCGTCCAGAGAATCGTTAAAGGAATCTTTGCTGGCATACTCAGAGTCAAGCGTTGTAGCATAGGCACTGATGTGTGTTATACATTGGCTTTAGAGAGAGATTTCTTCTAGGACATCAGCATCCCTGATATACTCAGGTGATTCTTGGATCTTTTATAGTAGTAGGTTGTCTGAGTATCCTCTCCAGAATTAATTATACCCTTCTCCTCCTTCTATTAGGTTGCCCTCTCCTGAGAGGCGAGTCTCAGGTACAGCAGCAGTGTCAGTCTATTATCGTTTCGGTTCATGGACAATAAAAGCAGTCTTATGGTGTGGTCCTGGGTCTTGGTCAGAGTCAAGTATGGTCCATATATTCCTGGTAGCAAGAGTCAGTGAAATTCTTTTGGTTCTTCGACCGTAGTGTGGAATGCCTTGACATACACGGTTATCTGCCCAGGTGTAGAGAAGCAAATATTTAGGTTTCCTTTTCTAAAACCCTCCCCATCAAATTAAGCAGATGGGTGTTCGTTTCTAGCTGCTTAGTCGCACTGGATGCTGCTGAAGGCATGACTTGCTCCTGTGCCATCATGCCAGTGACCAATGGGCTAATGCAGCCAATGTGTAGGACTCGAGCTAGTGAATAACACCCATATCCATGACCTGTCACCATCACCGTATCCTGTCGCCATAGGTCATTTGGTTTTGATTATTGGATGGAATGGGAGGTGAATACAGCAGCGGGCTTGTGCAATGAATGGATTTGGTGTGGTCTGGAGGACTTTACTAACGAATTTTACATTCGGGGTTTACTCTCGTAGCCTTAACCCACCCAAGGGTGCCTGGGTACAATTAGTCTGATCCTCACTGACGGCCACTGCAGCATGGGTAACCCAGCCCACCTGTTGAGGCCGAGGGAATCTTCCCCCACTGGCATGGCCCACCAGATTTATGGGGTACATATACACACCACCATGACAAGATGGTTCTTGTGGGAGACTGCACACACACACACACACACACACACACACACACACACACACACACACACACACACACACACACACACACACACACACACACACGGCACAAGCTTCCATCAACTCCCTCTCAATCCTATGGTTGGAAGGTGCAAGACTACAGTAGAAAAAACATTAGTTTACAATCCACCAGATTTACGTTCACGTGAGCCAAGGGTTGCAACTAATACAATTTATACGGTATGGTATAAGCATGTATTCAATCGTGAATGCTTACGCAGATTATCTCATTTTAGTACTCAAGTTCACAAGATCTGAGTGTGCCTTAACCCAGACTAAGTTACCCCATCACTGGACTAGTTCCCGCAACTTACCATACCTTACAGTAAATAAAAGGTTATTTATATAGATTTGTGTCATGACAAAATAAATCTTCAGCTTTTATCCTAAGTCTAACCTATGATCCTCGAGGAAAATAGGACAAATATATTCCAATCTCTTTGAAAATATCATATTCCACTAAGGAGTAAAGTGTCTTTTTTTATCTTTTTGTACCGAGGTTCTGCACAGGGACGCCTTCACGCGGTGGCACCTACATGAGTGGGTGACTCCACATCCTGGTTAAACAAACGTTCCTCAGCTAATCTCCCTATCACTCGAAACGAGGATGGAGGACTTTAGGTGAAACGCAGTTTCATCCTGTAGTTCACCAGGTTCTCAGTCAGATGAACCTGGGGCAACAAACACTCAGGTTACAATCTGTCAATTTCGAAGCGTGTGTGAAAGTGGCGCTGTTATATTGTTCTTACTGTTAACTCCATACTGCTCCAGAAGGAATACTCCTATTTTTGAGGGTCGCTGTGTAACGTGCATATCACTGACGTTTGAAGGAATGAGCTTATCAACTATGAGCCGGTAGGTGAAGAACGATAGACTAAAAGCCATCCTTCCCATGCCCAAAGTCCAGCATATTCAGGCAATATAAAGTTGACAGATTTCTATTAAAAATAAAATTATTGACTGATTGACGTATTAACTAGAACAAGAGATTGCGGCGCAAATGCCAGAGTAAAATTCCAAAATAATATGAAGATGAACAATGTGAAATGAATTAAAGGGCTAGATGGCAAATTTACATAAAACAATGAGCATTACAATCGATCGGTGTATATAATGGCCTACTTACACAGTTTGCTGTAGTTAAATGAAGCCAGTCTTGGAGGAAGATCCAGACGAATTGGCGAACTTCGAGATTCCAGAGCCATCAGGGGAGACGTGTGTCTTGGTTGAAGAGGAACGTATGTGGATGTTAATATCTGTGAGGTGGAGTCAGGATTCCGCGATTTTGAATAGTGAGTGAATGCTAATGAGGCCCATTCAACTAAGCAGACTTCTGTTAGTTTATATATATATATATATATATATATATATATATATATATATATATATATATATATCATCATGAGACGTTTGAGTATCCACTGCAGGACCGGCCTATCCCGACCGAATTAGGGACGATACAGCCAATGTATCCCTACCAAGTGGCTTAGGCTGTCTAGTAGAGATTGTATGTAGAGTGAGAATGCTTGTAAGTGTGATTGTGGTGTTGGAGTGGCTTTAGATGTGTGTGTAATCTTTGAACCAAGTGTAATCGGCCCGCACAAGCCGAGTGGGTGCAAACATACTTTACAGTATGCGACACTGGTTCAACCGCAGCACCCCTGATGTCCGCCAATGCAGTACATGGTCGGGAGAACGCTTCCAAAATTTAGTACCCTGACGGGGCGCTAACTCTCGCCCTCCAGTGTACGCAATCGCACACTTTACCACTGTACCACAGAGGCTCCCTATATATATATATATATATATATATATATATATATATATATATATATATATATATATATATATATATATATATATATATATATATATATATATAGGGAACCTCTGTGGTACGGTGGTAAAGTGTGTGTTTTCGAACATTGAAGAACGTGGGTTCGTGCCCCGCCAGGGTAATAAACTTTGGGAGCGTTCTTCAGGCCACGAACTGCATTGGCGGACACAAGGGGTGCTGTGGCTGAACCAGTGTCGCATACTATAAAGTATGCTTGCACCCAGTCGGCTTGTGTGGACCGATTACACTTGGTTCACAGACTACACACACATCCAAAGCCATTCCAACACTACAATTACACTTACAAGGATTTCTCACCCTATATGCAGTCTCTACCAGACAGCCTAAGCCACTTGGTGAGATACGTACATTGGCTGTATCGTCCCCACTTCGGTAGGGATAGGCCGGTCCTGCAGTGGACACTCAAACGGCTGATGAGAGATGAGATGATATATACTGTATATATATAGATAGATAGATAGGTAGATAGATAGATATACTGGCCTCTGGGTCCTGACAACACCCCATAGTAGGGAGGGAAAAGAGGTACACATGATGATGATGAAAAACTTTGTGCATCCAAAATGCGGGCAGACCTACCATAAAATACTGTGTTTATCTCCTGTCCGATGACGCCCTTTCAGTGAATTTGTTTTCTATTCAAGTAATTTAGTTTCAGCGTAGAAAGGACAGATACTTATTGACAGAGTTAGGGAAATAACAGAGGAATTAGTTGGAGAAGAAGACGGAGGTTTTAGGAAGGGAAGAGGTTGTGTAAATGAGATATTCTTTCTTAGATCTTTAGTGGAAAAGTTTCTAGAGATGGGAAAGAAGTTGTATGCGGCCTTCATGGATGTGGAGAAAGCATGTGACAGGGTGAATAGGAAAGGATTGTGGAAAGTATTAAGAATATATGGAGTAGATGGGAAGTTGTTGAATGCTGTGAACAGTATGTATGAGGGTGCTAAGGCTGAAGTGCGTGTGAATAGTGAACTGAGTGAATTTTTCTGCATGAACTATGAAGGTTGGATTGAAAGAGGGATGTGTCATGTCTCCATGGTTGTTCAATCTGTATATGGATGGGGTTATAAAAGAGATACAAGGTAGGGCAGTGGATGATGGAGCGGCCCTAATGAGAAAGGGTAGTGTTTGGAAACTCTCTGTACTGTTGTTTGCAAATGATACTGTGTTCTTAAGTGCTGGCGAAGGGGAGCTGCAAGGCTTGGTGGATGAGTTTTGGAGAGTGTGTATGAAGCGGAATCTAAAGATAAATGTAGGGAAGAGTAAACTTACAGTCTTCGAACGTTATGGTATTCCAGAGATGTGAAGCCAGTGAATGTACAGTGAGGTTGGATGAGGAGGAAATGGAAAATGTGAGTGTGTTTAAGTACTTGGGTAGTGTGATGAGTAAGGATGGAAGTTTAGACAGTAAAGTGCTTAAATGGGTACAACAAGGAAGAAAGGTTGCTGGTTCCTTGAAACCAGTGATAAGAAACAGGGAAATGGGCATGGAAGTGAAAAAGTTACTACATGGCAGTATTGTGATACCAACTCTAAAGTATGAAAGTGAAGCTTGGTCCTTGTCGGAGGGACAGAAGTCAAGAGTGAAAGCTGTGGAAATGAGTTATTTGAGAGGAGCATGTGGAGTCGCATGGAGAGACAGACCGACAAATGAGGAAGTGAAGGATCGTTGTGGTGCGGATGTGGATGTAATAGGAAGCGTTAGGAGAAACACATTGATCTCGTTTGGGCATGAGGAGAGGATGGAGAGTGAGAGACTGACGAGGAGAGTGTATGTGAGTGAGGTGGAGGGGGGGAGAGGGAGGGGGAGGCCAAGGAGGAGATGAATGGATGGAGTGGAGAGGTATGTGAGAAAGGAGGGTGTGAGCTGGGAGCGGAGCAGTGAAATGGCGGAGGATAGGGCGACATGGAGGCGATTTGTTTGTGGCCACGTCTTACGGGATTAAGGCGTCTGGCAATAGACAGATAGAGAGATAGTAGAAAGGATTTAAAATTCTAATGGAGTTTTTTACTGGTATATCCAGTCAAAGTAGTTTGGGAAACCACTCTTAGTACTGACCATAATCGTTTGGTGCTGTTAGGGTTGAGTGATTGACTGATGATCTTAAATGAAATATGGTGGCGCAACTGATGTGGAACTGGACAGCAGTGAAAGAGACGATACGATAAAGTAAAAGGAAGAAAATTAAAAGATTAAAAGCGCCAAACACTAAAACGTACAAAGGAGTCTGGGTGTCTGCACAAGGGTGAGGATTCCCCCATCCTCCCCCCCCCCCTTCATAGCACAAGCATCCTCTCCAAGCACCGGGCTGTGTTAGTAATAACGTAAAGAAGACGTAACAGGACAGGATTAACCTCAATCTGATGACTGTTTTTTCAAATATATCCGGCAATCACTAAACAGTTTTACTGAAAGTACGAAGGACATTTATTGAAGTGATTAATGAAGCTGACAGGTAGTCTCTTAAAAGCTGCATAAAACCGTCTAGATTACTAACCTGATTACTACGATGGTGTCATAAGTTTATTGTCACCTCCACAAATGATATTAAATTCAGGAAGAATTTCCTGTATTCTAGGGGTTCATGAAAGATACATCTGACTGCCAAAGTTCAAGATCAGATTTTTTTCTCTCAAACTCAATGAAATCGTTTGGAGATTTCAAGATCATATTATGAAAGATATCTATTATCAATGACTTGAAGGCTCGGCGTCCTCCACTAGATGGCAATGCCTTTCAGTCGAAAGGTAACAGAAATTTGAATTATTCATGTCATGAGCGAGACGGAGCAAGGAGTTTTCCCTTGGTTTTCTCCTGCTGGAACATCCGTTGAGACGAGAGAGAGAGAGAGAGAAAGAGAGAGAGAGAGAGAGAGAGAGAGAGAGAGAGAGAGGCAGGATAGTAGTGTTTGGTATTATACTAAAGTAGACTATTGCATTATAGTATACAATTTTAGGAGTACAAGGAGGGAGGAAGGAGAGGCGGGAGAGTCATAATACAACAAACATGTCACTCTTTTCTCTTCTGTCCTGATAATTTCAATGCTGGATCAAGAACGAATCCACCCCCATCACTAAAAGCAAATACTAAACTTGAAGCAAAAGGCCAGAAATGAGTCCTAACTCGGGAACCGGTGGCCCGATTGGACTGGAAATTGTTTTATTATTCAAGGTAGATCATTTTAACAGTAGCTTGTTCTAACAAAAACTGCGTTACGTTGCGCCTTTATTGCTATGTTACGGTAACAAACAAACACACATACAGAAATTGGATCATTATAATACACATATCTGGACCACCAAAGTTCCTGTGTGAAACATTGTCTTCATTAACTTCACCTGTACTAGTGGTCTCTCCCAAAATAATATTAACTGCCAACAAGATGACTAATAAGACAGTACTGTGATGAAGTATTTAAACGACTTAGGCCTGCATCTCCTCGGCTGAGGCAGCTCCTTATCATCTTTCCCTAAGCGATCTATTTGTTACACCTTACTGTCCTCTGCTGTTACATAAATACTTACAGTATCGCCATAAGTAACACAAATAAATATATATCAACTACAAATATCCATAATTAAATCGGTAAGAAGAGGTGTTGGGAGCTTCCAGAATACGAGCCTTAGATCTGTCCATTAACAGCTCAAGGATGGTTACGGCAGACAACTTTTATCCCCGTTTCAGTTTTCCAACAGTTTACATCCAGGTCCCTAATACAATGCTGAAAAACAAACTAAGGTTCTCCCAGTTGTGAGCTGATTCTAGTAGCACATGCATCACCAGCTGGCATGAAAAATTAACAATATTTTCGAATAGTTTTATCACTAAGAGTCACGAGCTTAATTAAGGTGTTAGGAATCACAAGGCCGAATTAACCAACCAATGTGTGTGTGTGTGTGTGTGTGTGTGTGTGTGTGTGTGTGTGTGTGTGTGTGTGTGTGTGTGTGTGTGTGTGTGTGTGTTTTTAATAAGACGTTGGCTAGGTGATATTTTGAATATTTTGCCGCCCAGTTTCCCGTCTGCTGAGTCCTTCGCAGCAGGCAGGCAGAAAACATGAGTGGTCATCAAGTAGGTAAATAGATGAAAAACCTTATCCTTAATAATCTCATCTGTTCCTCTTGGTTTCTTCGTCCATCTAATTCTGCTTGTGGGATGGAGCCACATCGTCGGCTGCCAAGTTCAGTAAGGGTTGTATCCACTTATTTACCTGGCAGTCGACGGCATTGCTTTATTTCACAGGTATTCTGAAGTCCAGTTTCCTGTGCAACGTTTGGCCTGTGAAATGAATAAGAGAATATCGATATTTGAGAGGATGGGTGGCCTAGATGACCGGTTGTTGCCTCATGGTTATAATTTCTGTTTTTGTTTCTTATAACCTCCCACTTCCTTTATTAGTGAGATGATAATGATGATGATGA
This sequence comes from Coenobita brevimanus, assembly GCF_032717465.1. Taxonomy (NCBI): domain Eukaryota; kingdom Metazoa; phylum Arthropoda; class Malacostraca; order Decapoda; family Coenobitidae; genus Coenobita; species Coenobita brevimanus. The sequence continues at coordinate 13,545,050 of NC_136986.1, read as the reverse complement.
TGATGATGATAATGATGATGATGATAATACCTTTTTATGATGAATCCGAAGGCCTAATATGAGTGAAGCGTGAATTTAGCGCATCTTATGAGAGGTAACCAAGTCTGGTCGACATGTCGCAGCAAATAAGTGATAAAACTTCGTATGGGCGGTGAGGAAGGGAAAAAGAAAAAACATACCTAATGTACTGTGTAATTTTTTTTAAGGTTAATTGTAATATGAGAAAGGAGTGGATTCCTGATGGTAAAATCGTGAGATAAGTTCCAGCTGGATCACGGAATAAGTTATGGAGTTGTATTTCTTTATGACTGTTTACTAAACTTTCACAGGACTAACCGGCACGTCATGTAATATACCCCCGTTAATTCCATCACGTTAAATCTACAATGTTTGCGTGTAGATGATTCAGTACTAACGTCCAAGATGTGACACGTGATGGTGTGTTTCTGCCAAAGTGTCGTATACACTGCTGAGTATGTGTCCAAAATCAAATACTGTAAATAACTATCCCCTTTCCTTTAATGGGCTCGCTACTTTGTGAATCATAATCTCACTCTCCTTATTTTATTAATCATGATACGTGTTCAAAATGTTGTGTTGTCTCTGGGAAAGGTAACATTATTGCTCTTGCAAACTGGACTTCAAAAAGATTGTGGGTACTGGGGGTGTGGATGCTTGGCATTCCTTTACACCCTTCATAAAGACCGACTCTGTATAGGATCCATATTGTCCCTTGTACAGAGTACGGATGTCGTGTATGGGTAATATCTGCTTTATAAAACATGTTGTACTCTAAGGTTTTTCCTTTCATCGACTCCAGTCCTCTTTTGGAATTAGTTCTCTGCAATAATACATCACTATTGTTTTCGTTAATTTGAAGGACACTGTTCTTCTGATCTATTTTTTCATTGGTTACTAGTTGCTTTCACATTCGCTTGTTCATTAATATGATGTTTTCTGTGCTTGTATTCCCTGTACCTTCATGCGACGTAATTGATGGTAATCAAAACCTTCGTAGTGACTGTGTCAGAAGCAGTCTCCATCAACATCGGGTCAGTAACACTAATCAATCCTTACACGCACCTCTTTTTCTTCTGCCCATATTTTAAATTTATTTAGTAATGGTTAGTTTCATTCCTTCATACATATTAGTACAGTTATATAGAACTGGAATAGTCAGTATGCATGGTGCCATTCCTTTCCCTATAACACTATAGCCCGTTTCCCTGTGGGTTAAGGAAGCTCCCTAACATCTCATCTAAGCGATTTGTTTTGCATACTACTCCTTATTACCATCTTGTAAGTCATTTAAATCACTGAAATAACACTGCAATCATCATAAATAACATCATCATCATCATCATCATCGAATAAATAACATAGAAATTGATTCAACTATCCATATTTAAAATTACATCGCAAAGACAGAGGTGTTTGGGAGCTTTCTTAACCGACAAGAGTAAGGCCTAGGGCTGACAGGGGCCTTGTGAGAAGAGTGATGAGAGACTACCAAAAAAATAAGAAAATTAGAGGTAGAGGCAATGACGGAACAGGGATACCAAAGAGGAGATGGAATGATGGTGTGAAAGAGGCAGGGGCTTCGAAGTACAGAGTTTCCCATATCTAGGAGGAGGTGAGGCGGGTATGGAACAAAACGGAGTGGAATGGACTGATATCTGGGGAGGAGAGAGAGTTGAGAGTCGCGGTGAACGATCTGTAGCCTGAGAGAGAGAGAGAGAGAGAGAGAGAGAGAGAGAGAGAGAGAGAGAGAGAGAGATGTTGGAACTATAAAAAATCACAACACGAAGTATTAACACACCTCTTTAAGGGCATGGCAGGCCCTACCTTGTCTTCGTCAGGTTTCCAAACAGCAGAAACTTCCATCACTCGGATACCTTCCCTACTGAGTGTCTTCTCGATCATCTCACTTTTATACATCAGCGCCAGGCACAGAGCGACGACGCAGAACATGCTCTGCTCTGCCGCATTTTGCTTGGCTTGACATTTTGTTTTCCGGGATGAATAAACAACGTGACGAGAACAAAAACAGCAAACTTACCTTAGAAATAACAGTAAATGCCTCCCAAGAGAAATTGATCATTGTCGTTGTTATTCTTTCTTTAGTGTATCGAGGCCTGAAACTAAATATCAAGGTATTTGGAGGAATATTTTAGGCAATACATCCATAGTCCAGCTCACGTATGATTTCGTGTAACTGTAAATGAACATAATGTCATTTGTCCACCTAGTCTCCTTCGTCCGTCTAGTCATGCTTGCACCAAAATTATATACATAGTAGGGAGTAATATATTATTCGTTTGGTTAAATCATGGAAAATATTTCCCTCATGTAGCTGGCACGTGTGTGTGTGTGTGTGTGTGTGTGTGTGTGTGTGTGTGTGTGTGTGTGTGTGTGTGTGTGTGTGTGTGTGTGTGTGTGTGTGTGTTTGTGTGTGTGTGTGTGTGTGTGTTCGCTAGATGAATGTTAATTTCATACTTCATTTTCACCACTTAAACAAAGTATTGCATAACAAATCAAGATCATGTAAAGATTTACTCTTCTAACATGTCGGTCTCACATTATGAATCTGTAATAGTCTGGGAGATCGTGGGATCAAGGTTTTCGTGCAAAATCAAATAATTGGCCAATCCAATATCAGGTCGTCCACTTTGACCCTATGTCATGTAGGCTGGATGCCAATGATTTTGTGAATAATTAGTACATTCAAAACAGAAAAAGCGAGGGCGCTGCATCATTTTTTCCAGTAACAAATTACATGTACATTACTTTTACTTAAAAAGTCCCACATAAAACAACGGTAGTAGAACGCTGGAACGTAATTATGAACGATGATCTTCCAGCCCACATATAGCTTTTTGGTATACCACTAACAATTCTTACCACTTTACTCCACAGAGTGGAAATCGTTTAAGCACGCTTAATAATACACACAGTTACATACGCAGCAAGCAGGAAGGTACAGTCCATGATAGGAACGCATTTTACCTTCGTGTTTTTCATCTCGAGGAAATCTTTGCATAAGTCACACTGAGAAGAATTACTGTACTCGTTCCCGTTGCCATGCTGCCATTATAGGTCTGCCTACTTCTGCATTTCCACTGTATCGTTAAAGTCTGTCCTAGTACATATTTTTGCACCTCTGTTAAATCAGATCGCCCACCATCTACACACTGTGTGTAATGCTGTCTTCACCTGACACTACACTGACTGAGGACAAATGGTTTCGTGTAGTCCAAACAACCGCATAAAGACCTGGCGGTCTACTGGTGAAAGTACTACGATCGGATGTGGCCTGTAAGGCAACCAAGGAGTGTTTGGGGTTTGTGTGCAGACTGTGGCCGAGACGGTAGAGAAGTGGCCTGCAGTCCTAGTGCATCCAGGTTCGAATCCTGGCTGGGGCAGGGAAAAGTATAAGGATTTGAAATTCTCTGAAGCAGATTTTATTGATCTGCCGTAAGACCTGCCGACATGTCGCAAAAATAACCATGTTAATACCAGTATACTAGTCCTGTAAGAGATAGCCTTAGCATGTATTCAGTATGGACGGTGGGTGTCAGCGCCGACATAGGTAGTAAATGGAAATGCATAGTACATAAAAGGACTGATGGGCCTAAGGAAATAGGCTCTGATGCCTATACCCAGAATCGGAGAAAAAAAAATGCTCACATAATATCGCTCACGGGCGATAAGATGGTCATTCACGTTGTGTGAAGTAAGTAGCGTGGCCACGGTTCCCTAAGCTCCTGATGGGGTAAAATAATTGCGTGATTGACAGAAAGGCAGACAGACCTCTGAAACCACTGCCTGGCAAGAACTGGCTATTTTAAAAATGACCGCAAAGTCGTAGCATAAATCGATCTGCAATGGCCTGAATGAATGTCATGAGTCCGGAGCAAAAGGAATATTTCGGATGTCACAATAGGGGACCTAAATTAATTTCTTGTGGATGTGAAGCTAACCTGAATGAACCTCACTGAACTGCCGTTGACAGAAATGGCCTTGACCTAACCTGACTGAACTTAAACATATTTGACGAGTCTTACAATAATTAGAAAGAATAAAAGATGATCTTAGTATGACTGAAACTGAAATACCCTAATTATTTCCAAAATAATTTAAAATAATAGTTAAATTTTAGTAATGGACTTACAAGAACCGGTCTTATGTGACCATATGAAAGTTACTTTTCCTTGATGCACCTGGATCGACGTACATGAGCAACGCTGAATCGGTTAAGCTGAGTGAAACTTAACTTTTCTGAGTTGTGCTGACTCCCTTATTAAAATACCAACTAAACATTCAGCAGTGGTAAAGTGATTAAGTGTCTGGCTGCCCATCAATTGTAAGCAAGATCACAGTCAGAGGCATGTAGCCTTTTGTGGTTTTCAAATTCCTGAAAACAACTCATTCACACGCCTAGAAAACTAGGCGTGTGAACGAGTGTGAAGCAGACAGGATATAGGTCTTTACGACAATGCCAGAACTAAGAAAAAAAAATAATTAGGACAAAGTCTTATCAATATTAGATTTTTATATGGTAAACATCTGAGGACTAGTTTTCAGGCTCTGAGAACTACTGAAAAGAACCAAACAGTGCAGATGTAACTACTTGTGAGGATACTGAATGGATAGCATTTATCTTTGTAAAGGGTCTTATATTAAGAGAAAAGTTTCCCAAGCTAAAGTGTTTTACGGTGTTATTCTTGTTTAATGTTACCATTGATTCTTTGACAGTTTTCCCATTGTTTGTACCTTCAGTGCCTTAGAAGTATATTACATTATTTTTTTTTTCCGTGTAGTGTTTTAACGTACAGCGGGATCATGTTAGAAATTGCATTCTTATAAAGTTTATTAGTGGATGCCTTATGTTGGATCAAAACCCTTTGTATAATATTTATGTAATTATGGCATTGTCATTAAACTGTCTGTCTATAGATCTACCTATCTTACCGGTACAGTAAAGAGGCAGGACTGATGGAAGTCGTAAGAGGTCTAGTTACGTCATGTACCTGAGTGGGCTTTTGTAGAATCGTAACAAGTTTTCTCTCAGTGTAATGGGTTAATCATCACCTTTCTCGTGATTCACTAAAGAAAGTCATATATCCCTGCACTTCCATAGTTGAACTCCCTCTCATGAGCCATTTTACTGATAAACCGGACATGTATCAAGTCTGCTACTAAATATCGTTGATCAATGCACGCAAGCACACTAATGTTCCTCCGTTAAACATTTCATGCCCTTGTGTTAAGAGTAATTATCACTTTATGTAAATAAAAGCACTGAAAACGTTGCTTTGTACGATGTTACCTCAGTAGTTTGTGATACACCCTCACTTGCTGTTTTCCAGTGACTGATAAATAACATAGTACTGGTGAGTAGTCTCTGGAACCACAGATCTCATGGTTCAACGTAGAAGGTTGTTCATTATGATAACCTGACCCTGGTTGTAATCTGTTGTAATTCATCTGGCCCTGGTTCAGTATAATTTGCACAAACCAGGTTTAGATCAAACTACAGCATCTTTAGTATAACACTGAAAGTTTAAGAATTATTTCTTGTGATGAGATAAGGGAACCTGAAAGGGCAAATGAATATAACAGCATTTACTGTTTTCACTGTCTATGTCCATGTACATTCCTTATCGAAGCACAACAATTTTGATTTTTTTTTTCCTTACTGACAAAATATATTACTTTCTTGGTTAAGTTAAATAGTAGCTATTGCCTCCAGTAAGATAGCGCTCTTGAAAGTTTGTTGGCTTAATCAACAATCGAGTGTATTTAACTTAGCAGACAGTTTTTAAACAAAAGGAGGTAAGTATATTCTTCAATATCACCGTTGCAATGAATGGCTGGGGAGGGGAGAGGAAAAACTTTAAGTTGAGACAACCTTACTAGCTAGAGGGGAGAAAAACGTTCTGGGACCCAATATATTAAAAAGTTAAAGTTGTAAAATGTTTAGTACTGATTATGTGAAAAAGACATGTTATTCCAGTCAAACGTGATCTGTATTATGCCAAGGTTATTCCATTCAGCCCATTAATGGATGTTGTATTATATGTTTGCTATCCAAGCGACTTTATTCAGTTTAGGTGAGTATTATAGTTTTGGGCAGGTTTACATAGAGCTTTTATTAATCCATCCACTACCAAGGCACTTTTATAAGTTGAATAAATCTTTATCTGGATACAAGCGTAAATTATAAAAAACGACCTTGACCTGAAGACATAAGCGGTCAAGATAAGTTACTTAGAAAAATACTTAATAATGTTAGTAATTCGGTGGTTTTGAATTGTCATTCAGGTTTGGGACATATAATTTGCTATACTAATCTCCATCAGCAACTAGGCCATCTTTCTGTTGTTTATTTCCACTTTCTTTGGGATCGTTTAAATACCTTACTGGAGTTCCGAGGTACCAAAGAAGTGAATGAATGCTGTAATCTAATCTTTCTGATTCAAAATTGTTACCGTTAGCTGCAAAGAAACGTCTAATTATAGTAATAAAATAAAGTCAACCCTTTAATAGGCACATGGAGTAGACTGTAGCACCAGTCGAGCAGGGCAGTACCCCCCGAGGTGGATGGAAAGCTGATGACAGGGAGAGCTGAAGCTCCCGTCTCATGACCCCTCGGGACTAGTTCCTGATCATCCCCCTTTGCTGAACTTTTTCAGTGTCTCAGTAACACAAAGAGTAGGCCAGCATGCACTCCAATACAAGTTTCTTTACCAATCAACACCAAACTACATGCACAGTACACACTACACTTCCTTTTCCAAAATTCAAAACAAATTATGGCATCTCTATACATAGCCTCGGAGTCCCCGGGGGGGGGGGGAGACCATAAATGCCCCTACCATTCGCCCCTCTTCTGATGACGACCCGAGTTGCCTGGAACCACTGTCTGACTCACTTCTTCATTTCTGCAACATTCACGGCCTTTCCTCTAACTTTCGCTCTGTTGAGCACCACCACTTCTCTAAACCCCACCTTCTTTTCCTAACTGACACTCAGCTAATGCAACCGACAGCAAAACCCTCTTCTGTATCCTCCTACTTTCTCTACACTCATTTCAGAGCCAAAGGTGGCTGTTGTGTATATATACGCAATGACTTATCTTGCTCTCGTGTTCCTGAATTTGATTCTTCTGAATTCTCTAAACTCTGGCTTCGGCTTTCCTGTCATTCTCTGACTAAATATATCTGCACTGTTTGAAATTCTCTGACTAAAAATACATACGCTGTTTACTTATCACCTAATTCTACTGACAATGGAAAATTCTTCGGCTATCTTACTTCTATGATGGAACACATTATATCCATTTCTCCTTTCTCTGAAGTCTCCATTCTAGGAGATTTCAATGTTCACCACCACCTTTGGCCCTCCTTTCCGTTCACTGATCCACCTGGTGAACAAGCCTGCATCTTTTCTATCCATAATGACCTAAAGCAGCTTGTACAGCACCCTACCCATATCCCTGGCCACAATGGAGAGAGCTCCAACATACTTGACCTCTTCCTTACAATTAATCCTTCTTCATATGCTGTTAATCTTTCTTCTCTGTTGGGTTCCTCCGATAACAGCCTTATTACCTAACCCTGTCCTATTGCTCTGGTATGGCCTGTGGACCCTCCAAAGAAACGTCATCTGTGGCACTTTGGAGTTGCAAATTGGGAGGCCCTTAGGAAGTACTTTTTTGATTGTCCATGGAATGAATATTGCTTCCATGGTCGGGAGCCATCTGAGTGTGCCTTGCGCATTATGGAGGTTATTCTCTCAGGCATGGAAGCATACATTCCCTTCTCATATCATTTGACTAATGCAAGAAAGCCTTGGTTTTATCGCGCTTGTTCTAACGCCGTCCCCAACAAGGAGAAGGCCTATAAAAGGTACCAGAGCCAAGTCACCCCTGAATCACATCTTTTATACTTTTCTGCCCGGAATCGTGCTAAGGCTGTTCTTCACTCTGCTGAAAATAATTTTATCTGTATTAAATGCTCTCAACTCTCCAACTCGAATTCTTCCCACTCCTTCTGACACCTTGCCAAAAACCTTTCTAACAACTTTACCTCATCATCCTTCCCTTCTCTTTTCTACTCTGATGGTTCTGTAGCTATTTTTCTACTGATAAAGCAGATGTCTTCACTCAGACTTTCTCCTCCAATTACACCTTAGACGATTCAGGTGCTGTTCCTCCATCACTTACCCCTTGTGACTTCCTCATGACTGACATCAAAATTTCTTCAGCTGGTGTATTTTCTGCCATCACAGGCCTCAATGCTGACATTGCATATAGGCCTGATGGAGTCTCTCCTGTTGTCCTCAAGAACTGTGCTTCTGTGCTTACATCTTGCCTAGGTAAACCCTTTCGCCTTTGTATGTTACCTAGTACCTTTCCTTCTTGCTGGAAGTTCACTGTCATTCAGCCAGTCCCAAAGAGGGGTGACCATTCCCAACCCTCTAACTATCGTCCAATTGCTATAACATCCTGTTTCTTAAAAGTTTTCTAGTCATTTCTTAATAAAAAAATTTAAAGCATCTTTCCTATCACTATCCGTCTTCCTGATTGTCAGTATGGGTTTCGTCAGGGACGCTCCACTGCCGATCTTCTCACCTACCTTTCAGATTCCTGGTCATCCTCCTTTCGGGACTTTGGCGAAAGCTTTGCCATTGCACTTGACATCCCAAAGGCTTTCGATCGAGTCTGGCATAAATCTTTAATTTCCAAACTGCCCTCTTACTGTTTCTATCCTTCTATCTGTGCCTTCATCTATAGCTTCCTTTCTGGTCGTTCTATAGCGGCTTTTGTAGATGGCCATCGTTCTTCTCCCAGATCTATCAAGTGGTGTTCCTCAGGGCTCTGTCCTATCACCAACTCTCTTCCTTTTATTCATCTGACCCTATCCACTCATACACTGATATTCGGTTCCCACAATGCCCATCTCAGCAGTTACTTCAACAAACAAGGGATGAGGCTATGGCACACCTAATGTCTGACTTGACTCCTATCTCTGACTAGGGTAAAAGTAATCTTGTTGTTTTTAATGCATCAAAGACTCAGTTCTTACACCTGTCAACCCGACAAAAGCTTCCACAGGAGTACCCACTTGTGTTTAATAATATTCAGCTTAATCCTGCATCATCCTTGAACATGCTTGGGGTTTCATTCACTCGGGACCTATTTTGGAAAGATCATTATACATCTCTTGTAAAATCTGCTTCCAAGAGATTAAGTGTGGTAAGCCGACTCCATTCCTTCATTACCCCTGCACAGTTGTTGACTTTATACACGGGTTTTATCCGCCCCTGTGTAGAGTACAACTCTCATGTGGGGAGAGGCTCCTCACATACAGCCCTTCTCAATAGGGTGGAGTGAAAGTCTTTTCGTCTCATTAACTCTCCTCTTAATGGCTCACTTCAACCTCTGTCCCTTCGCCACACTGTTGTAGCTTTATCTCTTTCCTATCGCTACTTCATTGGTCACTGCTCCTCTGAACTGTCTGCCTGGATCCCTCCACCTCTACGATGGGCAAGTAGTACCCGTCTAGCACCAAACTCTCATCCATTTTCTGTCCAACTCTCTAACGCAAGAGTTAAACATTACTCCCAGTCCTTCATTTATGCAACAGGTCAACTCTGGAACAGTCTCCCTCCGTCTGTATTACCTGCTAGCTATGATCTCCAGTCTTTCAAACGCAGTGTGTCCATGCATTTCAAAATGATCGGATCTTGAATTTGGCTCCCTCTTGTATTTTGTTTTTCTCTTGGAAAGAACTTTTTGCTGGCTCGTGGCCTATGGTTGCTTCTTCCTAGCATTAAAAAAAAAAGGCTAATTTATGGCTAAAAAAATTACCAGTGCAAGATTTTCTTTTATTTCTGTGAGAAAGGAACAGGTTTTACTTAAAAATTTACTTCATATCTCCTTTAGTTCTCATTAATATCACTATTGTATTTTGTAGTTCAAAAACAATATATATATAATTTTGGTATAAAAGAAACTTTTGCCTCACACAAATATATTAATACAGTCTGTTTCCTCATTGCATCAACTTCAAATGCAAAAGTTACTCTCTTCTGTAGCTCCACCTCAGTATACTGTACTTTGTGCTCGTTGAATATGCCTTCCATTTTTATTGAGTAAAAGGTTGAAGTGCTAAGTCCATCATCTGATCGGCATGCATCATTAGGTACTACCTATCTGTCGCAGGACGCCTTAATTCCCTAAGGGGTGACCACAAACAAATCGCCTCCATGCCGCCCTGTCCCTCGCCATTTCACTGCCCTGCTCCCAGCTCACCCTCCACCCCCACCCCCGCATATACATCTGCACTCCATCCCTCCATCTCATCCTTGGCCTCCCCCTCCCTCTCCCCCTCCACCTCAAACACATACACTCTCCTCCTCAGTCTCTTGCTCACCATTCTCTCCACATGGCCAAACCACCTCAGTGTGCTTCTCCTAACGCTTCCTATCACATCCACATCCACACCACAATGCTCCTTCTCTTCTTATTTGTCAGTCTGTCTCTCCATGTGACTCCACAGGCTCCTCTCAAATAACTTATGTCCACTACTCTCACGCTTGACTTGTGTCCTTCCAACAAGGTCCAAGTTTCACTTCCATATGTTAGAGTTGGTATCACAATACTGTCATGCAGTAACTTTTTCACTTCCATGCTCACTTCCCTGTTTCTTTTCACTGCTTTCAAGGAACCAGCAACCTTTCTTCCTTGTTGTACCCATTCAAGCACTTCACCCTCTAAACTTTCATCCTTACTCATCACACTACCCAAGTACTTAAACGCACTCACAGTATCCATTTCCTCCTCATCCAACCTCACTGTACGTTTACTGACTTCATTTCTCTCGAAGACCACAACTTTACTCTTCCCTACATTCACCTTTAGATGTCGTTTATTTCACACTCTCCCAAACTCATCCACCAAGCCTTGCAGCTCCCCTTCATCTTCACTTAACAACAAAGTATCTGTAAACAACAGTACAGGGAGTTTCCAAACACTGCCCTCTCTCATTAGGGCCACTCCAACATCCACTGCCCTACCTTGTATCTCTTTTATAATCGCACCCATATACAGATTGAACAACCATGGAGACATGACACGTCCCTGTTTCAATCCAACCTTCATATAGAACAATTCACTCAGTTCACTGTCTTAGTTCCTTCACACTGTATAATTGACAGAAGTTTGGTCGAAATCCGTCGACGGATTCAGATGTCGCGGCCACACCCATATGACCTTGACCTTTGACCCCTTGACCTTAATGACGTAATCAGTTCATCGTTGCTTTACACTGTATCGCCAATAAAAGTTTTGTCGAAATCCATTGTGCGGTTCGGGAGATATTGCGCCTACAGGGATAAACAAACTTCAGTGACTGGAGGAGGCTCCGTAGCATCTCTTCCTTAGCGATTAATTTTTGTATACGGATGCTTAGCTTAATTCTGCATGTCACTTAGGCAGAGTACGGCGACATTAGACTGATCTAAACAACACACAAAAATGTAGTAAGGTGTGATAACAAAAATAAATAAATTGGGAAGAGGTGATAGAGAGCTTCCTTGGCCGACGAGAATACGTGACTAAATCATTAGGCCTCTTTTTCGGGACAGTTCTAGTATTATATTCCAGCTAATGACAACCGGTTGTTGTCCAAAAAGGTTTACATAGAAAAATGGTGGGCATTTATGTTCATCCTATCCCCTGGTGCAGGAAACTGATCACCCTCGCCTTAAATGTCGGACAATTGCTCGTACACCAAGTCCTATATAGGAGGCTTCGTGACTCCTGGGCTCATATTCTCGTCGGTTATAGAAGCATCCTAACACCTTTTCCTGAGCGATTATTTAGCTTATAACATCATGTTTTATACTGTATCGTGTTATATATATCCTCCCAACATCGCCATACCCAGCATAAATAGCGTACAAAGGAATATTAGCCAGCCATATCCAATAGTAAATCGCTGAGGGGGAGGTGGTAACAAGCCTCCTTACAGTGTCGGCGGGAATACTGGCCTTGTTCCTTAGCAGTTTCTTCTGCATATTACACCTTAATATTCTCTTGTGTTTTATTTGTCATTTTACCGCGGACACAGTATGCATCAGTGGCATACATAACGATACTAAAGTGTAATGTAGACATATTGAATCGCCAAGGAAGAGGCGTTACGAAACCTCTGAGGCGACTAAGAATACGCCCGTAGGTAGCCTAGTGCCGGTCGCGATGTCCGTTCTGTGTACCGTTGTTGCAGTTTTTCTCAGACAGGAAAGTCTACGTTGGGATAGGGATGTTTTCTTAGTGTTAGGTTAGGTTAGTTGGTTAGTCAGCTTGGTTATTATGTTAAGGTATGTTAGGTCACGGTTGAGAGAGAGAGAGAGAGAGAGTGTTCATCGTGGGAAAATCAAACTTAGCTGGTAGTGAAGGAATAGTATACAGAACGGAAATCTGCGTCACGGTTCCATACGCCCCTTGTGAACCAACAGAAGACTGGATGAGATAAATATATATATGAATTGACTCGTATGGTCATTACCAAAGGATATTGATGTCATTTCTGTGACTAATCAAATTTCTTTAACCTAACCAACTCATTCCTGGTGGCAGTAGTGTAGGTGACTTTGTTAATCATTACCGTTATTATTGCATAATAATGTAAGATTACACCTTAACCTCTTCAGTCTGATATCGTATTCATTATTTCATTTTTGCTACCTCCAGACGATGTAATTCATTTCTGAGGAAAGTTTTCCATTTGGGGAGTAAGGCATTAAAGCTAGTGACCCCGTACACACAAACGGTCTTCTCTCAGGTTAATGAAATGGTCTGTAATAAAAATTAACCAATCAGTGGGTTGATGCAGAATAAGGTAAAAGGATACTAAACTCTGATGCAGCTAAACTGAATCTCGAGTTAAGATATATATTTTAGTAGCAAGAATAATAGGGTCAAATATGGCTGTCTTGAAAGTTCTATGACATTATCGTTCTGGCTCATCAAAACATGGCATGAAATATTCCCCTCACGTCAACTTTTCATGAACAGACGTGGAAACAACAGAAAACCTCTGTTACTAGATTATTCACCAATATTCTAATGACGGAACATGGCATCACTGTCTGTCCATAAGAATAAATACATTATAATTATACAAATGTAAGTCCATCTGCCCTAAACCTTTTGTGTCCCAGGTAGTTTTGGACGTATACTGACTTCAGCTAGTGTGGGGTGACGTAAAAAAGGCAGTACATTATGCGATTTTATCTACAGCTCATCACACACAAGAACCAATTGAATTAAGGCCTGCAAAAAAAAAAAAAAAAAAAAAAAAAATCTAGGTGGTAAAATATCAGTCAGTATATTAAAGCCTTAACAAATTTCAAACATATATCTCACCGGGACACTATCGTAATACACCCCCAAACCATCTCCGGGGGCATCGCTACCAGAGATTAAGAAACAGTGCATTGGTGCGTAATTGTCTGCTGTGAAAGACGTGCAGATGATTGAGCAATCTCTCCAGCACAAAGCCAACAGTACTCAGGACAACACTCGGCATATATAGCATGAGAGGCCTAGTATGTGTGTGGGATAGTGTGTCATATTAGGATCAATGGACAGGAACATCAACAGTACAAAGTTTGCAATACACAGGCTACGACACAATGCAAGGAGTAGGAAAATGTAACTGATAAATCCTTTCAGCCATAACGTAGTAACCTCGCTATGAAAGATAATAAGGTAACTGAACCAGCAGCTCCTCCAACACAAGATCTTTGTATCCAGTACGAGACTGAAGAATACGAGTACGAAACGTGTGTGATAGTGTGTAGCAGTGAATGACTACCACTAGATCCAGAACGAGATGCAAGAGAGGACTGTATATGAAACCTTTTACATAATGTCTGTGATCTATGAAACAACGAAGTGAAGGACTTGGCAACCGCTTCCTGAAAAAAAGACGCCGAATCTAGGATAAGGCCGAACACGACATATATTAGTGGACATTGTATGTGTACGATGGTCAGTGTGTACGAACAAATGGAGCCATTTTCTTCCTCACTGCAAATACACTAACACCTTGGATGGCTCCTGGCTAAAAAAGGGTAGTGTGTATGTGTGATATTGTATAGTAACAAATGATAGAGTACACCAAGGAAAAAGAAGTTGAAGAACAAACATTGGGTTCAACCAGAAAAGAAGAAATATCCTTTTACGCAAATGTTAGGAAGTAGTATCCTGCTTTGAAAGTGAAACTTGTGACTGACACAGCAGCTTCCCCAGGGCAATGGCTACCAATCCGAAGACAAGACAACGTTAAGAGCGATAAAGGACCCTTAATGTCTTTGGTAGTTAAACTCCTCGGTGTAGCAGTGGGTGTGGGGTTGTCTGAGATGCCGTCCTGTTCCTGCCGTCTCCTGTGTTTCTCCCGCTGCATCAGCCGGCGCCCACGAGCAGCAGACTCTTGTGATTCTTTCGTCCACTGCTCGTACAAACCCGCCTGTTGGTTGAAATGGTTGTCGTATTCATCATCCTCGTCATCGTCAAGGTCATCGTCATCAAAATATTCATTTTATTATTATTATTATTTTTATTAATATTATTGTTATTATTATTAGCGTAGCTGTTTGGTTGCTGCTTTTAGTATTGTTGTACTTAATGTTGTTATTGATTTTGCCGATGATGTTTTTTTGTTACTACCGTTTTTATGTTTTTATTGTTGATTTTTTATTGTTATGGTTATTAGAGTTACTGTTATTGTTGCTGGTGTTATTGGTATGATGGTGATGATAATGGCGATGATGATGATTGTTGCTGTTGTTTTTGTTCTTGAAATTGTTGTTATTCGTTGGTGCGGTATCCTTGAAATGTAACCTTGTGGTCAATAACCATATCTGTCTGTTCATTTGTCTGTCTGTCAATCTGTCTATGTATCTGTTTGTCTATTTAACTGTCTATCCATTCATTCATTCATCTCTCCTCTCTCTCTCTCTCTCTCTCTCTCACTATGTACAGTCGCGAGCAGCAATCGGTATCCCCCCTCTTGGCTGAAGCCATGGCGAGAGAAGAGCAGGGAATTGAACAATCTCTCCCGCCACTCCCCATCCCCTCCCTCATCCTCACCCCCACCCCCCAACTCCCAACACCCCCACCCCCACCCCCACCCCCACCCAGGCCCGTTAAGAAAATTGCTGGGTAGGCGTGTTAGCACCGACGTATTGTGTTCATAGCTATGACTTAACATTCACGTTGTTACGGAACAGAGAAAGATAATGTACACTTCAAGTGAGAATACTAAAAATCACTACTGTCCCGTAAAGTTCCAGGTTTAAAACAAAAGAGTTAGGTAAAATTACAAGTTAAAGTTTAATGCTCAAACTAACAACAAAACATTCAGAACTCATAAGGATAATGTAATGGCAAAAAACAGGTTAAATATATGGTTAACTGCAATAGCCTCTATTAACACGAAATTAGCAAGAGTAAATTTATCTAAGTCAGCCCTGATAAAATGACAATACTAGATAATACTCGGTGAATGCAAGATATATTATTACAGATACAAAATATTATTAATGATGGCTGACAATAAGAACCTCACATGAATCACAAAAACCTCACTAGGCCCACAAATTAACACCTTACGCTACACAGTACAAGAAAAAACGCAATAACAGTTATACTCAAATTACACAGCTGCTAGATGGTTGGAGACTTCCTGAGCACTCACAATAATAACAACTGTAGAGGGGAGGACAGAGATGTGAACAAAATGAGGAGTAGATCTAAGTGGCAATTAATGCAGAGACTGAGCTCATTATATAGGGGCCGGCAGAGCTTGATACAACTTGTAAGAAGGACGCGCAAATGAAGCCATGGGGACAAAGAGTTGACAATCCTGCTCTGAACAACAGAAAGAACGACTTTACTATAACGGTAGAAGGGGGGAGTGAGGTAGAACACGCTCGTGATCAAACATGCAGCATAATGTACGTTAGAATTACACAAAGGATGATGAAATCATAGGCTATGTAACAACGTGAATTACCAATACCGTCAATAACACACCAGGAGGTAATTTGCAATAATGTGTTAATGTGGCATTGTGCAGATCTCAAATTCATATAAAGGCAAATAAAAAAAAAATAGAAACAACCATAAATCTAACAATACACTGATTTTAATGTCACTAAATAATTTGCACGTCAAGTGGATGTGTTATTCCAATAATAGATGATATGTTACAGTCCGTCACCACCACCCCAACACTCCACTGTAGTGCCAACGAACAAAACCACGAACACGAAAGAATCAACCAACACGTTTGAGAACTGTACTGCTTTGCCATAGCATACTGCAGATGTGCCGATAGTATCAGTATCAGCAGTATTTTCCTTTGTAGCTAGTTTCTTTATCGGCCACGTGAAAATATGGACGATATACCACAACTTATCTGGTTTACATATGTGAATCAAGGTAAGCACGTTTCATGACACTAACTTTTAACAGCGATCGTTGCCTGGAATTAGGCTTACCACTACACACCTTGGACCAAACAATCATTAGCCAGACCCAATTACCACTTCGTCATCCAGTTATTATATATCATAATTTACCTTCATTTAGTCATTAGGCATAGAAAGCCAACGGAAACGAAAGGAAAAATCCCTGTTTAACTGTGCTGAGCACCTCATTTCTCCACCTCATTCCTCTAAAATTCACGGGCACCCGCTACTCTCTCTCTCTCTCTCTCTCTCTCTCTCTCTCTCTCTCTCTCTCTCTCTCTCTCTCCTGGTAACAAATGAATGCTTCGAACTTGTTCACTCTGTGTTCGCAGATTCAAACCTACAGGAAGTCGTGGAGTGGAACCAAATATACATATTTGTCGCTTGCTTGGCTCTATACGAGAAACAAGTTATTAAATAATCAGTATGATATAATTGTGTTATCAGGGACAAACCTTCAAAGTAAATATTACTATTGCTTTATCCATTAGTACAAGCCCAAAATTTAAGGGATATTTTTCGACAGAAATGCATCTAAGGCAACTTCTGTGCGCGTGAATGCGACTCTGCCACATACACGGGTTGGCTGGACGAGGGTGGCTAAGAACTCCTGGCCGCAGTAGTACATAATACATAGCTAAAGATAATAAACTAGTTTCCTTACTGATAAACCTGGTATTTTCCTCTGAAACTAAAGTCCCGTCCAGACGATCGAGCAATGCCCGCGGGCACAAGCGAGCAGTTTGCCTGTTGACGGGCTCACCGCTTGTGCCCGCGGGCAAATGCGTAAATTGCCCGTGGCAATTTACACATTTGCCCGCGGGCACAAGCGGTGAGCCCGTCAACAGGCAAACTGCTCGCTTGTGCCCGCGGGCATTGCTCGATCGTCTGGACGGGCCTTTAGAATGTACTTGGACCTATCCGTAGACTCATCTGTGTGGTGATCTTCAGCTCTTATAGTCCTCATCAAAGTTACACTCCTCACCTGTGTAATACTCCTCCCCTTTGTTATACTCCTCACCTGTGTTATACTCATCTGTGATATACTCCTGACCTGTGTTATACTCCTGACCTGTGTTATACTCCTCACTTGTGTTATACTCCTCACTTGTGTTATACTCCTCATGTGTGTCATACTCCTCACCTGTGTTATACTCCTCACCTGTGTCATACTCCTCACCTGTGTCATACTCCTCACCTGTGTCATACTCCTCACCTGTGTTATACTCCTCACCTGTGTTATACTCCTCACCTGTGTTATACTTCTCAGCTGTGTTATACTCCTCACCTGTCATACTCCTTGCCTGTTATACTCCTTACCTGTTAAATTCCTCACTTGTGTTATACTCCTCACCTGCGTTATACTCCTCACCTGTGTTATACTCCTCACCTGTGTCATACTCCTCACCTGTGTTATACTCCTCACCTGTGTTATACTCCTCACCTGTCATACTCCTTGCCTGTTATACTCCTTACCTGTTAAATTCCTCACTTGTGTTATACTCATCACCTGCGTTATACTCCTCACCTGTGTTATACTCCTCATCTGTGTTGTACTCCTCACCTATATTATAATCTTCAGCAAAGTTATAATCATCAGCTGTGTTATATTCCTCACTTGCTATAATCATCAACTGTATTATATTCCTCACTTGCTATAATTCACACCTGTGTTATATTTTTTGTTAGTGCTGTAATCTTCACCTATTATAACCTTCACATGCTATAATCCTCGCCTGTGTTATAATCGTGTTCTAATCGTCACCTGTGTTATAACTCATTAGTGATATAATCCTCGCCTGTGTTATTAACTTCCCCTGTGTTATTCCTCATTAAAGTTTAATCCTCAAAAGTGTTATTATCATGTTATAATTCTCACTTGTATTATAATCCTCAGTAATGATCAACTGTGTTATAATTCTCACTTGTTACAATTCTCAGAACATCATCCAGTGCTGGCTTGAATGAGGCATCAGCGGGTAGTTTCCAGGCAAAAAGTTTTTCCTGTAAACACTTCTTACCCAGATACAAGGACCTGGTTCCATCCATGTTTGCGAAGTGCTTGGGGACGATCAGTTGGGTGTGTAGAAAAAATTCGACGTGTGCACGCCTCCTGTTGTGGTATGAAGTTAGTTTTTTGGTTACATTAGTTTAAAATTTTTGTCTTTTTGCACCTTATTTCACGTAGCTTAGTCGCAGAGAAAGACAACACAGCGTCTCTACAAGCTTTCCATTGTGCTTCTTCGTGAGCAGCCTCAGATTCTTTTGTCAGTCTGTTGTTAAACCTCAGTACAGAAAGTGGAAAGATGGCAGTTTTAGACCAAGTTAGGGTAAAAAGAGTATACTTGGTTACTTTCCCCATTAACAGCCAGGACTAAGTTTTTTAACATTGAGCTCATACGCAACTAATGGGGCAGTTGTAGTAGCTGAAATTATATGTTCATCTGGATGTGAACCCGGTGGTTTGCAGGATGAAGTTCCCTTCGCTGTAGTCCACCATCCATTTTCGGTGGGGGATAAGGAAGGGAGTAAGGTATCTTTGCAAAACCAGGCGCTTCACCACCCGGTCATATCAGTGCTAATACTTGAAAGCATCCATCTCCAGCACCACATGGGGCAGTAAAGACCGCATGAACACAGATATGTAGATTTTTTGTACATATTTGTCTTTTCAGTACGAAACTGTGTTACTTTTATCATTCTTCTACACAGGAAGCCGGTACTGGAGAAAGACGCCTTCTCTCGGTGGCACTTATAAAATCGGTCGGCTTTGCTGCCGGGTAATACAAACGTCATTCAACTCCCTCACTCTCTTCAAAAGGAGGTTGTCATACTGTGGGAGGGCAACTTCAGCCTGCAGTCTGCTTGGTTCATATTCAGAGAGATGGGATTCCAGCTATTACTACTACTACTACAACATGGGAAGCTGACGGCTCACTGGTGAGTACTGCCAAATCATAAAGGGAAAAATAAACATTGCTTGCATAATTTTTCGGCCGGTCAGACTGTTCAGAGCAGTTTGCAGTTTGTTTCCCTCCGTCCATGTTCCCCTAACTCCACTACAGTGGAGTGTTGGGGTGGTGGTGACGGACTGTAACATATCATCTATTATTGGAATAACACATCCACTTGACGTGCAAATTATTTAGTGACATTAAAATCAGTGTATTGTTAGATTTATGGTTGTTTCTATTTTTTTTTTATTTGCCTTTATATGAATTTGAGATCTGCACAATGCCACATTAACACATTATTGCAAATTACCTCCTGGTGTGTTATTGACGGTATTGGTAATTCACGTTGTTACCTAGCCTATGATTTCATCATCCTTTGCGTAATTCTAACGTACATTATGCTGCATGTTTGATCACGAGCGTGTTCTACCTCACTCCCCCCTTCTACCGTTATAGTAAAGTCGTTCTTTCTGTTGTTCAGAGCAGGATTGTCAACTCTTTGTCCCCATGGCTTCATTTGCGCGTCCTTCTTACAAGTTGTATCAAGCTCTGCCGGCCCCTATAGAATGAGCTCAGTCTCTGCATTAATTGCCACTTAGATCTACTCCTCATTTTGTTCACATCTCTGTCCTCCCCTCTACAGTTGTTATTATTGTGAGTGCTCAGGAAGTCTCCAACCATCTAGCAGCTGTGTAATTTGAGTATAACTGTTATTGCGTTTTTTCTTGTACTGTGTAGCGTAAGGTGTTAATTTGTGGGCCTAGTGAGGTTTTTGTGATTCATGTGAGGTTCTTATTGTCAGCCATCATTAATAATATTTTGTATCTGTAATAATATATCTTGCATTCACCGAGTATTATCTAGTATTGTCATTTTATCAGGGCTGACTTAGATAAATTTACTCTTGCTAATTTCGTGTTAATAGAGGCTATTGCAGTTAACCATATATTTAACCTGTTTTTTGCCATTACATTATCCTTATGAGTTCTGAATGTTTGGTTGTTAGTTTGAGCATTAAACTTTAACTTGTAATTTTACCTAACTCTTTTGTTTTGAACCTGGAACTTTACGGGACAGTAGTGATTTTTAGTATTCTCACTTGAAGTGTACATTATCTTTCTCTGTTCCGTAACAACGTGAATGTTAAGTCATAGCTATGAACACAATACGTCGGTGCTAACACGCCTACCCAGCAATTTTCTTAACGGGGCTGGGTGGGGGTGGGGGTGGGGGTGTTGGGAGTTGGGGGGTGGGGGTGAGGGTGAGGGAGGGGATGGGGAGTGGCGGGAGAGATTGTTCAATTCCCTGCTCTTCTCTCGCCATGGCTTCAGCCAAGAGGGGGGATACCGATTGCTGCTCGCGACTGTACATAGTGAGAGAGAGAGAGAGAGAGAGAGAGAGAGAGAGAGGAGAGATGAATGAATGAATGGATAGACAGTTAAATAGACAAACAGATACATAGACAGATTGACAGACAGACAAATGAACAGACAGATATGGTTATTGACCACAAGATTACATTTCAAGGATACCGCACCAACGAATAACAACAATTTCAAGAACAAAAACAACAGCAACAATCATCATCATCGCCATTATCATCACCATCATACCAATAACACCAGCAACAATAACAGTAACTCTAATAACCATAATAAAAAATCAACAATAAAAACAAATAAAAACGGTAGTAACAAAAAAACATCATCGGCAAAATCAATAACAACATTAATTACAACAATACTAAAAGCAGCAACCAAACAGCCAAGATAATAATAATAATATTAATTAAAAAAAATAATAAAAATAATAAAATGAATATTTTGATGACGATGACCTTGATGACGAGGATGATGAATACGACAACCATTTCAACCAACAGGCGGGTTTGTACGAGCAGTGGACGAAAGAATCACAAGAGTCTGCTGCTCGTGGGCGCCGGCTGATGCAGCGGGAGAAACACAGGAGACGGCAGGAACAGGACGGCATCTCAGACAACCCCACACCCACTGCTACACCGAGGAGTTTAACTACCAAAGACATTAAGGGTCCTTTATCGCTCTTAACGTTGTCTTGTCTTCGGATTGGTAGCCATTGCCCTGGGGAAGCTGCTGTGTCAGTCACAAGTTTCACTTTCAAAGCAGGATACTACTTCCTAACATTTGCGTAAAAGGATATTTCTTCTTTTCTGGTTGAACCCAATGTTTGTTCTTCAACTTCTTTTTCCTTGGTGTACTCTATCATTTGTTACTATACAATATCACACATACACACTACCCTTTTTTAGCCAGGAGCCATCCAAGGTGTTAGTGTATTTGCAGTGAGGAAGAAAATGGCTCCATTTGTTCGTACACACTGACCATCGTACACATACAATGTCCACTAATATATGTCGTGTTCGGCCTTATCCTAGATTCTGCGTCTTTTTTTCAGGAAGCGGTTGCCAAGTCCTTCACTTCGTTGTTTCATAGAAGATCACAGACATTATGTAAAAGGTTTCATATACAGTCCTCTCTTGCATCTCGTTCTGGATCTAGAGGTCGTCATTCACTGCTACACACTATCACACACGTTTCGTACTCGTATTCTTCAGTCTCGTACTGGATACAAAGATCTTGTGTTGGAGGAGCTGCTGGTTCAGTTACCTTATTATCTTTCATAGCGAGGTTACTACGTTATGGCTGAAAGGATTTATCAGTTACATTTTCCTACTCCTTGCATTGTGTCGTAGCCTGTGTATTGCAAACTTTGTACTGTTGATGTTCCTGTCCATTGATCCTAATATGACACACTATCCCACACACATACTAGGCCTCTCATGCTATATATGCCGAGTGTTGTCCTGAGTACTGTTGGCTTTGTGCTGGAGAGATTGCTCAATCATCTGCACGTCTTTCACAGCAGACAATTACGCACCAATGCACTGTTTCTTAATCTCTGGTAGCGATGCCCCCGGAGATGGTTTGGGGGTGTATTACGATAGTGTCCCGGTGAGATATACGTTTGAAATTTGTTAAGGCTTTAATATACTGACTGATATTTTACCACCTAGATTTTTTTTTTGCAGGCCTTAATTCAATTGGTTCTTGTGTGTGATGAGCTGTAGATAAAATCGCGTAATGTACTGCCTTTTTTTACGTCACCACACACTAGCTGAAGTCAGTATACGTCCAGAAGTACCTGGGAAAAAAAAAAGGTTCAGGGCAGATGGACTTACGTTTGTATAATTATAATTTATTTCTTCCTATGGACAGACAGTGATGCCATGTTCCGTCATTAGAATATTGGTGAATAATCTAGTAACAGAGGTTTTCTGTTGTTTCCACGTCTGTTCATGAAAAGTTGACGTGAGGGGAACATTTCATGCCATGTTTTGACGAGCCAGAACGATAATGTCATAGAACTTTCAAGACTGAGCCATATTTGACCCTATTATTCTTGCCACTAAAATATATATTGTAATGAGCCGGATAGTGAAAGGTCTAAGGGCAAGAGATATTAGGTGGACTACCCGATCACTACACAGGATGATAGAAAACTCGAAGAAACTTTAGGTCTTATTATTAACTTAACACATATTTACACAAAAACTTAACACTAGTTAACACGGTTCGCCCAGGGAGGTCGTCTTAACTAAACAAGGTCGACCACCCAGAGGACAAGGTCGACCACCCAGAGGACAAGGTCGACCACCCAGAGGACAAACCATTGACAAAAAAACAAAGTAGCTTTCCAATCACCCGAATTGAGCATTAATTAGACAACTCCGTCAGTGAACCCACTTGTAAATAGCATAAATGACACCAATAAAATACCCAGCGAGTATCAGTCACAACAAAACAAAAAAAAGTGTAAACTTTAAATGTATTGGTAGTTGTAGGTGAAAAAGGTGGTTTAATATTGTGTTCACTCCCTCGTTGATAGTTCTAAGTACTCACGAGACCTTGCACTCCGAGTCCCTCAGGAGAGTGTTGAGCCTTGGCTGCTTGGTTGAGACTGCTCTAGAGTGAATGAGAAGGTCCCACAACACCTCGTCTAACTCAGTCAGAAAGGGAGGCTCGGAGCATTGGCACCTGTGTTCGACCGTGTTGGAGCCTCGATCGTTGATGATTTCCCGAGAAGTGGTGAATGAGGAGAGGGCCATGATACTTCCCTCCTTAAGACTACGTAACTGGGTGGAGTCGGAGAGAAGACGAGGCCCTCGTTGAAGATTCCGACAGTCAGATGCGAGAGAGGGCGTCAGCAATGCAGTTATGGGATCCTTTGATGCGTGTAATGGTCACATTATAAGGCTGTAGAAATAGGGACCATCTAAGAAGTCTCTGGTTTGTGAACTTGTTGCGTTGTAGGAACGCCAAAGGATTATGGTCCGTATATACCTGCAGTGGTTGGTGTCCGGCCTACAGGTAACACTCAAACTTCCTGATGGCGTTTATGATGGCATATAGCTCCTTTTCTATGGTGCTGTAGTTCTTTTGATGTTTGTCGAACTTTACAGAATGGTAGGCCACCGGATGTAGAATGCCGTTGTTTTCCTGCAGCAAGACTGCACCTGATGCGATGTCACTGGCATCAGTTTGCAAGGCGAATGGCTTAGAGAAGTCTGGGGCTCGTAAAACCGGACCATGGGCCAGCAGATTCTAGAGTTGGTCAAAGGAGCTTTGGCAGTCCTGCGTCCATTCATACCTCACGCTTCCACCATTAAGTCTCGTTAATGGGGCAGCAGTCCTCGCAAAGTTGGGGCAGAAACCTCTGTAGAAGCCCGCCATTCCAAGGAAGCGCCATATCTCCTTTTTGTTAGTGGGCCGTGGGTACTGCAGAACTGCTGCTACATTGGCGGTTTTCGGTCGTACGCAACCATGGCCCATCTGGTGTCCCAAGTAGGTAACTGTAGCACCACTAAACGTAGACTTCTCCAGCTTAACTAAGTCTCTCCTCCTGCAGTCTGTGGAGCAGTTCCTTAATCTGGTGGAGGTGTTGCTCCCAGCCATTTGAAAAGAGAAGGACATCGTCTAAATATACGGACACATGGTCAAGGCCTTGAACTAACTGGTGCATAGCTCGTTGGAAAGTGGCAGGGCAATTTCGCATTCCAAATGGGCGACCAGATAATGGAAGAGTCCAAAAGGGGTGATAAAGGCACAGATTTGTTGGGCTCGTTTGGTTAAAGGTATTTGATAGCAACCTTTCAGAAGGTCCACCTTAGTCACATATTTGGATTGTCCCACCTCATCGATGAGATCATCCACTCGTGGCAAGGGTTAGGCATCCGGCACTGTCACAGCATTCACTCTGCGATAGTCGGTGCAGAAGAGTAGTTGTCCACCCTCTTTGGGAACAAGTAGACATGGTGACGCCCACGGGGAGCAGCTGGGAACGGCCAACCCCTGTTCGAGTAGATAACCTACCTCCTTCCTCATCTGCTCACGTTTCTGCGAATGGAGACGGTAAGGAGCCTGGCGGAGAGGAGAAGTTCCTGGGAGTAACTCTACGTCACGAGATAAAAGGGTGCACTGCCGAGGATGGTCACCAAAAACCTCCAAATCTCGTTGAATGATTGAGGTGATGTCATGGGCTTGTGAGGGGGACAGGTGTGACAAGTACTCATCCAGGTGTTTTAGGATGCCAACGAACAAAACCACGAACACGAAAGAATCAACCAACACGTTTGAGAACTGTACTGCTTTGCCATAGCATACTGCAGATGTGCCGATAGTATCAGTATCAGCAGTATTTTCCTTTGTAGCTAGTTTCTTTATCAGCCACGTGAAAATATGGACGATATACCACAACTTATCTGGTTTACATATGTGAATCAAGGTAAGCACGTTTCATGACACTAACTTTTAACAGCGATCGTTGCCTGGAATTAGGCTTACCACTACACACCTTGGACCAAACAATCATTAGCCAGACCCAATTACCACTTCGTCATCCAGTTATTATATATCATAATTTACCTTCATTTAGTCATTAGGCATAGAAAGCCAACGGAAACGAAAGGAAAAATCCCTGTTTAACTGTGCTGAGCACTTCATTTCTCCACCTCATTCCTCTAAAATTCACGGGCACCCGCTACTCTCTCTCTCTCTCTCTCTCTCTCTCTCTCTCTCCTGGTAACATATGAATGCTTCGAACTTGTTCACTCTGTGTTCGCAGATTCAAACCTACAGGAAGTCGTGGAGTGGAACCAAATATACATATTTGTCGCTTGCTTGGCTCTATACGAGAAACAAGTTATTAAATAATCAGTATGATATAATTGTGTTATCAGGGACAAACCTTCAAAGTAAATATTACTATTGCTTTATCCATTAGTACAAGCCCAAAATTTAAGGGATATTTTTCGACAGAAATGCATCTAGGGCAACTTCTGTGCGCGTGAATGCGACTCTGCCACATACACGGGTTGGCTGGACGAGGGTGGCTAAGAACTCCTGGCCGCAGTAGTACATAATACATAGCTAAAGATAATAAACTAGTTTCCTTACTGATAAACCTGGTATTTTCCTCTGAAACTAAGAATGTACTTGGACCTATCCGTAGACTCATCTGTGTGGTGATCTTCAGCTCTTATAGTCCTCATCAAAGTTACACTCCTCACCTGTGTAATACTCCTCCCCTTTGTTATACTCCTCCCCTTTGTTATACTCCTCACCTGTGTTATACTCCTCACCTGTGTTGTACTCCTCACCTGTGTTGTACTCCTCACCTGTGTTGTACTCCTCACCTGTGTTGTACTCCTCACCTGTGTTATACTCCTTACCTGTGTAATACTCCTCACCTTTGTTGTACTCTTCACCTGTGTTATACTTCTTACCTGTGTTATACTCCTCAGCTGTGTTATATTTCTCACCTGTATTATACTCCTCCCCTTTGTTATACTCATAACCTGTGTTATACTTCTCATCTGGGTTATACTCCTCCCCTTTGTTATACTCCTCACCTGTGTCATACTCCTCACCTGTGTCATACTCCTCACCTGAGTCATACTCCTCACCTGTGTCATACTCCTCACCTGTGTCATACTCCTCACCTGTGTCATACTCCTCACCTGTGTCATACTCCTCACCTGTGTCATACTCCTCACTTGTGTCATACTCCTTGCCTGTTATACTCCTCACCTGTTAAATTCCTCACTTGTGTTATACTCCTGACCTGTGTTATACTCACCTGTGATATACTCCTGACCTGTGTTATACTCCTGACCTGTGTTATACTCCTCACCTGCGTTATACTCCTCACTTGTGTTATACTCCTCACTTGTGTTATACTCCTCACTTGTGTTATACTCCTCATGTGTGTCATACTCCTCACCTGTGTCATACTCACCTGTGTTATACTCCTCACCTGTGTCATACTCCTCACCTGTGTCATACTTACCTGTGTTATGCTCCTCACCTGTGTCATACTCCTCACCTGTGTTATACTCCTCACCTGTGTTATACTCCTCACCTGTGTTATACTCCTCACCTGTGTTATACTCCTCACCTGTGTTATACTCCTCACCTGTGTCATACTCCTCACCTGTCATACTCCTTGCCTGTTATACTCCTTACCTGTTAAATTCCTCACTTGTGTTATACTCATCACCTGCGTTATACTCCTCACCTGTGTTATACTCCTCACCTGTGTTGTACTCCTCACCTATATTATAATCTTCAGCAAAGTTATAATCATCAGCTGTGTTATATTCCTCACTTGCTATAATCATCAACTGTATTATATTCCTCACTTGCTATAATTCACACCTGTGTTATATTTTTTGTTTGTGCTGTAATCTTCACCTGTTATAACCTTCACATGCTATAATCCTCGCCTGTGTTATAATCATGGGTTCTAATCGTCACCTGTGTTATAACTCATTAGTGATATAATCCTCGCCTGTGTTATTAACTTCCCCTGTGTTATTCCTCATTAAAGTTTAATCCTCAAAAGTGTTATGATCATGTTATAATTCTCACTTGTATTATAATCCTCAGTAATGATCAACTGTGTTATAATTCTCACTTGTTACAATTCTCAGAACATCATCCAGTGCTGGCTTGAATGAGGCATCAGCGGGTAGTTTCCAGGCAAAAAGTTTTTCCTGTAAACACTTCTTACCCAGATACAAGGACCTGGTTCCGTCCATGTTTGCGAAGTGCTTGGGGACGATCAGTTGGGTGTGTAGAAAAAATTCGACGTGTGCACGCCTCTTGTTGTGGTATGAAGTTAGTTTTTTGGTTACATTAGTTTAAAATTTTTGTCTTTTTGCACCTTATTTCACGTAGCTTAGTCGTAGAGAAAGACAACACAGCGTCTCTACAAGCTTTCCATTGTGCTTCTTCGTGAGCAGCCTCAGATTCTTTTGTGAGTCTGTTGTTAAACCTCAGTACAGAAAGTGGAAAGATGGCAGTTTTAGACCAAGTTAGGGTAAAAAGAGTATACTTGGTTACTTTCCCCATTAACAGCCAGGACTAAGTTTTTTAACATTGAGCTCATACGCAACTAATGGGGCAGTTGTAGTAGCTGAAATTATATGCTCATCTGGATGTGAACCCGGTGGTTTGCAGGATGAAGTTCCCTTCGCTGTAGTCCACCATCCATTTTCGGTGGGGGATAAGGAAGGGAGTAAGGTATCTTTGCAAAACCAGGCGCTTCACCACCCGGTCATATCAGTGCTAATACTTGAAAGCATCCATCTCCAGCACCACATGGGGCAGTAAAGACCGCATGAACACAGATATGTAGATTTTTTGTACATATTTGTCTTTTCAGTACGAAACTGTGTTACTTTTATCATTCTTCTACACAGGAAGCCGGTACTGGAGAAAGACGCCTTCTCTCGGTGGCACTGATAAAATCGGTCGGCTTTGCTGCCGGGTAATACAAACGTCATTCAACTCCCTCACTCTCTTCAAAAGGAGGTTGTCATACTGTGGGAGGGCAACTTCAGCCTGCAGTCTGCTTGGTTCATATTCAGAGAGATGGGATTCCAGCTATTACTACTACTACTACATGGGAAGCTGACGGCTCACTGGTGAGTACTGCCAAATCATAAAGGGAAAAATAAACATTGCTTGCATAATTTTTCGGCCGGTCAGACTGTTCAGAGCAGTTTGCAGTTTGTTTCCCTCCGTCCATGTTCCCCTAACCGTACAATTGGAGATGGGAGTGTACTTTGGCTGTTACGAAACTTATATTTTTTTCACTTTAACTTTGGCCAAAACTGTCGTCTCTGTCTTGAAAGCTGAATGGTTGCAAATGGTTATTACTAGAATATCTTACTAGTCATTAGATGTTCTGGGGAGGATGTAGTATCGTAATATTGTTTTTTTCTGCCACTGGGGTACGAAATTTTAATGCAAAGGATTAAAATCAGGGTCAAGTTAAACTTGTTACGGACCATGCAGGGAGATTTGCGTGTCTGAGGGTCAAATCAAAGGCAATAACGCTTAAACAAGTAAATCTTACGTTTCTTACAAAATTTCTACACACATCACAGAATTTGACTCTTTTATATGATAAACAGGAGCACAGCAGGACATGTCTTACTAGGAATCACAATCGATTCTATTTGTCTCTACCTATAGCCCGACGCCCTAATCCCACAAAGGGTGGCAGCAGACAAAACGACTCCAAGTAGCTCTATCACCCACTATTTGACTGCCCACCCCCAACTCACTCCCCCTTCTCTCATATACCTGTCAACCCCATCCCCCCACCGCATCCTCAGTCTCCCCCTCCCTCTTCCTCCCTCCACTTCATTTACATACACCCTCTTATTCAGTCTTTCATTCTCCATTCTCACCACATGTCCAAACCACCTCAGTGTATTTCTCTTAATTTTCTCAGTCACATCCATATCTACCCCACAACGTTCATTCACTTCTTCATTTGTCAACCTGTCCCTCCATGTCACTCCACATGCTCCTCTCAGGTAACTCATTTCCAATGCTCACACTCTTGACTTGTTCCCCTCCAGCAAGGTCCACGCCTTGCTTCCATACGTGAGGGTAGGGATCATAATACTATCATGCAGTGACTTCTTAACTTCCATACTCACCTTGCTATTATTCATCACCGCTTTCAGTGAACCAACAACCTTTCTTCCCTGCTGTACCCTGTCAAGCACTTCATCCCCAGAACTTTCATTCTTACTCATCACGCTACCCAAGTACTTGAATGCACTCACATTCTTCATATCCTCACCATCCACCCTCACTGTGCATTCTGTGACTACATTCCTCTCAAACACCATAACTTTACTCTTGTTTACATTAACTTTCAGATTCCTCTCTTTACACACAGTCCCAAATTTATTCAACAAAACTTTGCAACTTCCATTCATCTTCACACAACAATACTGTGTCATCAGCAAACAGGAATCTTCCACACCTCACTCTCATTCATTAGAGCCACCCTCACATCCACTGCCCTACCTTGCACCTCCTTTACAACCCCATGCATGTATATATTAAACAGCCATGGAGACATCACTTATCCCTGTTTCAGTCTCACATTTAGAGCAAAGAACTCACTCAGCTCACATCCATTCGCACCGTAGCCCTAGCTCTCTCGTACATACTCTTCACAGCACTCGACAATTTCCCATCCACTCCATATATTATTAATACCTTCCACATACTTAGCCAATCTACTCTGTCATATGCTTTCTCCAAGTCCATGAAGACAGTACACACTTTCTCTCCCTTCTCTATATACTTCTCCACTAAACATCTTAGAACAAATATGTGATCTACACACCTTTTTCGCTTCCAAAATTCCTCTTGATCTTGTCCAACTAGCTCCTCTGTTATATGTCTAACCCCACCAACGAGTATTCTACCATATATTTTTCCAGTCACACCAAGAAGGCAAATACCCTTATGGTTACCACATACTTCTCTCTCCCCTTTTCCTTTGTATAAAGGAACAATTATACCTGATTTCCAGTCCTTTGGAATCCCTCTCTTTTCCCAAGCCAATCTACGTAACTTCCAATTCTCTCCAAAACAATCTCACCCCCATACCTCAGCATTTTACCACACACTCCATCAATTCCTGGGGCCTTTCCCATCTTGATCATCTTCATTGCTTCAATTACTTCCAACCTACTGATCTCTTCCTCCTTCCTCTCATCTCCTCTTCTCCCAGTCATTCCCCAACCACTTATACTCGCACTGCTCTCACTCTCTACATGCAACAAATCCTCAAAGTGCTCCTTCCATCTCTCATTTTCTCTCTCTTCTCCGCTAACAATCTATTATTCTCATCTTTCACTCCCCTACTATTTCCTTTTTTACACTTATTTTCTTTACCTTCTTCCAAAACAATATCTTTCTTTCCATTTCACACTCAGATTCCTCGCACATTCTTCATCCTCTCTCTTCTTACTGTCCTTCACCAATCTCTTCACCTCCCTGCTCCTGCTCACATCTCTCTCTCTCTCTCTCTCTTATCTTCTCCCCTGCCATATTCCCGAACTTCCGCCTGTCAGAAATCTCTTATTCCCCGTACTGCATCTCTTTGGAACTCGCTTCCCCAGATTTGTTTCCCTCCAAACCTAAACCCCAACCTACGGCTGTTCAAGTCCAACTGTTACAGATTTTGTCTGATTGGACGACACCAGTAATCTGATGAATGGATTATTTTTAATTCACATTTTCTTTCCTCTCCAGTTTTTAACAAAACGAAAAAAAGAAAAAAAACATTCCATATATGTCTGAACTTTTTGTTTGTAAGTGGTTCTAAACATAAGACTTTGCCTCTGGTACAAGTTCATAAACCCTGCGAATTGCATCTTTTACCACCTCATAATCAGCACACTGGTCAGCTGATAAAGTAATATAGGCCTCCTGTGCTGTACACTACATTGCACTCTGAAGTAATACCGACCAAGAGTTGCTAGGCCAGGAAACACGAGCTGCCACCTCAAGCATTTGCAAATATGTAGCGACACCTTACGCCTAAAGGAAAGGACTAAAATTTAGTCCTTTATGTTCTCGGTAGCATCGAATGAGTCAATTAAAGAGGCACCACAGGACAAGACGAACCGCCAAGCTGCCTCAGTCTGCGCTCATGTATTAGTTTATGTTGTTTCTCTCTTGCTTGAAGTTGTCTCATTAGCAACAGAATTTTGGCTTTTTAAGTTGTTCACTGACATTAGTATTTAAGGTATTAACATCTATTTCTGAGCAGTATGTCCGTGAATAGGTTACTGTTGGTATAAAAGCTTAGGATTCTGAACATTATCAACACAGTGAACAGATGGCCTCTGTTCCCTGAGCTCAGGACCAGTTGAGGTTTTATCAATTTCAACATCTTCACTCGCTCTAAACACTGTGTCCTGAATCAAACTAATTAAATTATACCTATTGTTACTGAGAACTTTCACTTATAAGACCTGAGTAGTCGGCTTAAGCTCAAATTTAGCAAGATTTTCTGCTTCATACTATCAAGGGTCAGTTTTCAAATATGCTCTAACCACCAAAATTCGTCAACATCATGATACTGTAGATAATTAAGTAATTAGGTTCAGACCAAAATCATTAGGCTATCCTGACAGAGGTCGCCATTTTAATTCTGCTATGGACTGTACAAGGAGATTTCTGGCTCTGATGGCCAAACCAAAGGCAATGACAAACAAATATACATTACTTTACTTACAAAATATCTATACAACACAAAACAGAATTAGGTTCTTTTTCATAATCACTTACAAACATACTCAGGTAAAGTCCATTGACACTTTAGCTAATAGTTTCCTAAATGGAAACCGTTACATTACTAGGCAGCTGTGTAGAGGTTGATCACAGAATCTTACAAAAACTAACGACTCAATGTCTTGGAGTACATCTTATACTAAATCATCAACTAAGAGAAGGATTTAGAAGTGTCTGGAATCGAAAGTCAGGCGCTCTTCAGCATCAAGCCACTGTTCATCTATCCCAGTAGCCATGCCTCTTTTCTTTCACTGACCTATCGGAGCAACAGCATTGTTTCCAATAGTCCTTAAAGAGGGTGGTACCATCAGGTTTTTCAGCTGGAACTGGCTACTGCATTCTAGATGGGCGGTCCTCATCGCTCGGGTTCGGCTCCACTTGCTTTCTCTCCGTGTAATTTGACATAAGTTGATCCTTATTATTGTTGATACGCCGTGCTCCAAACCAGGTTGCGATTGAGTCAATAGCGAACGTAACTTGACTGTGTTTTCACATGGTAACTTCAACTGGCCAAACCCCAGACTAGTAGGCAGGCGGTGGCCAGTAATAAACAGAGTATAGGGGAAGTTTTAAACTTAGTAAAACATTAATTGTCTTCCTTAATGACCCTCGTGGAGTCGGTAGGCATAAATACTAAGTCTTTTTTCTGACTTGATGACGTCCTTTACTGATTGCATTATTTATAAGAGCAAATTTATCTACCTTGAATTAGAAGTGGCACCAGGTTCACCTGAAATGTGAGCCCAGTGGACTGCAGGCTTAAGATTATGTTTTCCTGCAACTAACCTTCTTCCTTTCAGGGGATGGAGACGTTTGCATAACCGAACATTGGAGCAGCTCAGTTATACCGATGCCTCTACATAAAGGTGTCCCTCTCCAACACCTTCATTTACCTTTAAGAGACCATTCAGGTCGAGAAGTTGGACATAGCCCTCAATAACTTGTCCAGTAGGAAGTTCTAAATTGATTGTAATCGTCTGGCAGGTGTAAGACCAACAAAATACGAGTATATACAGGGTATTTTGGAAGGTGGGCATAAAGATGGGAAATAATATATGAAGTAATTCTAAGTAAAACTTGGGCAACACTACGCTTTTGCAACTTTCCACCTAACAAAGCACATACCCCCCCCCACTTCCCTGCACACCTAACCAAGCACATAACGCCCCTCCCCTCCCCCCCCAATCTTTTGTTTTAAACGTGGGCATAAGGAGAATGCCTTGCGAACAAAAAATATGGGCCCATCAGATTCCTTGTGCAGGTCGCATTGAAAGCTATGGAAAAATTATTTTTGCTAGTTTTTCTATCTATCTATCTATTGCCAGACGCCTAAATCCCTTAAGGGATGGCCACAAACAAATCGTCTCCATGTCGCCCTGTCCCCCGCCATTTCATTGCTCTGTTCCCAGCTCACATCCCCCTCTCTCAAAGACCTCTCCACTCCATCCATCCATCTCATCCTTGGCCTCCCTCTCCCTTTCCCTCCCTAAACCTCACTCACACACACTCTTCTCGTCAGTCTTTCACTCTCCAACCTCTCCACATGGCCAAATCACCTCAGTGTGTTTTTCTTGGCGCTTCCTATCACATCCACACCTCAACGCTCCTTCATTTCCTCATTTGTCAGTCTGTCTCTCCATGTGACTCCACAAGCTCCTCTCAAATAACTCATTTCCACTGCTCTCTCTCTTGTCTTCCGTCCCTCCAGCAAGGTCCAAACCTCACTTCCATCGTTAGAGTTGGTATCACAATACTGTCATGTTGTAGCTTTTTAACTTCCATGCTCACTTCCCTGTTTCTTATCACTGCTCTCAAGGAACCAGCATCTTTTCTTCCCTGTTGTACCTTCAAGCACTTAACCCTGTAAACTTCCATCCAAGTACTTAAACGCACTCACATTTTCCATTTCCTCCTCATCCAACCACTCTATACATTCACTGACTTCACTTCCCTCGAAAACCAAAACTTTACTCTTCCTTATAATCACCTTTTGATTCAGATTCTTACACACTCTTTCAAGTTCATCTTCCAAGCCTTGCAGCTCCTCTTTGTCTTCACTTGACAACACAGTATCATCTGCAAGCAATAGTACAGGGAGTTTCCGAACACTGTCCTCTCTCACTAGGGCCGCTCCAACATCCACTGCCCTACCTTGTATCTCTTTTATAACCCCATCCACATATAGACTGAACAGCCATAGAGACATGACACATCCTTCTTCCAGTCCTTCAGATTGAAAAATCCATTCAGTTCACTATCCACAAGCAATGTAGCCTTAGCACCCTCATACATACTTTTCACGGCCTTGAACAGCTTCCCAACTGCTCCATTTAATCTTAATACTTTCCAGTCCTTATCTATCCATCCTGTCATATGCTTTCTCCAAATCCAATAAGGCCGCATACAATTTCTTTCCCCTCTCTAGAAATTTTTCCATTATTAAAAAAAAAAAAAAAAAAAAAAAAAACTCAGACACAGCATTCTACCTATCAAAAGGCACCAGTTCACTATAAGACACATAACTATGTGACACTTCATGACCCTATAGTGAATACATTCTAAGTTCTGGCCCGGAAACGAAATCTCGATGCTCGGAAACCGCCCTGCCACCCAACACTTATTGATCCCAGTGATTCAACACTCTCCTCTGACTCTGTCAGGTGGAGGGTATAAATGTTGATCTACATGCTTCAACTCTCAACCGTTACGAAGCTACATTTACTCAAAACTTTTACCAAGCTATGGTTACTGAAAACCTTATGAGGAAGACATTATGGGAGATCAGTTTCCACAATTGTTTCATCTGTTCACAAGCGAAGGTGCGACGTTGCCGATTCATTCACACTGAACTCATCCCAGTGTTGCCAATATGAGTGGGTGAATGAGTGCTGCTGAAGAAAAAAGACAAGGAGCCAAGATGGGTTTGTGTTTGGTGGGGTGAGTGAGTGGGTGGATGAGTGGGTAGGTAGATATGTGGCTCCCCAGATAGCAAGGCAGGAGATGGACTTATACCGCTAGTAATCATATATGTCTCTCTTACTTGGATTTTAGTATATCGCATAGAAGATGATGGACAAATATTTGAGTATATATGGTACACTTGGGTCGTTTTACAGAATCCTGCTAAAACTTCAAAATAATTTCTTCACGTGGAAGTGAAGGGGGATTTATGCACGTAATTATAAACCTAATAAGATAAATGAAACTATTATTACAGGGAGAGAGAGAGAGAGAGAGAGAGAGAGAGAAGCTTTAGATCTCCAATTCATCCACTTTGCAAATCAGTGCTTTGGTGGGGATAAGGAGAGTGTTTCTGTGTGTGAGTGTGGAGGGAGGAAGTTGATATGTGCAATTAACCTGCCCTCTAGTAGCAGAGTATTGGCATTCTCCATGTTTCTTTATTAGTATTCATGATTGTATCCATCCTATGGCTTAGGGGACACAGTCTGACCGTGCGATGGGGTGGTACCACCACTCTGTGACAAGGCTGTGGTAGTAAGAATTCTGCCATCGTATTCCCTGCTTGTCGTAAAAGGCGACTAAAAGGGACGGGGTGAGGGGACTAGGGACCCCCTCCTCTGTACTTTTAGTTCCTACAATGAGACAGGACATACTGTAGAAAGAGAGGGGGGATTGAGTTATACCCGTACCCTGAAGACTGGGTCTACGAATGTGCTTGGATGTTGTATAATTGAGGCTAAAAGGGAGGAGACTGGGAGAACGTTTGTGAGAAGAAAGTTGGATGTGTTAGCTTTGAGTAAAACATATATGAAAGAGAAAGGAGAATCTAAGTATGGAAGTGTGACTGGAAGGATGTCAGGTGTTGATTGAGGAAGAGCGAGAGGAGTGGCCTTGATAGTGAGCTCGGAAGTGCAGCAGTGTGTGACTGAATGGAAGGTGTCATCGAGACTGATGTGGGTGAAAGCGAAATTCGGACATGAGTTGTGGGTATTTGTGAGTGTATATGGGCCTGGTAGTGAGAGGGACGCAGAAGTGAGGAAGTCTTCCTGGAATGATGATGAATGTCTGCAGAGTTCTGGAGCAAATGTGAATGTGGTAATGATGGAAGACCTGAATGCTGGAGTGGGAAATGTAGCAGTTGAAAGTTTCGTTGGTATGCATGGTGTGCCTGGAATAAATGATAATGGGGAAAGTATGATAGGGATGTCTGTTGAGCAAGAGATGGCGATTGGAAATATCTTGTTTGAGAAGAATGATGTTTATAAGTATACATGGGTGAGACAGGAGGGTGAAAGAGTTGTTGATAGAGCATTCAAGAACTATGTGGTTGTGTCCAGGAATGTAATAGAAAGATTGCTTGATGTAAGAGTTTTGAGGCGGGAAGGTGGAGGTATGTCTGACCACTGCCTTGTGGAGGGAAAGACAAGAGAAGGTATGAGGTGCGTGAGATCTAGGAGAGTTAGATGTTACAGGGAGGTTTTGAAAATCAGTGAGTTGGATAAAAGAGAGAAAATGACAACGTATCAGGGAAAGTTGAAAGATGAGCTGAACGCAGTGAAAGATCAGGAAAATGGCGGTGTGGAGAAGGAATGGCAATTGTTTAAGTGTGCTGTAGCGGGGTATGTGGAAGAGGTGTGTGGTGTGAGATGAGTAGGTACTGGTGTAAGAAAGGGAACTGAATGGCGGTGTGAGGAAGTAAGTATGGCTGTAGCTGAGAAGAGACGTGCATATGAAGTGTGGCTGCATAGGAATGATAAGGTGTCATATGAGAGATAAGGAAAAGATGAATAGGGTGAGTAGGGCTGTGCATGATGCTAAAGTGGCAGCAGATGAGAGGCTGGATAAGTGGTTGATAGAATTTTGAACAGAAAAAGAAAATGTTTTGGAAGGAGGTGAAGAGAGTGCAAAGGAGGGAGTCTGGGAAGGAAGAGCAAAAAAAAAGAGCAGAGGTTGGAAGGATGTTATTGAGGTGAATGCAGTAAGGAAGAGACGGCAGAGTGTTTTGAAAGATTGTTAAATGTAGAGGAGGAAAGGGAGGCTGAGATTGTGGCAGATGGAAAGATGCAAAGAATAAATGTGTTGCAAGAGTTAAATGATTCTTTGATCATGACTGAGGATGTGCAAGAGGCAGTTAAGGAAATGAAATCAGAGAAAGCTGCAGTGTGGATGGGTGTGCTGTGGAATATGTGAAAGGTGGTGGAGCGACTATTGTTGAGTGATTAGTAACATTGCTGAACGTGTGTTTTGTGAGTGGTAGGGTGTCAATTGACTAGGCAAGTGCATGTGTGGTTCTGCTGTATAAAGTAAAGGGTGATAAATATGAATGTACAAGTTTAAGGGGTATAAGTCTGTGTAGTGTTGTAGGTAAGGTGTATGGTAGAGTGTTGATTAGAAATATCAGAGGGGGTACAAAGAGAATGATTGGTGATGAGCAGTGTGGATTTTAGGAGAGGGAGGGGATGCAAGGATCAGATGTTTGCTCTGAGATAGGTGTTTGGAAAGCATTTGGCGAAAGGTAAGGATGTGTTTGGGGGGTTCATGAATTTAGAGATAGCATAATATGATAGAATTGATAACGTTTTCTGGACTATTTTGAGATTGTATGGACTTAATGGTAGATTGTTACAAGGAGTGAAAAGCTTTATGTAAATAGTAGAGCGTTTGTAAGAGTGGGAAATCCTGTGGGTAATTGGTTTCCCGTGAGAGTGAGGCTGTGGCAGGAAATACTGTGAGTGATTAGTTTCCCTTGAGAGTGGGGCTGCAACTGGGATGTGTGATGTCACCTTGGTTGTTTACTATTTATATGGATGGTGTTGTAAGGGAGGTGAATGCGAGAATGTTAGACGGAACTTTGAGTCTCTTGAATGTTGATGGTAGAGAGTGGAATGTGAGAGTGTTAGGTGGAGGATTGAGTCTGGTGGATGCTGATGGTAGAGACTGGAATCTGAATCAGGTGCTGAGTGCAGATGATACTGCACTGGTGGGTTATTCGGAAGAGAGATTGAGAAAGTTGGCAAAGGAGTTTGGAAGGGTGTGTGAAAGGAGGAAATTGAGAGTAAATGAGACTAAGAGTAAAATGATGAAGTGTACGAGGTTGGTAGATGATAAGAAGATGAATGTTTTAAATGGTGGGTTGCATTAGGAGGTAGTGTGTTATAAGTATTTAGGGTCATGTTGTTGTGGATGGAAGAATAGATGTAGAGGTGAAGTTTAGAACGAATGAAGTAGGAAAGATGCTGGGCGGAATGAAAAAAGTGTTTAGATGCCGTTCACGTAGAATGGATGTAAAACGATGGCTGTATGAGGGTGTAGTGGTAGCTATTGCATTTTATGTGGCTGAAACTTGAATTCTGGGTATAGCAGAGAGGAAAAGTTTGAATGTAATGGAGATGAGGTGTCTGAGGAGTATGCGTGGATTGATGGATATGGGTTGAGTGAGAAAAGATGAAGTGCGAAGGAGAACTGGAGTTATGCGGGGGATGGTTTATCGAGTTGAGAAGTGTTGCAATGGTTTGAGCATATGTAAAGAGTGAATGAAGAGCGATTGGTGAAAAAGATAACTGAATCGGATATGAGAAGTGTAAGGCTGAGAGGAACACTATAAATAGGATGGATGGACAGTGTAAAAAGAGTGATAGATGCAAGAGAGATGTCTGTAAAGCAAGGAAGAGTGGGTGTGCATGATTGAGATGAGTGGAGAGAAATTGTGAGTAATAAATGGTGACACAGCTGCGCGGGGATATTATCCCACATTTGGTCTGATCAGCTGATCAGATCAGATGTGGGTAAGGGGATGGGCCCATTATGATGTGGCAGGGTAAACCAGCTCTACTGTCGGGCCCTGCGGTGGATGTCGCTGACTGTGTTGTGCAGTTGTCTCTCGTGCGGTGTGCTTTGGTGAAAATCTCTCCCTTCTCCCCTTCGGGCTATGATACGAATGACTGTGTGTGTGTGTGTGTGTGTGTGTGTGTGTGTGTGTGTGTGTGTGTGTGTGTGTTCTTACCTAATTGTTCTAACCGAATTGTATCTTTACAGGAATGAGTCAAGCTCGTACTGTCCCGCGTCTTCAATCATATTTATCGCACATATCCTTAAATTTATGAATTGTTTTGGCACACACTATTTCTTTCAGTAGTGCATCCCACCGTTCAATTGCTCTTTTTGGGAACAAGATTTCCTTACGTCTTTAATGCCTCTCATTTTATGCAGTTTTTTTGCAGTGTCCTCTTGCTGATGCATCCCCATAGGTCATGTAATCATTTGCCTATTTTCTCCTTCCCTGATATGCCTTTATATAGCATAATTATATCTCCTCTTTTCTTTCTCTCCTCTAGTGTTGGCAGATTCAGTTTTTCTAGGCTTTCTTGGTAGCTTAGATCCCTTAAGCTTGGTACTCATCTTGTAGCAGCCCTTCGAACTTTTTCAATCTTATCTATTTGTTTTTTGAGATGAGGACTCCAGACTATTGATGCATACGCCAGGGTTGGTCTGATAAATGATGTTATTATTTTTCTTAGCATGTCTTCATTTATGTATGTGAATGCTATTCTCATATATGCAAGCAGTGTGTATATGTTCAGTACCTTCTCACTGATGTGGTCAGCCGGAGATGATCTGTTATTAATAATCACATGCAGGTCGTTCTCTTTTTCTGATGTGTGTAGGGTTTTATTTCCTAACTTATAATCCCAATCATGTCTCTTTCCACTTTTACCAAACTTGATTACGTGACACTTGTCCACATTGATTTCCATTTGCCATGTATTGCTCCATTCATGAAGTTTATTTAATTCTTCTTGTAGCTCATTACAAGAGTCTACGTCAGCAATTGTCCTTTGTATTTTTGCATCATCAGCAAACATATTTAGATAGCTTATATTTCCAGTGTTGCTATCTATATTATTTATATACACAAAAAAAATTATTGGTGCCAGCACTGTGGCCTGTGGAACTCCGTTAGTCACTTCCCTCCATGATGAGTAATTTCCCCCTAGTACTGTTCTCATTTCTCTTTCTTTGTTTGAGAAAATCTTGCATCCAACAATGGAGTTTGCCTCGGATTCCTCCTTGATAGTACAGTTTCCATAAAAGTCTTTGGTGCGGCACTCTGTCAAATGCTTCCTTGAAATCTAAATAGATACTGTCCATCCATCCTTCTCTTTTCTGTAATGTTTCTGTTACTCTGCCATAGTAACTCAACAGATTAGTAACACAGGATTTTCCTTTTTTGAAGCCAAACTGTCTTTCTGTTATCATATTGTGTTCTTGTAGATGATTTACCCAAACTTTTCTTACCAGCTTTTCTAATACCGTGCTTACAACACTGGTTAGTGATACTGGTCGGTAGTTGAGTGGATTGTGTCTATTCCCTTTTTTGAATATGGGAACAATGTTTGCTTTCTTCCAAATATCAGGTAGTTTACCTTGTCTCAAGGATTTCTTGAAAATTAAAGATAATGGTTAACTTAATTCCTTTGCACATTCATGTTGTACCCAACATGAAATTTCATCAGGACCATTTGCTTTTCCTTTGTATAATTTACTTAACTCCTCCTGTATTTCTTTTTCTGATGTTTGTATATCTGGTAATATGTGTGGGCATGCATGTTCCATATCATCCCTCTCAAAATTATTTTCTTCTGTAGAAACTAGTGGGGAAGTTTTTATATAGTGCTTCACAAATATCCTTCTCTTGTCTATATGTGATCCCCTCATCCGTAATGGATTGTATAATCTTTTATTTTGGTTTTGCTTCTGATGTTGCTGTAAAATAGCTTTGGTTGATCACTACTTTTGTTTATGATATCCTCCTCAAATTGTTTTTGGGCTTCCCTACTTATTCATGTTAACCTGTCACGTCCCGAGGTTTTTCACGCCTCCAGCACCCCCCAATCCCAAGCTATTTTGGAAAAAAAATTTTTTGGCTAAAACTTCCGCTTTTGTTGAGAAAAAAAGGAAAATCACCAAGAAAGGGCTTACCATGGTCCATAAGTGGTCGGAACTGGTGACGTATGAGTCGGTCACGTTTTCTATGGTAGGAAATTTTGGGAGAAACAACAAACAACACCTCTACATTTATTGAATTTGAACTAATAAACAATAACAATAAAATGAATTTCAATGACATATAATATACGAAAAATAAGCATTATACCTTCGAGCGAGCATAGCGAGTTGAGTCCGAGTGGTAACATGCTGTGTGCTAAATTTCTTGTTTCAGTCAACATATCATTTTTTCTACTTGTATACTTCTGTTTCAATGACATTTTACCATTTTTTACTGTTTGTAAATGTTTTCAGATGTTTTCATTCATTATGATGACATGCAGCATAAGTATAGTACACATCTGCTTACTAAGTGCACTCGCTATGACTCGTATTTCAATATACCCAATTGTTTTATCACTTTCCTATTATTGTTTTCTTTACATAGAACCTTTCCTCCACCACTGTAAATGTTTTCAATTGTTTACATTCATTACGAGGGCATTTAGCGAAATGCTAGCGCATATTCACGTAGCAAGCGCAATCTCAAACACTCGTGTTTCATCTTCTACTTTATTTTTTCACTCCAAATATACTTTCCCACTTACATTACACACGTTTACACCCCTATACTGCACTATACATAGTTACTGGCATTATTTATTCTAGTGAGCGTCAGAATATCGCACCAAAATACCCTCGCAATGAATGTTTCGACAAAGATAATACTCAAACACTTACATACTAATTTTTCACTTATAATACACCTGTTTCCACTTGTAGACTCCTATTTACATATTTACGGGCCTTATTCATTCCACTGAGCATCAGGAAATCGCATCTACTGTATATACACTTGCTAGGAATACTTTGACTTAGAATATATTTCAGCACTTACAAAACTTTGAACTTAAATTACACCCGTTTGCATTTTCCATAATAATATTTACATATTTACGGGCCTTATTTATTCCACTGAGTGTCAGAATATCGCATCAAAATACCCTCGCTAGGTATGTTTCCACTTACATCATATTTATACACTTACATACTATTTTTGCACTTATGTTAGACCCGTATCCATTTTATACAACTATTTACAGATCAACAGGCCTTATAATTACACTGAGCATCTGTTTGTCGCATTTACTTCAGAGTAACGGCGTCCTATCTCATTCACACCGTATTAGAACTGCATCAAGGTGTGACACTCGCTGAAACATGGGTGAATACAGAGACCCACGTCACACTCGATGCACTCATAGCGGGTGTCTTTCCTCTGAGTAGTGAGTCTCACCCGGGAATTTCTACACACGTGACACCTGCGTTGGGGCCTAGGTCTATTTGGCTGGGGAGGGATAGGAGTGGGGAAATGGCGGCCAGATATTCTCAGGGGAGTTTGGGCAATAGGGACAGTGCGGGTGCGATGTTGGGGCCTTTCAACAGCATACCGTGCAACCATCTCTCTTGTGAGCTCCCTCACAAACCCTTCAAAGGTTTCCTGAACTCCTGTTGTGATGGCGTGCAGGTGGTGGCAGTTCAGAGCAGTGATATCTAGCAAGTGAAAGAACAGTTTCTTATACCACTTCATCGTGGTCCTGGCACACTCGACTGTCGATATCATGGAGTCTGACTGGTCCACCAGGTGCATGTTTGTTATAATCTAGGACACACTCAGGTTTCCATATGTGCCGCCTGTTCTCGCTCTGGTAATCCACGGAATCTGTACGGTGCATCGAGGGGCGGTGAACTGTGGACAAGAGGCTTACTTCTCTATTATGGTTCCACACAGTTGCAAGTATGTTGTTGGCCTTGAAGAAGACAACCTCATTCCTGTCAAGTTTCTGCCCTACCTTGACCATGTGACTCCAGTTCACCTTCAAGGTACCACAGATTCCCATTTCATGCATGTGTAGATAATGAGCGAGAAGAGGGATAGTGTACCAATTGTCCAGGTAGAAGACGTGACCATGATGAAGGTAGTCTTCTATCACTATCTTTACAACTGCTTCTGACAGTCCAATACTCTGATCTTCTATTATGTCTATCTGTGCACCGTTGTACAAGACTATGTCTTGCACATAACCAGTCCTACAGTCACACATAACAAAGATCTTGAACCCAAAACGGTGCCTTTTGCTGGGTATATACTGCCTAAATGAAATATTGCCTCTCCCCAACACGAGACTCTCATCTATGAAAAGGTCTCTATAGGGATAAAATGACGAACGAAATGTTTGCCTCAGGTGATCAAAGACCAACCTAATTCGCCTCATCTTATCTGTGTCGTTTGCATTTGCAGGATCATCAGTATCGTAAAAGTGGAGGCGACTTAGAATTTGTTGGAAGTGATTACAGCTCATGACTTGGCCAAATATTGGTGTCAGCATAACAGGATCCCTTGTCCAGTAGGCCGGAATTCTGTTCTTTCCTATAATACCCATCAAAAGGACCGGTGCGAAAAATAAGAACATTTCTGAAAGGGAGACAGGGTAATCATATATGATAGAATGCCTGCTCCTTGTTCCCAATCTTTCATTCTCACGGTGCTGGCTGCTTGCAAAACGGTCGATTTAGTCAACTATCTGCTCCACGAAAGCCTCACTGAAAAACAGGTGGACAAAATCCAGCCTGGTGGAATTAGGGTGAATTCCTGGAGCAATGCAGCCAGTGCGCCCCTGCTCAGTGAAGGGGTGAATGAGGAGAGAAAAATCACTCCCATCCTCCCAATTCCATCCCACAAATCCCTCATCCCCATCGCCCTCATCAGCGCCTTCGTCTGGGTGGGGAGGAGATGCTGGTGGGGGAGGCCGGGGAGGAGGAGTGCGGAGGGCTTCCCCACTCGCACTCC
Organism: Coenobita brevimanus; assembly: GCF_032717465.1. Lineage (NCBI taxonomy): Eukaryota > Metazoa > Arthropoda > Malacostraca > Decapoda > Coenobitidae > Coenobita > Coenobita brevimanus. The sequence continues at coordinate 13,501,047 of NC_136986.1, read as the reverse complement.
TCTTCCCTCGGCCTTTACCCTTTCCCTTTCCCTTACTCTTACGGCCTTGAGGAACATTAGGGGGGTGTGCACCTTCCCCCTCCATCACAAAACCACGTGATTTTTCACGCACCCTCACTCGCCCACGTTAGGGAATATTGGGGAGCATAAGACGTGCTGGGGAGTGGTTCCTCCCCACCTTCCCCCTCCATCACAACTCCACGTGATTCAGGACGCACCCTCACTCACCCATGTGATACACCCCGCCGCCTCACACCACCACGGGAGAGCAATGACTCGCTCCCACCACTCTCACTTTCCATACTCCTCCCTGCACTTTCCCTTTCACTTCCCACTCCCTCCACAACACTTCCTACCTCCCCAAACAAAAGACTAGGCCCATACCTGCTCGTTGGACGTGGTGTGCGCTCGGGGCCACGGTGAGTTATTACCTCACGTCCGTACCACGTGGCAGCACATCCCACGGCTCCGTCCTCGTCCTCATCCTCATCATCAAATTTGGGCTCCACATCACGTTGGGGCTGGGCAGAGGATGTTCCACGTTGTTTTTTGGCCGGCTGCCCCTCTCTAGCAGCACGGTAATTCACGTACTGCCGCTTCCTGAGGGACGGGACTTCCTCATTACTGCTGGTGGTTTTCTCCTCCTCTGGCTGCGCATAATCTTTGTCTACAACCTCGTCGTCCAGTGGGGAATAACTGTCGCCTGTAAAGGCGTCCAGGGCGCCTTGAATTTTGTCCTATGAGAGACCTCTTCGCCATGTCTGAGCAGGACCGTTGCTAACAGGTGAGTGACCGAGCCATGGGTGAGTGAGGGTCGTGTGGGGTTGCCGAGTGTCCCCGTCTGGTGGCAAGTAGGGGAAGGTCGAGCGACCCTACGTACCAAAAATCAAGCGCGAAATTTGAAAATTGTGCAAATTATGCACCTTGCAATTGCGCGACTTACTGGTATGTCGCCGGGTCTGGCAAATGCAAAATGTTGCAACGTATCCATACGTCAACTGGACGCCGTGGGTTAATCGCTTCTTTCCTTTTTGTAGTTGTTATATGCCCTTTCACTATTGTGTCTTCTGTATCTGTTCCACAATTAATCTCTTTTTTTCTTTTGATTTTTTACATTCTGATTTAAACAATTTTTTTTATTTTTTCTTCTCTACTTCTTTGTGCTGTGCAATATACTTCTGGACTCCTATTTCACAGAATTTTTTATATATAGCATTTAAATCTTGTCCTCTAAGCTGTTTTTCCCAAGAAATTTCTAAGAAGTACAGTACTTCATTAGGTCATGGTAGTTTCTCTTTGTATAATTTAGGCTCTTTTTGTAACCTTCATTGCTGTTAACTATGTCACATGCAATCCTGAAGTTGCAATTCAGAACTGCATCGTTGCTTTGGCCAAAGAGAAGGGGATACATTAAATTGTCAATATCGTTTTCTTGCCTAGTAAATATAAGATTTAGTACTGAAGGTACATCGAGTCCTCTATTTCTGGTGTTTTCTCTTACATGTTGCATTAGGAAAATCTGCTGCACGAGATCCAGGAGCTTTTGGTCCCAACAGCTTTCTTGGCTAATTGTATCTAGAGTATTCCAATTAATATTTGTATTAAAATCTGCAGTTAAACATTTTTGAATTCCTCTTTTTCCATGAGTTTCTTTGCATTTTTTAGTATCTCCTCCACAGTGTTTACACTCTAGAAGGTTACTTTTAGGGCCCTTGACTTTTTTATCTCATATTTCCTTAACGTTTTGTGTTCCTCTATGTCTTTATTACATATTTCCTCTGATATTTCCTTCAATATGCTCATTACACTTGCCATCTCCTTTTTGTCTCTTGAGATCTTATTTCTTATTTCTTCCTCCTCTATACTAGTGATTACTATAAATTTCTTGATGTCTGCTGAATCTCTGACCAATTTAGGATTCTTTTGGATTATTCTTTTCACTTCCTTTTTAATGCTTTTTTCTTCCATCCTTGTCTCGAAGTCTTTCTTTACTTTCATCATTTCAGCATAAGTGGTTTCCACATCATTTTTGTAGCTTTGCACCGCTTCAAAACCAGTGTTATCTTCTCCTCAGTATCACTGCTCTGGTCTATGAGACTGCTTACTTGCCTAATTGTCTCTGTATCATTTTTTAACTCTTCCATATTACTCTCGTGGTTGACTACAGTACTTGCCATTTCATTAATTTCCCTCCTAAGTGAGCTCACCTCTACGTCAGCTCATCTATTGTTGTGTCTTTCTTGTTGACTTTCTTTCCTAATTTTTGTATTTCTTCCTTCTGCAAGTGCAACTGTTTCTTAATCTCATCCATTTCATTCTGAAAAGCCATCTCTAGTCTGTTTACTCATTCTACTAGTTTATTGTAAGTCTCCATTTCAACTAGCTCTTGGTAGAAATCATCAACCTGCTTTCTACTTTCATCCCTTTTTTTTTTCAAATTTGCTTTACTAAAGTAGGTGGCAATCATGCGGTACTAAGAGCACAGATACTACTTACATTCCCAGGCGGCTGGCGGAGCATCACAGACAAAACAATTGATCAGCTGATTTTGCGCATTCTAGCGCTTTTTTTTTTTTTTTTTTTTTTTTTTACTATTTGAACAACAGACTTACTTAAAACTTCTTTTATATTAGGACACCATTTAGTCTAACCTGGTACATAGCTTGACTCATATAAAGATACTAATCTTGGTGTAGCCACTGGCCAGGTTTGGCCAGGACGGAGTGGAGCTGATGTGCGTCTGCTCTGCTCGGCGCCTTGTGTGTGTGTGTGTGTGTGTGTGTGTATGTGTGTGTGAGTAAATTGGGAGTGTGTCATCCTGTCTAAGCTACCCCTCTTTCTTTGGGGGAAGCAGCCTAGGTATACAGATAGATGACTGTTGCTACAGATTTTAAGCTTACTGGACTATCTACTGTAGTCATTCAGGCACCAATAAGAATTTTCACACTCAAGCCTCATATAATGCTTCATTTTAGCTACTAAGGATTCTCATAAGCAAGGAACTCAGCTTTATTAAGCCACATTTCATGTTGCAGTGTAGCCTCCTAAGAATTTATCATGCAAGTCACTATTGCGAATCCCTACAAAATACCAGACTTTAGCAAAATCCCGTATAGTCCATATATATATATATGATATATATATATATATATATATATATATATATATATATATATATATATATATATATATATATATATATATATATATATATATATATATATATATATATATATATATATATATATATATATGTGTGTGTGTGTGTGTGTGTGTGTCTGACTCTGGGCTTAGGCTTCACAGCCTGCTCTCAAGGCCCATTATTCCTCCTACATACCATACTCCTCTACATGTCACTACTACAATTATTGTACTTGTTAAGTACCGTAGGTAGGTTTCTTCGTGTGTCGTCGTGAGTGGCACTAGTTACTTGTATGTTTAAGAGTTGAATTAAGAATTCTGAAATACTTGATGTCTTTTTCTGAACCATCTGCTTCATTGATAATGTTTTTGTTGTTGTTGTTGTTGTTGTTGGTGGTGGTGGTGATGATGATTTTTGTTGTTATTGTTTTTGTTGCCGCAGGTTCATCTGAATATGAACTCAATAGACTGAATTTTAAAGTTGTCCTCTTCTTGAGATCCAGTATCGTCATTTCGGGGGACAGGGTGTTAAGGGACGTTTATTGGAAGGCAATGAAACTGCCCAGTTATATCGATGCCACATCATGAAGGCTTCCTTGTTTAATACCTCTCTTGATAACTGGCTTGTCAAATGTCAAAACACATTTCTGTCCTGCTGTACTCTCACCATTTCAGTGCATGAAGGATGAAGACGAAAAAAAAAAAAAACTCATTTGTATTTTCTGCTATAAATAAAATTGTAAAAAGTACGTTAAGAAATAGGGTCATATAGCTTATACTTTATAGTATATTCATTGCCTAAGAGTGACAAGAATAGTTAATGATGATACCTTTCTGTTACGAACTGTTACTGACGAAAAAACATGTGAATTTCTTCGTTTTTATTTTTTTCCTGAATCTCACTTTACATACACCTCATAATAGAATAAGGACTTGTGACCTAGTTTTCTTTTTTTTTTGGGGGGGAGGGGTGGACTAAAAATGCAATATAAATACACTGTGCACCCCTGGACGCCTTTTCTACATTAATCATGTTTACTGCAAATGATTACTAATAGTATGAATGCAACAGTAATGATGCCCTAGGGCTGAAGAGGTCAGATACAAAATTATGTGATGGGCCTATCTTATGTCAATAAAAAAAAAAAAATCTGTCTGCATGGGTCATGTGGAAAATTAATCAGCCGAATGTTAGTCTCGTCGGTTCCAATATAGGACAAGGGTGAGGCTCCGACACCAGCAGCCTCTCCACTACAAAGGCCACACTGCCCAGGGTGATGCCCACCAGGAGAAGCAGCAGAGGTCCCTGTATATGGATAACAGACAGACTCCTGAAATTAGTTTGGCTGTGTTCTATTCCATCCTGCCCTTGCTGTTTTATTTCTTCCCTCTTCTTCATTCGACTTTCACGTGCAGCGGCTTCCAGTGTTTCCTTTTTCCACTGTTCATACAGACCAGCCTGAAAACAAAGTTGGAGTAGTGAGTCGTGGAAGAAATTAAATAGACGTCATCATGTCCTAATTTAGTAAATGTTCTAGTTTTTATGTAAATCGGGTAGGAATCTCTTAACTATCTATCTATCTATTGCCAGACGCCTCAATCATGTTTGGGGTGGCCACAAACAAATCGCTTCAAAGTCGCCCTGTCCCCCGTCATTTCACTGCCCTGCTCCCAACTCACACCCCCCTCTCTCATATACCTCTCCACCCCATCCCTCCATCTCATCCTCGGTCTCCCCCTCCCTCTTCCCCCCTCCACCTCACTCACATACACTCTCTTCGTCAGTCTTTCACCCTGCATCCTCTCCACATGGCCAAACCACCTCAGTGTGTTCCTCATAACGCTTCCTATCACATCCACATCAACACCACAACGCTCCTTTATATCCTCATTCGTCAGCCTGTCTCTCCATGTGACTCCACAGGCTCCTCTTAAATAACTCATTTCCACTCCTCTCACTCTTGACTTTTGTCCTTCCAACAACGTCCAAGCTTCACTTCCATTCGTTAGAGTTGGTGTCACAAAACTGTCATGTAGCAACTTTTTCACTTCCATGCTCACTTCCCTGTTTCTTATCACTGCTTTCAAAGAACCAACAACCTTTCTTCCCTGATGTACCCTTTCAAGCACTTGACCCTCCAAACCTCCATCCTTACTCATCACACTACCTAAGTACTTAAACGTACTCACATTTTCCAATTCCTCACCATCCAACCTCGCTGTACATTCACTGACTTCACCTCTCTCAAAGACCATCACTTTACTCTTCCCTATATTCACCTTTAGATTCCATTTCTTACACACTCTCCCAAACTCATCCACCAAGCCTTGCAGCTCCCCTTCGTCTTCACTCAACAACACAGTATCATCTGCAAACAACAGTACAGGGAGTTTCCAAACACTATCCTCTCTCACCAGGGCCACTCCAACATCCACTACCCTACCTTGTACCTCTTTTATTACCCCATCCATGTACAGATTCAACAACCATGGAGACATGACACATCCCTGTTTCAACCCAACTTTCAAAGAGAAAAATTCACTTAGTTCACCATCCACACGCACTGCAGCCTTCGCACCATCGTACATACTCTTTACAGCATTCAACAACTTCCCATCTACTCCATATATTCTTAACACTTTCCACAATCCTTGTCTATCCACCCTGTCATATGCTTTCTCCAAATCCATGAAAGCCGCATACAACTTCTTTCCCTTCTCTAGAAACTTTTCCACTAAAGATCTAAGAATGAATATCTGATCTACACAACCTCTTCCCTTCCTAAAGCCTCCCTGTTCTTCTCCAACTAATTTCTCTGTTCTTTCTCTAACTCTGCCAATAATTATCCTTCCATACACTTTTCCTATTATACTAAGAAGACAAATGCCCCTATGATTACCACTCACTTCTTTTTCCCCTTTCCTTTGTACAAGGGAATAATTATACCTGACTTCCAATCCTCCGGGACTCTACCTTCCTCCCAGGCCAATCTGCACATCTTCCACATCCATTCTACTACTATCTCTCCACCATGCTTCAGCATTTCACCACACACTCCATCAATTCCTGGGGCTTTCCCCGATTTAACTTTCTTCATTGCTTACACAACTTCTATCCTACTGATTTCTTCCTGTCTTCTCACCTCCCTCCTTCTCTCAGCCATTCCCCAGCCACTTATACTCGCATTACTGCCATCCTCTATGTTCAACAATTCCTTAAAGTGTACTCTCCATCTGCTCACTTTTTCTCCCTTCTCCACTAGTAATCTACCATTTTTATCTTTCACTCCCCTGCTAACTTCACTTCCACCCTGTCTTACCCTTTTCACCTCTTTCCAGAACATTTTCTTACAGTCCCTCCACTTTACACTCAAATTCCTTCCAAATTCCTCATCCACTCTCTTCTTACTCTCTCTTACTAATCTTTTCACCTCTTTCTTTCTACATATAACTCTCTCTTCCGCCTCTCAACTTCTTCCACGCCCCTATTTCTCATCCATTCATTGTATGCTTTCTTCTTTTGTGCCACAGCCTGTCTCACCTCTTCATTCCACCACGCTGTTCCTTGCACCCCCCTCCGTCTTCTCTTCCTTCCACACATCACATCACATGCTGCACATATTTCTTCTGTAAATATCCTACACACATCTTCCACGTCTCCCATCTGCTCCAATTCATATTTGCCCAATCGTTCCTCCACTTCTCTCTTATACTCTGCCTTTTTCTCATCCTCTTGTAACCTTTCCACTCTCCTTGCAACTACTCCTTCCTCTCGTCTTTCCCTTCTTCTATTCCTCCATCTTACTTGAATCCTAATTCTGGCCACCACCAAGTAGTGGTCAGAAAGTCCACTCCCCCAACCTCTATAAGCTCTTGCATCCATTACACATCTTCGCATCCTTTCATCCACACACACATAATCAATCATTGCCTTCCTTTCATTCAGTTCACCACCCACCCTTCTCATCACTCGCCATGTATACCTGTGGATCATTTTATGCCTGAAGAGGGTATTGGCTATCACCAACCCCCTCCCAGCACAAATGTCCACTAACGCACTCCCATTCTCATCTATCTCAGCAGGCACACCCCACTCACCAACTATTCCATCCACCTTCGCATTCCCAACTTTACCATTCATATCACCGATCAAAAACTCTCTCATTCCTTCCAAACTTTTCCATGCACACTTCTACATTTGTCCAGAACTCTTTTCTCGCTCTTCTAGCACGATCTTGCGTTGGCGCATACACACACACAATCGCCCACATTTGTATTCCAACTTTCAACTTTACCCACACAATCCTTGACCCAACTGATCCATACTGTCTTATGCTCTTCTTCCATCTTTTACTCACAACTATACATACTCCTTCCTTTGCCCTCTCATTCTCACCTACTCCTGCACATATACCCCACCCATACTCCCATTCTCTCACACTTTCTCCTCTCCATTTTGTTTCAGTTATTCCACATACATCCACTGTCGCACCCTCAAGCACCTGGACAATCTCCCTCTCTTTCACATCATCTCTTAACCAATAGTTTTATAACATTATATTTACTCTTCTTTACTGAACATACTGAATTTATGCATAGTCACCCATTATATGCATAGCGGTACATGCACAGTGTATAATGACAATACAACATATTAAGGATCGATTTAACAATCTGTTCTACAAGTCTGATAAAGCAAAATGATTAAATACAATGCATCAGTCTAGGCTGGTTACTCCTATATCTTATTCAAAGTAAAGTGGCTGATTGGGCTATAGTTCAGGCAACATCTAAAAATACTATACCACCCCCTCGAACTCAGTGGTACCATCACCACATTTTATCGGGCTGTTTAGACTATGTCGATATACCGTAACGTGGCCTAAAGCAATGTGGTTGCTACTTGTCCCCATGTTGCATGCTTTAGAGCAGTCAGGTCGGACCGTCAGGAATTTATTATTTTATTATTAGGAATGTACTCTTCGTCCCCAATTTATCCTTTTTATATATTGTGGAAAATGGTACAGTGCATGTGAATTGCACAAATACGATAATTAGAGCAGTATATCACTAAAACGAAAAGGATATCTTAGTGCAATGAAATGGGGGCCAATACTTTTTAATGATGCAAAATTCTACATTAGATACTGTATAAGACATCTGAAAAGAATGTTTGCTCCACTGTTACAGGGTCTATCTATCTATTGCTAGACGCCTCAATCCCGTTTGGGGTGGCCACAAACAAATCGCCTCCAAGTCGCCCTGTCCCCCGCCATTTCACTCCCCTGCTCCCAACTCACCCCCCCCCCCTCTCATATACCTCTCCACCACATCTCTTCATCTCATCCTCGGCCTCCCCCTCCCTCTTTCCCCCTCCACCTCACTCACATACACTCTCTTCGTCAGTCTTTCACCCTCCATCCTCTCCACATGGCCAAACCACCTCAGTGTGTTCCTCATAACGCTTCCTATCACATCCACATCAACACCACAACGCTCCTTTATATCCTCATTCGTCAGCCTGTCTCTCCATGTGACTCCACAGGCTCCTCTTAAATAACTCATTTCCACTCCTCTCACTCTTGACTTTTGTCCTTCCAACAACGTCCAAGCTTCACTTCCATACGTTAGAGTTGGTGTCACAAAACTGTCATGTAGCAACTTTTTCACTTCCATGCTCACTTCCCTGTTTCTTATCACTGCTTTCAAAGAACCAACAACCTTTCTTCCCTGATGTACCCTTTCAAGCACTTGACCCTCCAAACCTCCATCCTTACTCATCACACTACCTAAGTACTTAAACGTACTCACATTTTCCAATTCCTCACCATCCAACCTCGCTGTACATTCACTGACTTCACCTCTCTCAAAGACCATCACTTTACTCTTCCCTATATTCACCTTTAGATTCCATTTCTTACACACTCTCCCAAACTCATCCACCAAGCCTTGCAGCTCCCCTTCGTCTTCACTCAACAACACAGTATCATCTGCAAACAACAGTACATGGAGTTTCCAAACACTATCCTCTCTCACCAGGGCCACTCCAACATCCACTACCCTACCTTGTACCTCTTTTATTACCCCATCCATGTACAGATTCAACAACAATGGAGACATGACACATCCCTGTTTCAACCCAACTTTCAAAGAGAAAAATTCACTTAGTTCACCATCCACACGCACTGCAGCCTTCGCACCATCGTACATACTCTTTACAGCATTCAACAACTTCCCATCTACTCCATATATTCTTAACACTTTCCACAATCCTTGTCTATCCACCGTGTCATATGCTTTCTCCAAATCCATGAAAGCCGCATACAACTTCTTTCCCTTCTCTAGAAACTTTTCCACTAAAGATCTAAGAATGAATATCTGATCTACACAACCTCTTCCCTTCCTAAAGCCTCCCTGTTCTTCTCCAACTAATTTCTCTGTTCTTTCTCTAACTCTGCCAATAATTATCCTTCCATACACTTTTCCTATTATACTAAGAAGACAAATGCCCCTATGATTACCACTCACTTCTTTTTCCCCTTTCCTTTGTACAAGGGAATAATTATACCTGACTTCCAATCCTCCGGGACTCTACCTTCCTCCCAGGCCAATCTGCACATCTTCCACATCCATTCTACTACTATCTCTCCACCATGCTTCAGCATTTCACCACACACTCCATCAATTCCTGGGGCTTTCCCCGATTTAACTTTCTTCATTGCTTACACAACTTCTATCCTACTGATTTCTTCCTGTCTTCTCACCTCCCTCCTTCTCTCAGCCATTCCCCAGCCACTTATACTCGCATTACTGCCATCCTCTATGTTTAACAATTCCTTAAAGTGTACTCTCCATCTACTCACTTTTTCTCCCTTCTCCACTAGTAATCTACCATTTTTATCTTTCACTCCCCTGCTAACTTCACTTCCACCCTGTCTTACCCTTTTCACCTCTTTCCAGAACATTTTCTTACAGTCCCTCCACTTTACACTCAAATTCCTTCCAAATTCCTCATCCACTCTCTTCTTACTCTCTCTTACTAATCTTTTCACCTCTTTCTTTCTACATATAACTCTCTCTTCCGCCTCTCAACTTCTTCCACGCCCCTATTTCTCATCCATTCATTGTATGCTTTCTTCTTTTGTGCCACAGCCTGTCTCACCTCTTCATTCCACCACGCTGTTCCTTGCACCCCCCTCCGTCTTCTCTTCCTTCCACACATCACATCACATGCTGCACATATTTCTTCTGTAAATATCCTACACACATCTTCCACGTCTCCCATCTGCTCCAATTCATATTTGCCCAATCGTTCCTCCACTTCTCTCTTATACTCTGCCTTTTTCTCATCCTCTTGTAACCTTTCCACTCTCCTTGCAACTACTCCTTCCTCTCGTCTTTCCCTTCTTCTATTCCTCCATCTTACTTGAATCCTAATTCTGGCCACCACCAAGTAGTGGTCAGAAAGTCCACTCCCCCAACCTCTATAAGCTCTTGCATCCATTACACATCTTCGCATCCTTTCATCCACACACATAATCAATCATTGCCTTCCTTTCATTCAGTTCACCACCCACCCTTCTCATCACTCGCCATGTATACCTGTGGATCATTTTATGCCTGAAGAGGGTATTGGCTATCACCAACCCCCTCCCAGCACAAATGTCCACTAACGCACTCCCATTCTCATCTATCTCAGCAGGCACACCCCACTCACCAACTATTCCATCCACCTTCGCATTCCCAACTTTACCATTCATATCACCGATCAAAAACTCTCTCATTCCTTCCAAACTTTTCCATGCACACTTCTACATTTGTCCAGAACTCTTTTCTCGCTCTTCTAGCACGATCTTGCGTTGGCGCATACACACACACAATCGCCCACATTTGTATTCCAACTTTCAACTTTTCCCACACAATCCTTGACCCAACTGATCCATACTGTCTTATGCTCTTCTTCCATCTTTTACCCACAACTATACATACTCCTTCCTTTGCCCTCTCATTCTCACCTACTCCTGCACATATACCCCACCCATACTCCCATTCTCTCACACTTTCTCCTCTCCATTTTGTTTCAGTTATTCCACATACATCCACTGTCGCACCCTCAAGCACCTGGACAATCTCCCTCTCTTTCACCTCATCTCTTAACCAATAGTGTTATAACATTATATTTACTCTTCTTTACTGAACATACTGAATTTATGCATAGTAACCCATTATATGCATAGCGGTACATGCATAGTGTATAATGACAATACAACATATTAAGGATCGATTTAACAATCTGTTCTACAAGTCTGATAAAGCAAAATGATTAAATAAAATGCATCAGTCTAGGCTGGTCACTCCTATATGTCATTCAAAGTAAAGTGGCTGGTTGGGCTATAGTTCAGGCAACAGCTAAAAATACTATACCGCTCCCTCGTACTCAGTGGTACCATCACCACATTTTATCGGGCTGTTTAGACTATGTCGATATACCGTAACGTGGCCTAAAGCAATGTGGTTGCTACTTGTCCCCATGTTGCATGCTTTAGAGCAGTCAGGTCGGACCGTCAGGAATTTATTATTTTATTATTAGGAATGTACTCTTCGTCCCCAATTTATCCTTTTTATATATTGTGGAAAATGGTACAGTGCATGTGAATTGCACAAATACGATAATTAGAGCAGTATATCACTAAAACGAAAAGGATATCTTAGTGCAATGAAATGGGGGCCAATACTTTTTAATGATGCAAAATTCTACATTAGATACTGTATAAGACATCTGAAAAGAATGTTTGCTCCACTGTTACAGGGTCTATCTATCTATTGCCAGACGCCTCAATCCCGTTTGGGGTGGCCACAAACAAATCGCCTCCAAGTCGCCCTGTCCCCCGCCATTTCACTCCCCTGCTCCCAACTCACCCCCCCCCCCTCTCATATACCTCTCCACCACATCTCTTCATCTCATCCTCGGCCTCCCCCTGCCTCTTTCCCCCTCCACCTCACTCACATACACTCTCTTCGTCAGTCTTTCACCCTCCATCCTCTCCACATGGCCAAACCACCTCAGTGTGTTCCTCATAACGCTTCCTATCACATCCACATCAACACCACAACGCTCCTTTATATCCTCATTCGTCAGCCTGTCTCTCCATGTGACTCCACAGGCTCCTCTTAAATAACTCATTTCCACGGCTCTCACTCTTGACTTGTGTCCTACCAACAACGTCCAAGCTTCACTTCCGTACGTTAGAGTTGGTATCACAATACTGTCATGTAGTAACTTTTTCACTTCCATGCTCACTTCCCTGTTTCTTATCACTGCTTTCAAAGAACCAGCAACCTTTCTTCCCTGCTGTACCCTTTCAAGCACTTCACCCTCCAAACCTCCATCCTTACTCATCACAATACCCAAGTACTTAAACGTACTCACATTTTCCAATTCCTCACCATCCAACCTCGCTGTACATTCACTGACTTCACCTCTCTCAAAGACCATCACTTTACTCTTCCCTACATTCACCTTTAGATTCCGTTTCTTACACACTCTCTCAAACTCATCCACCAAGCCTTGCAGCTCCCCTTTGTCTTCACTCAACAACACAGTATCATCTGCAAACAACAGTACAGGGAGTTTCCAAACACTATCCTTTCTCACCAGGGCCACTCCAACATCCACTACCCTACCTTGTACCTCTTTTATTACCCCATCCATGTACAGATTCAACAACCATGGAGACATGACACATCCCTGTTTCAACCCAACTTTCAAAGAGAAAAATTCACTTAGTTCACCATCCACACGCACTGCAGCCTTCGCACCATCGTACATACTCTTCACAGCATTCAACAACTTCCCATCTACTCCATATATTCTTAACACTTTCCACAATCCTAGTCTATCCACCCTGTCATATGCTTTCTCCAAATCCATGAAAGCCGCATACAACTTCTTTCCCTTCTCTAGAAACTTTTCCACTAAAGATCTGAGAATGAATATCTGATCTACACAACCTCTTCCCTTCCTAAAGCCTCCCTGTTCTTCTCCAACTAATTTCTCTGTTCTTTCTCTAACTCTGTCAATAAGAATCCTACCATACACTTTTCCTATTATACTAAGAAGACAAATGCCCCTATGATTACCACACACTTCTTTTTCCTCTTTTCCTTTGTACAAGGGAATAATTATACCTGACTTCCAATCCTCCGGGACTCTACCTTCCTCCCAGGCCAATCTGCACATCTTCCACATCCATTCTACTACTATCTCTCCCCCATGCTTCAGCATTTCACCACACACTCCATCAATTCCTGGGGCTTTCCCCGATTTAACTTTCTTCATTGCTTACACAACTTCTATCCTACTGATTTCTTCCTGTGCTCTCACCTCCCTCCTTCTCCCAGCCATTCCCCAGCCACTTATATTCGCATTACTTCCATCCTCCACGTTCAACAATTCCTTAAAGTGTTCTCTCCATCTGCTCCTTTTTTCTCCCTTCTCCACTAGTAATCTACCATTTTTATCTTTCACTCCCCTGCTAACTTCACTTCCACCCTGTCTTACTCTTTTCATCTCTTTCCAGAACATTTTCTTACAGTCCCTCCACTTTACACTCAAATTCCTTCCAAATTCCTCATCCACTCTCTTCTTACTCTCTCTTACTAATCTTTTCACCTCTCTCTTTCTTTCTACATATACCTCTCTCTTCCGCCTCTCAACTTCTTCCATGCCCCTATTTCTCATCCATTCATTGTATGCTTTCTTCTTTTGTGCCACAGCCCGTTTCACCTCTTCAGTCCACCACGCTGTTCCTTGCACCCCCCTACGCCTTCTCTTCCTTCCACACACCACATCACATGCTGCACATATTTCTTCTGTAAATATTCTACACACACCTTCCACGTCCCCCATCTGCTCCAATTCATATTTGCCCAATCGTTCCTCCACTTCTCTCTTATTCTCTGCCTTTTTCTCATCCTCTTGTAACCTTTCCACTCTCCTTGCAACTACTCCTTCCTCTCGTCTTTCCCTTCTTCTATTCCTCCATCTTACTTGAACTTTAATTCTGGCCACCACCAAGTAGTGGTCAGAAAGTCCACTCCCCCAACCTCTATAAACTCTTGCATCCAATATACATCTTCGCATCCTTTCATCCACACACATAATCAATCATTGCCTTCCTTTCAGTCAGTTCACCACCCATAAATAAATAAGCACTTTTTAACCGCTTAACAGTGAGGTGTCATTTTCGTGATGCTTCGGAGCAAGGGATCATACTGCGGGGCGTCACTTTTGTGATTCTGTGCTTTTAACAATTCGCCCGGACTTTCAAGTGGTGGCTTGTATCATCTATCAGTACTGCCATTGTCCAACACTAGTCAGCACTCCTAATCTCATCTGTACTCCCATCCATTGTTGACAATTTAGCCATTTCTCCCCATTCTTGACTCCCCTCCCTACCTCCCCTCTCGCCTGCCCAGCCATGCTGCGCTAAGTAAATCTTCCCCGGAATTTCCCAGATTTCATCTATTGAAATAAGGCCTATGCCATATTCTTATACCAAATATCTATCTATCTACCTGTTACCAGATGCCTCAATCCCGTTTGGGGTGGCCACAAACAAATCGCCTCAAAGTCGCCTTGTCCCCCGCCATTTCACTGCCCTGCTCCCAACTCACACCCCCCTCTCTCATATACCTCTCCACCCCATCCCTCCATCTCATCCTTGGCCTCCCCCTCCCTCTTCCCCCCTCCACCTCACTCACATACACTCTCTTTGTCAGTCTTTCACACTCCATCCTCTCCACATGGCCAAACCACCTCAGTGTGTTCCTCATAACGCTTCCTATCACATCCACATCCACACCACAACGCTCCTTTGTATCCTCATTCGTCAGCCTGTCTCTCCATGTGACTCCACAGGCTCCTCATAAATAACTCATTTCCACGGCTCTCACTCTTGACTTGTGTCCTTCCAACAACGTTCAAGCTTCACTTCCGTACGTTAGAGATGGTATCATAATACTGTAATGCAGTAACTTTTTCACTTCCATGCTCACTTCCCTGTTTATTACTGCTTTCAAAGAACCAGCAACCTTTCTTCCCTGCTGTACCCTTTCAAGCACTTCACCCTCCAAACCTCCATCCTTACTCATCACACTGCCCAAGTACTTAAACGTACTCACATTTTCCAATTCCTCACCAACCAACCTCGCTGTACATTCACTGACTTCACCTCTTTCAAAGACCATCACTTTACTCTTCCCTACATTCACTTTTAGATTCCGTTTCTTACACACTCTCCCAAACTCATCCAGCAAGCCTTGCAGCTCCAAATAATATATACAAAAAAGAAATAAGGTATGTGATAGTGCCATACACCTGGAATTGGCTATTTATCACCTGACAACACATCACGTGCACTCGTTCACTAATTTTCATTGTTTATTTCCTCTTGAAATATGCTGTACAATCTATTCTCGTAATAAAAATATATATAAGAAAGGAAGGGAGAAGCCTAAGTGATATTTACATTCACTTGGAACTACCTAATTTATTATGTATTGTCTAGATTTCCTGCCAATCATTTCACAGCATATATATTAGCAGCTGTCACCACGCTGACATTGGCAGCATTGCACTCCCCCTAGGCCACCTCAGACACAATAAGCAGTTTACTGTCGTCTTTCAAGGTAAAACCATGTCGGATTCGCGCTTGTCCAATTCCGCCGCTTTTTAGGCACATGCAAAGGGCCCTGTGACCTCTACCGCTACTAAACTTCGTGTGGAGAGGGGTACAGGGCTAAGTGACTGCTGTGGAACGTGAACTGGCTAATTTATCAATGAAAATGATGGACAGTGAGTACGATCTTTCTGGCGATTAAAACAGTGCAAGTGGAAATGTATATAATGTGTAAATAATGTGTAAACAGCAAGTGAAAGCAATGAATGTAAATATAAGTGAACAGTGGAAAATAGTTTTATTAGTTACCGCAAGTGACAGTGCATAACAGTGTAAATAAAACAGAAACGTAAATAATGTTAATAAAATATTACATGTAAATAGAAATGTAAATGAGTAGTAATATAAGAATACGAGTATATATACTAGGAGTAATGAAAGTGAAAGTTTTACCCTGGCATGTATGAATACTATGAGTTATGAAAGTGGAAGTTAAAGTGACAGATTCACTCTCAATGCCAGTATACAGGACGAGAAAGTGAATGCTACGTATTTTACTGAAAGAGAAATTGAATGCCTACAGTGAAAATAAACTACTATTACTGAAGGAAACTTATGGATAAAGACTGTAGATATATATAAGTGTTATATAGTAATAGAAATATAAACTGTGAGTGTTTTTATAAATAATAAATGACAGAACACCAGCGGCGAACGAGCGCAAGTGGGAAGGTCATACGCGCTCGTAATTTTCATTTCTTTCACAGTGTTTTTTTTTTTTTTTGAGTATGGATTCCAAACCATTTGAAAATCATAGAATAGTGTTTCCAGTGATAATATCAGGCTGTGGTAATCATATTACAGGTTGTCAGCAAGTGTAAAGTGGAGACTTCGTTACCCAACTTCAGAGGTCTCCACAAGTCCTACGGTACTCGACGAAGGCTCAACAAACACCCCAGGAGAAAGCTGAACGTATGTGCCATATGCATATGTAATTTTAATATTGTAGGAATAATAACTGATTTTTGGCAAATATTTTTAGAGAGTCTGTCGGAGCGCGAATATGCCCGCGGGACACGCAAGTCAAGCCAAAACAACCCCGCGGATTAGGGGTTAAAAGGTATGATTGCTAATATATTTTCAAGTTATATTTTGTAAAAATATGTAAAACTCTGGTGTTTAATTGCTGGACAGAATCTTCTTTGGAACAGATTATCTCATTTAAGTCATAAGCTTTGGTTCAAGCATGAACCGAATCACATTACCTGTACACAAGTAAATGCTAACAATCCTCAAAATTCTTAATAAGCTTAAAATTTTTAGCATTATTTTCATGTACTGAACTTTTGATAATGATCATTCTTCGGTACATACAGTAGGCCAATATAGAATTAACGTGATAAATAGAGCCGTCTGATATATTCCTGTGTATCTCCACTGTTACTGAGGGATACAGGTATAAATTTCAATCAATAACAAGCTTGAGCTACATTTGAAGTATATGTCCTGTTTTCAAGGACCACCTGCCACAGACTGACAAAACTGTCTGTTTACAAACTTGCTCCTACGGTCACATGAATAGCCAATGGAACAATCCGTTAACATTTCTTGCCAAATCGGTAATTTATTAGTTTATGCCAAGAAAATGCCTATATAAAGCATTAGAAATGTGTATTAGTCATCAATGAAAACTCTTCACCTGTTATACCTCAAAAATATAATCATCATTGAAATAGATTCTCCAGTTTTCGCCTATAAGATCCCTGCGATAACACAATATAAATGTTTCTTAAGCAGACACAGAAAGAAAGAGAGAGGGGAAAGGGTTGAATGATTGATTGGCTAAGTATAATTAAAATCTGGCGGTGCAACTGCCAGTGTCATATGCCGCCGGAAAACAATGTAGAAGACCCCGCAAATAAAATGTGCACATTAAAAATAAAGTTAATATCCATTAGTAGGAATAAAACATTGAAAATAATAAAAGTATAAAATATCAATTACTTATAAAAGTGGAAGGAGGCCCGCCTCCTGAAGCAAATTAATAATATCAGCAAAATCGCCAGTGGCCCCCCCAAGCATCGAGGACAGACAGTAGGCACCATCTGCCCCCTTATGCCTATGGAGGAATCTCTGACGGAGGTCCCCCAGACTTGGACACCTGACCAGCAAGTGATGGACAGTAAGGGGAACAAGGCAATCGTCACAGTACGGTTGGGTCCCACCACTCATCAGGAACCCATGTGTAAGCCATGAGTGCCCAATACGAAGCCTGGCAAGAGCCATCTTCAATCGGCTAGGCATGGAAGGAAGAACCTTTTGCACAACCACTCACTGAAAGATTTCTTTTAGCTTATTATGAGCAACATCATCCCAGTGTCTCTCCCAACATGTACGAGTCGCGTTCCGCAAGTAAGGTGTTACATCAGAAGAAGAAAGCAGGTGGTCAGTTGGGGGCTGTTGAGAAGATGCAGCTTTAGCTAATGTATCTGCCCTCTCATTGCCTACCACACCAACATGTGTGGGAATCCACAAGAAGTCTATATGATGGTCAAGAAAAAAAAGTCACTCCAAAATTGCTAAAACCAATGGATCGGATGAATTAAAAGACTCCAGCGCAGAGAAAGCACTATGGGAGTCACTAAAAATCACACACACAAAAAATGATGGGGGGAGAGTAAAAATGATTTTTAGAGCATATAAAATCGCAGTCAGTTCCGCCGTAAACACTGAAGTAATACCAGGAAGGCTACTGCCCCTACTAAAGGAAGGGAAGAGAACACCAAAGCCTACTCCAATATGAGTCTTAGACCCGATTGAACAAATGGGCACAGAAACCTCATGAGTGGAGGCATGTTCTAAAAAGAGAGAGAGAGGGACACCTGAGAGGGAAATGTGCTCTTTTTACCAACAACGGCCTACAAAATGTCTCACAAGGGAGTGGCCAAAAACCGACCCTCGGGATCCGATGTGGACGAACTGCCTGTCTCGGAACAGAGAGGGCTAACATAACAGACCGGACCCTGTAACCAAAGGACTTTGGAAATCTAGGACGGATCTCATAAAGAAAACATTGTGAATCCTGGAATATTATGGGAATATAAATTGAGTCCAGAATGTGGTGAAGATGATACCAACACCTCATCATCAATGACCGGTGAAACTAATTAATGGGAATACACCAGCATCCAACAACAAACATGAAATCGGGATGACCTGAACGCCCCAGTTGCATCACCAGCATGATGCACAGAATTAAACAACAGGACACAGGCATCTCTTGCGGAGGCATAGACCTCACACCCATATTCAAGTTTAGGAAGAAAAAGAGACCTATGCAAGAGGAGGAGGGTCGGACAGCTCTCAAAGAGGTATGAGCCAAAACCAACAAGACTAAAAAATTTAAGACAAGTCACCATAACTGAACGAATAAGAGAATCCCAGGTTAGTCATCTATCAAAAAGACCCAGAAACCACGTCTCTTCCACGCAAGATATTCTCCGACCATAAAGATACAAGTCAGGGTGTGGGTGAACCCTCTGAAAATGACAAAAATGCATAGTCACACACTTTGTTACTGAAAAAAGGAAGCCGCGAGACACTGCTTAGTCAGAAATTCTATTAAGAGCCAGCTGCAACTTCCTCTCTATCAGAGACATTCTAGATGCCGTGAAGGAAATTGAGAGATCATGGACATACAGCATAGGAAGCCTCGTACATCATCAGAAAGTACAGTGATTACACTGCTGATGGCCACAGCAAAGAGAGTAGCACTAAGGATACTCCCCTGTGTTACTCCATCTTCTAGTGCATGGGCACTCCTCCCACTAGGACCCTTAAAAAATGGTTAGATAAAAACTGCTGTATAAAAATAGGCAAGCACCCATGAAGACCAAACTCATGAAGAGAAAGTAAAATGCCATACATCAGGCAGTGTCATATACCTTCTCCAGATCAAAGAAGACTGTGACCTGGTGTTGGTTAGTGGAGAAAGCCACACAGAAAGAAGATTCCAATGACAGTAGTGCATCACAGGTAGATCGCATTTTTCGAAAACCATACTTGACAGGGGATAAGAAGCTACCTCTCTCCAAAAACCACGCAAGCCTAACATTAATCCTTCAGCACTGCTCTGCTGTAAAAATGCATTTTCTGGATAAATAAAAAATAACTATAACAATTAAAAATTCCACCCATCAAAAAGTTGACGTTTAGCTCGAAAACTGACTGTCGGAGAGGAAAATTGGCAAAATGGCATGTTTTTTCAAAAATGAAATTCTACAAAAGTCAAAATGCTACCCTTTCATATTTGCACATTTTTCATGCATTATTCGTGATTCTAAAGAAAACTAGTATCAACAACATTTGTAAAGCTGGGCAGGGCTATTGAATGGGCACCATAAAATGAAAATGTTTTGGCATTTGGCATTGCAGTGCCCACTGTTCCAACTCATCCCATGTCCCGCACTGTCCCAACCCACCACACTCAATGCTAATGTCTATGACAATCCATCGTCTGTTAAATACTCCACCTACTTCAGTGATGATTAGTTTACTTCAGTGATGGTTGCCACACAGGGCAAAGGTAGCTAAAGCCTGAAATATATCACAAGGAAAATCTTAATCACTCATTGGCTTCCAGTTTCTGTGTGCACCTACATTTATGTTGAGGTCATGGCATGACATTATCATTTATTATTACTGGTAGTAATATCCTCTACAAAGTAATGCATTTGCTAAACATAAACTGACCTTTTACAACTTGGACTCATGAAGTCCAATATACTTGATTGCTGTGGCTGCTTCCGTTTCATAAAGTGATCCAGGGAAACCCACGGAATACGTCTTTTCACTTCTTGTCACAGTACAGCGTGCAAGTAGCGTAATTAGCAAGTTGTATGGACTGGTCACTGGTGCAACGTGATCTGATGGGAGTTGACTGATGGTGCAGGCTGTTGATGAACGAGTGACACTCAGCTGATGCCCGGTAAACGTTGCCACGATAGTTGATTTCTTTTTTTTTGCCAATTCTGTCACATGTAGGCCTACATACCCACAGGTACTCCTAACTAGTTATTACATAAACCTATTAGTAGCGGAGTTTCCCGTTTTGAAGATAATGTGTCATAAGGTACATAAAAAAAAAAATGAATATTTTGCAGAGCAGCACACTTTTCCTGCTTCCTTTCCTGCCTCCTCTCCTCACCCGTCTGGGCGCCAACGGCTCCCCGTGCGTAAATTTGAATATCTGTCTCGCACCTAAAGTATATTAAGTCTTAAAAAGTATATGTATATATAAAATTTTTTACTCAAAATTACACACTTTTTCTGTTCTCCAAATTTGTGACATACCGAGTATTACACTCTGGATTAAACAATTATTCGGCATTTAAGATTCACAGTCTATTCTCGAGCACACGTAGAAATTTCGGGGGTGGGGGGCGGGCCCCAGTGGCCCCCCCCCCCGGCTGCGCCACTGCCTATGGATCATTTTGTGCCTGAAGAGGGTATTGGCTATCACCATCCCCCTCCCGGCACAAATATCCACTAAAGCTCTGCCATTCTCATCCATCTCTGCTGGCACACCCCACTCACCAACTACTCTATCCACCTTTATATTCACTACTTTTCCATTCATATCTCCAATCAAAAACACTCTCATTCCTTTCAAATTTTTCCATGCACGCTTCCACATTTGTTCAAAACTCTTTGCTCACTCAGCTTGTACGATCTTGTGTTGGCACATACATGCACACAATCACCCAAATTTGTAGTCCAAGTTTCAGTCATACCCGCACAATCCTTGTCTCAACTGATCCATACTATTTTATATAATCCTTCCATCTGTTGCAACAATACCCATTCCTTCTTTTGCCCTCCCATTTTCTTCTACTCCCGCGCATACGAAGTAAACCCCATCCATACTCCCATTCTCTCACACTCTCATCTCCCTATTTAGTTTCAGTTAATCCACATACATCCACTTTCGCACTCTCAAGCACCTGGATGATCTCTCTCTCTTTCACCTCATTCTTTGCACCCCTTACATTCCATGTCGTGATCTGTACCATGTCCTTTGCTCGGTCCTTAGTCATCACCTTTTAGTCAGTCCTGGTCCAAGGCTTCTTGAATACATTAAGTTAGCCAAATTGTTCACATATTTGACATTGGTTGAGTCTACTATCTTCCTCTTATTTAGTCCCTGCTGTTTATGTGCCATTATTTTTACTTGCAATCCTGCTACTTTATAAAAAAAAAATACTTCTCTCTTCATCTGATCTTGAATCAAACTTTTCTTTTTGCTTCTTCCTTCCTTTAGTAATCTCCATTCCTCCTGAGTTAGGCACTTTTTATCCACACTTCTTTGTACTCCTCTGATTCCTTAAGTTAATTAGCACTTTTTGATACTTCATGTTCAGTATTCACACTTTGGAAGGTTAATTTAAGGGCCTTGACCTGTTTCTCTCATATTTCCCTAAAGTTCTTAAATTCCTCTACATCTTTCTCACAGATTACACATGAAAACATTTTTAATATGTTCATTATATTTACCATCTCTTTTTTATCTCTGGTGATTCTTTTCCTTATTTCTTCTTCACCTTTACCAGTGATGACTATAGATCTGTTAATCTCAGCTGTTTCCTTTACCGGCCTTGGGTTCTTCCTTAAGTCATTCATCTCTCTTGTCATGTCTTTTGATTCAGCCTTGTTTTTTAGGTCTTAACTTCTTTTGGCTACTTTTGCCCATGTATTTTGTACTTCCTCTGTGTAGTTCCTCATCATTTCATTTACCTAAGTTATCTTCTCATCAATGTCTCTGCTCTATCAGATCACCTGCTTCTCTAATTATGTCTTTATCATCATTATACTCCTTCAAAACTCTTTCATGGATGACTACTGTATTTCCCATTTCGTTTATTTTCTTCCTCAGAATGTGCCTCAGCTTGTAGCTCACCTACTGGTGGATCATTTCTGTTAAATTCCTTTACCAGTTCCTAATTTTATTCCTTTTGTTGGTACAGTTCCTTCTTTCATCCAATTCCAGTTTGAAAATTTCTTCCAATCTGTTCACTTTCTCCGCTAATTTATTAAATGTAACCAATTCCACAAGGTCTGTGTAGTCATCATTTTGTTTTATTTACTGTTTCCCTTTCTCTCACGTGGTTACACTTCTTGAAAGTACGCCATCTTATAGAAATATACTTTCTACTTACAGTTTAGCATCTCCGTTCTGTCAGTGTTGGAATTTACCCAGGGTTCTTCTGTTTACCCGACACAGCGCCTGTTGTCTGCTAACGCACCAAACTCCTCAGGGCACTAACCATTTGATATAATTCCTTTGGAAGTATATCAAGTGTGTGTGTGTGTGTGTTCCCAAAATATCTCTAAAATGTTGTGGAATAATTTTCATCAAATCATGATAAACAACCATTATGTGAATGGACGAGACATTAACTTTTGGTTAGGATGTGATCAGAGGCGCCCGAATACCATCCTCCATACATCAAACTGCATTTTGGCCAATATCTCAGCAATGGATAGAGATATTTTCTTATAATTTTATAGGTAGCTTGTACCTTAGTCAAGATATTTTGCTGATTAGCATGCTTTTGTTTTTCATTTCACTAAACGTTTAAACAGACATCACAATGAGATTACTTTTCTAAGTTTAACCCAGAAGAAACTATTGTCACCCCAGGGTGACGGTTTGGTGCATCTTTAAAACATAAAATAGGAGGGAACCCCAGGTTGGGTCCAATGATCTTTGGGACTATGACCTGATAGATGAATGATAGTATGCCAAAAAACCTTCCTCAAAAAATCCCGCTTGTAGCAACTCGGGGTTTTGAAGGGTTAAATGTAGCGGCAGACTATGTAACCCATCTTTCATGACATTCTTTTGAGGCTACAGCAAAATTCTGTTATCATTCGCGTGAAGATAACCTGCCATGCCTCATCCTGTAATAGCTGCTCCACACTGGAATTGTTGAGGTGTTTGAGCAAAATAGGAGGAAATTCAGCTGCTTGTGTCTGAGTTTCATATTCTGTGCTTGCCTTCAAGACCCTATGGTCAGAAACAAGATTCTTCCTGCTCTAAGAGGATGTACACTCGCCCAAATAAGTGATGACTCGATTCCTAGTTCCTTTCGCTCAGAAAGTGGTATCTGGCAACTGCAACAGCCTAGTTATATTTTGAAAAATGCACACCGGAAAAAGCAGTTTTTAGGTAAACAGCTCCAGAAAGCAATATATAAGAGTTTTTACCGTGTATATCGTGCATTACGGAAGAGGAAACCTTAATACAGTATAATAAAGTTGAGGCTTAGCTGTAGAAAAGAATACGAAACGCACGACCTATTGCTCAACGGTTTCCAAGTGAAAATGTGGAGAAACTCTCGTAATGCTTATTTTACATCCAAATTAACAATACTGGTGGAAAACGTCCCATAAAATAAAACCCACAGATAATGATAATGTCGAAATCACGAGTGCCATCAAATCAGAAAAATAAACATCTAAACGCATATTATTATCCACATTTAATTCTCTATGCGGGATTATTATTTACACGGGAAAACCAGTGAGCGCTAGCCACTAAGCAAGATGGATCGTCAACACGTTACTACAGCCTGTTGGTGCAAGCAGAGTATAGCTCTTTATTTAGCAAATATTCCAGCAAGACAGATATCCCGGCAGATTAACATCGAGAAGACAGTTAACGGACAGATAAGCGATATAGAGAAGTAGACCACAGAAAATTTGACAAATGGAGCCCCTCGTAGCACAAGACTACGACAGACAGACTACTGAATGTGCCCAACAACAGCCCCAAACCACTTGTGTTGCTATCAAGAAGCAAAGTAATCTGCCGATATTCAGAGAAGTTAGTGAAACCAATGCAATTATTGGGGGATAATTTATATTCACACGATGAAATTTCAGCATGTAACAAAATATGTAGGGCAGTTCCATGGAAGAACTAAAGGGGAAGAGGGCGACAGTCAAAAGCAAGCATGCGACAATGAAGAGAAGTTAGAAGAAAAAGATTGTAATTAAAAAAATAATGAGGGTGGGGGAATCGTGACAAAGGCCGAGGCATCTACTTCACTCCACTGCGCGATGGTGACTGACGTTAGGCCTAGGCAGTGTTCTGAGTGTTGCCAGACAGTCTGGTCTCAAAATCCCTAAATATTCGGTTGAAAAATCCCCCATAATCCCCATTTCATATATTTCCATACTTGTTATAAAAATGCTGAAATATATACTACATAGCTACTCCACATGTAAATTAAAAATGCCATGTTGATTTTAATGTACAAATAATTCATACTTTGTTTTACACAATACATTACATTACACATGAAGTACCATAATTCACTTTTTTATTATAATCATCACAAGGACTGAAAAAAAAGGCAGTAATGGGATACAGCCTCATGAGCATTTAATAAAAAATACATTTAATAAATTTTTATACATTAGGCTGATGGGGATGATATATTTCCTTAAATTGTTTAGAAATATGATACAAAAATAAATGAAAATATTAATGCTCTTAGCCTCTTGGGGAGCTTAAAAAATCCAACTATTCTGCACATACTGTACTAAACCAGAAAGAAAGAATAGAATAACACATTTGCATACTGAATAATATCATCACTCTAATCATCCTTTTCATGGTATTTGTAGATATCTGAAGTCATCATGTTGACTAGTTTATCATTTACAGCTAAATTGAAACATTCCTGGCCTTTCAAATACCGCTTTGAATGCAGAAGTCCAACTAGAGTTTCAGAAGCCTCAAAAGTCCCCAAATCGAGAGTGAATGTCCCCATGTCCCCATCAGTGCCCCCGAAATCCCCAAATCTAGGGACAAATCCCCATATCTGGCATCACTGGGCCTGGGCTGGTGTGCAGTGTTGCCAAAGAAGTTATAGATATCCGCTAGATTGGTCTCAACAGTGGTAAAAATCTGTCAGACTGAGATAGATTAAGGAAAAAAACGCTAGACAGAACTTTAATGAACGGCAGATATACAGAAAATATTAAAAATTTTACCAGTTAGATAGCTTTTAAAACAGCTTTTAAAATTACTATATTTAACGGGAAAAATCCTACATTAGTAACACTACTAGCATGAATCGTGACTAGTGGAAACGTGCCAAATGTCGGTTTTTCACCTAATTATTATTGACCTAAAACAAATAAACGTTAAACTTAACTAATACTTTCGCAAGATTAGTTTTCTTTTACACCATAAATATTGTTTGCAGGGCAGGCAAAGACTGTTTCCGTCTCCTAACCCCCAATCATGTGAACGTTGCCAGACCCAGGGAGTTCGTCCGAAACTTAAAGAAATCGAGTCATCACTTATTTGGGCGAGTGGACGGTTCTCCACTCCAAGGTGACTATCCTCTACATTGCTATACTATCTTGTCTCTCCTTCAGGCTGTGGCTGTTCAATTACGCCTGGGGAGGAGTTACATATTCTGTTTTCTTTCTCTCTCCCACCCCTCCACGTCCCTCTGTGCCTTGATTATTTCATTTGTCAGCTTCCTTGGCCATTTGTTCTAGGATACGGAAATGGGCGTCACGCTTTGTGGGGTAAAACTATAAATAATGCTTTTGGTGATCTGGCATCATTGGCTGAGGATTTAGATATGGTTCCTCTGAGCACAGGAGACATGACACATTTCATGTTCAAACTGGTATTCTATATGTTAGTGCTCTTACACTGGTATGCCGTGATTCTTCGCTGAACTTTTCATGTGGGATTTTGGTTTACTTGAATAGTATTGATCATTACCATGTTGGTTAAAGCATGCAACTCTGTGCTGGTGAAGCGTGTCCCTCCCTGGTGTTTGGATTCAGCTGACTGGGGAGATTTTGCAAAACACTATAGTCTCGACTGTAGTGTTTCCAACTTTCAAAGGGCTGGTGATGTAAAACAGTATGTCACGAGTACTGTAAATCAGGCTGGCCTTTCCTCAATGCCATGAACATCTTGAAAGTTTTGCAGGTGATCTGTGCCTTGGTGGGATGAGGAATATGCTTTAGGTAGGTGTGTCCACAAAACTGCTTATAAGAACCATAGGAAAAATAAAGATGTCTTCTTTTAAAGTCAGTTTAAGAAAGCTCATGCCTGTTATCAATGGGTTCTGAAGAACTAGCGTCAAATCTTGTGGAGAACCAATGTCTCCTCAGCCAACTTATCCACTTCTTTACCATTGGCCTAGAAAAAGGGGATGGAAACGGGTAAGGAATTACCTTCTCCTCCCTTGGTGCTTAAATTCAGGGATTTTTATCCAGCTCCTCTGAAGTACTGTAGCTTCAGCCCTGGAAGAGCATTTTCACAATGTTTTTTAATGAGATCCTTTCAAGCCAATCAGGTTATTCCGGCGTCAACAGGAAAGATTAGGTATTTTATTTCTGAATACTGAATGGTGTCTTGTATTTTCTTTGCCATCTGTGAACTAAGGCTGCTCTCCAGCAGTGTAATGACTCTGCTCTTGGGCCTAATGTCATTCCTTATACTATGATTTGCCTTTTGTCATACGATTCTCTGTTTTTATAAATAATTTATAATAGGATAAAATATGAAGATAAAGTATCCACTGATTGGGGGATGGATATGGTTCTTCCATTTCCTAAGTCACTAAAAACCTATATTTTTAATGAGTCTAATTATAGTTCCATTTGTTTGACATCTTTTGTATGCTAACTGTTTGAGAAGATCCTTAGCAGAAGGCTAGTTCAATAACTAATGAAGATGTTTCTTCTCTCTGTCGCAATGATGGTTTCATTGGATGAGTTGTACAGTTGCGGACATATCAAACAAAAAAACACTCCGTCCACTAGCGAAGTGGTTTAATGCTTTCCGAATCTGGTAACATTGATAGGTATAGAATTCACCAGGTTTCGTTCGGTCGCTATGACAAACCGAACGCTGTGATTATTGCCGCTGTGCGTGGCTATTGATAAACAATATCCCGCCGACAATATACTGAAAATAAGGTTTTGTTAATATGATAATAAAATAATTACACACTATACATATTCGTATTTCATTCACATGAAACACTCAGGTTTCGTAAGTGTGACTTTCGACAAACATTGCGAACCATACAACATTTAGCGAACTCCACCATATGATCCATTATAACATTATCTGCATTACCACTCCTGTCATAATAATCACAAAATTACCGAGACCCACCTCCTCCCTGACCGTGAATCTGAAACTGGTAGACCTCTAAACTCAATTTCATTAGGTTGCGCCACATGAGGATTTAGGGTGGGGCGTCTGGGAGACAGGAGGAGGGAGGTGGGTGAGAAGGGAGCAATATTGGTCTGGCTGGTGGGATGGGAGGGGGGGGGCTCTACTGGAGACGAGTGATAGGTTAGGGGACAGTCGACTGACAGGAAGCTAGGATGAGATGGTGACATTGTGCCAAATCAGCTATAGTTTAACGTTGATTATCTCCTACACCGCAGGGATGTTTTTGCGCTCCTTGCGTGTCCCGCGAGGATATTCGCGCTCCGACTGACTATAAAAATATTTGCCAAAAATCAGTTATTAGTCCTAGAATATTATAATTATATATGCTTATAGCACATACCTTCAGCTTTCTCCTGGGATGTGTGTTGAGCCTTCGTCGACTACATTAGGACTTGTGGAGACTTCTGAAGTTGGGTAACGAAGTCTCCACTTTACACTTCCCGACACCCTGTAATACGATTACCACAGCCCGATATTATCACTAGAAACTATTCTATGATTTTCAAGTAGTTTGGAATTCATACACCAAAAAAAAAAAAAACACTATGAAGGCAATGAATATTACAAGCGCGTACGAGCCTTCCACGTGCGCTCGTTCCCCACTGGTATTGTCATTTATTATTCATGAACACACTTACACTTTATATTCCAATTACTTTATTACACTAATATATATATATATATATATATATATATATATATATATATATACACAGTATTTATCCATAAGTTTCCTTCAGTAATAGTAGTTTATTTTCACTCCAGGCATTAACTTTCTTGTTCAGTAAACTAGCATAGAGAGCAAAGCTTTCATTGTCATTACTCCAAGTATTTGTACTCATGTTCTTATATTAATAATTATTTACATTTTTATTTTATTTACACTATGTTATACACTGTCACTTCCAGTAACTAAGGGCTCCTTTCCCTTGGAACCAGAATGAACTTGGGACACTGAAGCATTCGTAGTTTATCACCAATTCCTCCACTGGCTCATCACATGATTCACCAGAAAGATTGTAGTCACTGTCCATCATTATCATGGATAAATTAGCCAGTTCATGCTCCACAACATAGTCACTTAGTCCTTTACTCCTTCCCACACGAGGGTTAGTAGGGGTAGAGGGCACAGGGCCCTCAAGAAGTGACGGAAATGGAGGGGCGCGAGTGCTACATACTTTCATCTCAAGAGACAACACTGAACTGAATGACAAGGTGGATATGGGGCCACCAAGGGTTGACAACGTCAGCGAGGTGACAGCTGCTAATTTATATGCTGTGAAATGATTGGCAGGAAATTAGGTAGTTCCAGGTGAATGTAAATATCACTTAGGCTTCTCCCTTCCTTTCCTATATATATTTTTTTATGAGAACAGGTCATACAGCATATTTCAAGGGGAAATAAACTGGGAAAATTAGCGAACGAGTGCACGTGGGGTGTTGCCAGGTGATAATTAGCCAATTCCAGGTGTATGGCACTATCAATTACCATTTTTCTTTTTTATATATATTATTTTGTATGAGAATAAGGCATAGGGCTCATTCCAATGGATGAAATGAGTGGAAAAATCTGGGCAAGATTTACCTAGCATGGCGCAGCTGGGACAGGCAGGAGGAGAGGGTAATGGAGGGGAGTTAGGGAGGGGAGTCAAGAATGGGGAGAAATGGCTAAATTGTCAACAATGGATGGGAGTACAGGTGACAATAGCAGCACTGACTATTGTTAGACACTGGCAGTACTGACAGATGATACAAGCAACCACTTCAAAGCCCAGGCAAATTCAAAATAACACAGAATCACAAAAGTGATGCCCCACGGTATGATTCATTGCACCTGAGCATCACGAAAGTGACGCCCAGCAGTTAAGGGGTTAAGGAACTTGATCGTCAGGCCGTTCAACATTATGCAGACTTTGGCACGTTACGCTGTCTCCCAGCATGTTTTGTTATCACCAGTAAGACGACCTACTCCTCACAGGGTGGCATATTACACAAACCCTGCATTATTAGTGTATGGTACGACTATGTCATCATATGGTGATATATGAAACTCCCCTCGAATGTTTGCTGATGTCACACCTGTTGTCATAGCGACTGGGAGCTATTCTTGTTGCGTTTACGTAGTAACATCTTGGATGACGACTGTGTTATCGAAAGCAGGGTAGGGGGAGGAAGGAATTTTCTCCTGCCACAATATACAATAGTTAACAGTAGTGATTCGTGCCTATGGTTCTTGTTAATATCTGTATGGCACCGATGTAAACGAAAACGTTATTTACTGGGAGGGGGGATGGAATGGGTTCGAGAACATAGGTGGCGATGCTGGAATGGGGTAATAGGTGGGTAGAAAGGTGCTTTACCAGCTGCTGTTGTTGTTTAGATCAACAACAGCTGATATGACACCTTTCTACCCAACCCAGTATTGCCACCTATGTTCTGGAACCCAATCCAAACCACTCCCCTAGTAAATAACGTTTTCGTTTACATTGGTGCCATACAGATATTAACGAGAACCATAGGCACGATTCACTACTGTTAACTATTGTATATTGTGGCAAGAGAAAATTCTTTCCTCCCCCTCATCTGCTTTCGATATCTGTATTAAAAGATCTTTATGTCAGATTACTGTAAACCCCATACTGATAAAGTAAATCCTGGCATGAAGGACGTGTGCGCACTCAGACATGGGTACTGAGGGGGAGGGGAGATGGCAGTAATGACTGCTACACCATGAATGGATCACATGTTTATACATCAATGACAGTGGTCCACCTGTCTTCAATAATGGATTGCAATACACACCGTTACTCAAGCAGGCAACAACTCCATGTTCGGACACTGCTGAGGTGTATGGCTCAGTAGTTGCTCTCCGTGAACAGAGCAATGGACAATGGTCCTCGTATTTATCTTTAGCCTGTCAGTTTCATACATTGTGAACACTGCTCGATTGTTTAGCGTAAAAAAACACACTGTAGATAAAGTGTGTGTTTGCATTTAACACAAGCGATTTCTGTAACTAATGGCATAGTTGATATAATATGCACGTGCTCAGACTGGATAACTGCAGACATTACAGCATTGTTCTACCATTATTGGCTCGGGGATTTGTGAAGGAATGCTTGGGATATACGGCAGTCGCTAAGTATGAACCTAAAAATAACTAATAACACTGGCAATGTGTAAAATCAACAGCCAAACACGGCATGCAGAAAACGGTAACAAAAACTTGGGTTAAGTAAATCCACCTTTATTTTACATAGATGCCATATAGATATTAATGATAATCATAGGGATGATCACTACTGACAAACTGTTTGCATTTATTGGTAATACAGGAAAAATCTACATAGGCCTATCCCTACTCTGCGATTTCAGTCATCATCCATGAGGATACTTACAGGCTACAAGAGTACTGTAATTCCCAGTCACTGTGACAACAGCTGTAACATCTGACAAACTGTAGGGACGTGTCATATAATTGCACATTAATAGTCAGCAAACTCATAACACAGGGTTACTGAGCCACCCAGTGGAAAGTGTGACGTGAATTGTTACAAACCCTGCTGGTCAATGAATTACAACACGTGGCAACGTCAACATAATGTTTCGTGGTCTGACTGTAATATCCACATTCTCCATGAAACAATAATTTGGCCCAGTCATCACCTTGTAATCTATTCCTCCCACTGTAGCTCCTGTCCTTTACCAAAGCCCACCGTCCCCTACTCAATCACCCCTCTCCTCTAGCCCCCAGTTCAACCACTATAGCCCCCTTCCTCACTTCCCTCCCTCTTCTGTTTCCCAGGTCCCCCACCCCCACCCTGTCATCTCCTGTGACGCTACCTCCTGTAAGTTGTGACCCTGCTTCGATTTCAGAGATCTACCAATGTCAGGTTCATGGTAGGGAGGATGGGCGTCACGACAATTCACTGTTCAGTGATAGTTGTTAACTATGACATATGATGGAACTGTTAATTATTGCATGGTTCAAGACTCGAAACTAAACCACTCATGAAATCCGTGTCATTCATAATAACTACCATTTGTGACAATTTTAGAAAACTTACCCTAATCATGACACGGTACTATCAGTATTTTTTGGGGTGGAACATTGTTTATACATTATATTACTACCAATAACTGCGCACTGTGGCAATGATCACCGCGTTCGGTTCGTCCTAGTGACCGAACGAAACCTGGTGAAGTTCCATACCCATCAGTGTTACCAGATGCGGAGAGCATTACACCACTTCGCTGGTGGACTGGGTGTTTCTGTTTGATATGTTCGCAACTGTACATTGGACTACTTTATCGGATCAAAGTCAGCAGTCTGTGAGGCTTTTGCATCTGGATATCTTCTTGCAGCTTTGTTCCTTGACCTGGAAAAGGCATATGATACGGCATGGCACCATGGCATTCTGAACATACTTCACAGTTTGGGGCTGCATGGTCACCTGCCATTGTTCTTTAGTGTCTTGTAGCTGAACTGCAAGTTTCAAGTCAGTGTGCTCTCCTCACTCTGTCCTACAGTACGAGTTCATATGGAAAATGTTCCACAGATGACTGCGCTAAGTGTTCCTTTTTTTTGCTGTTGTCATCAATGGCATATTTGATTCCCTGCCACACAGGGTGTCTTCTTCCTTTTATGTGGATGACCTAATGATATGGTTTTCTGGTTCCTAGGTGTGTGCTGTTGAGAGGAGGATGCAGCTGGTGCTGGAAAGGGTCGCCAGCTGGGCAGACTGGAGAGATTTCCGTTTTTCTTCAAGCATGAGTGTAGCAATCCACTTGCATAGATTATAGGGGCTGGCACCTTCTACGGTGCATGGAGAAGACAAAGTTTCTAGGCTTAACGTTTGGCTGTCAGGTTAGTTGAGTTTCACCTTTGAAACTTCTCTGAGTATCATGTATGCAAGCAATGACTTTGTTGAAGGTTCTGTCTCTACATTTCACACCTCGTGGGGTGTTGATCAGAGTACACTCCTTCATTTGTATCAGGCCTAAGGTGGATCTAAACTTGCCTATGATTGCGAGGTCTACTCCTCCTCTACTGTACCGCAGCTTAGTGTCTTTCGTTCTTTGCATCATGCAGTTTTGTGTCTTACCACAGGTGTTTTCAGATCCTACCCAATTCCTAGGTTGTGGAGGCTGATGTTCCATCCTTTTCTCTACAGCACAAGTTGCTAATCATTCGTTGCTGGAATCGTGTAAAATATATTGCAGAGTCATTTATTGCTGTTTGAGTATAATGGCAATCATTTTTTCAGTATCATGTTATTCATCCTCACACTCCACATTCCTTTGGGTACAGGGTCAGGCAGATTATAGGGGATTCAGGTCTCTCTGTATAGCCTGTCTGACCTACTCGGCTACAAAGAATTGCACCATGGTACCTTCCCGAGTTGCAGGTGTGCAAGGATTTTTAAGGTACTAAATCTTCTCTCTCTTCTCTGGCACTTCATAAGCCATCAGCTATTTCTGGAACACTCGTCCATTCACAGAGGCATCCCTCCCTGTACATAAAGATAGTTGAAAGTCACACACTAATTGTTTCTCATCCTCGCACTCCACGTTTCTCTGCGAACTTTGTCAGGCTGATAATGGATGATTTAGGTTTCTCTGCAGTGTATCTACTCTGTCCAGCTCCCTAAAATCGCCCCATGGTGCCTTCCTGAGGTGCGGCTGTGCATGGATTCTGATGTTACGAACTCTTCTGCCTCTTCTCAGGCTCTCCATCAGCTGTTTAGTAACATTCGTCAGTTCACAGAGCAACCGTCCTTGTACTCGTATATACAGATGGTTCAGTCAGACAATGGTATGGGGTCTGGGGTGAATTTCCCAGATTTTGTAAGGGTTGGAATTCTTCTGAATTCCACTATTTAATCATCAGAATTTAATTCAGCTCATCCTCTGTCCTTGCCTTTCTCGATTAAGGCAAGGGTTCATGAGCATGTCGGTGTGGACGGCAATGAGAGTGAAGATACATATGCAAAATCCGCTTCTTCTTGATGACCCCTGCCAACTACCCCCTTCCTGTTTCCGATATGACACGATACCTGAAATATTATCCTTATTTGTTGGCAGAGCCTGTAGGATGCTGTTGTTAATAATAAATTTAGGGATGTTATTCAGAGGGTAGTAGTGCCGAAGGTTCTCCCCTCCATATCTTAGCGATTGGAAGTGGCTGTTGCCCAGCCACGCATTGGGCACTCATGGCTTAGTCATGGGTTTCCAATGTGTGGTGGGGCTGAACCTTATTGTGATGATTGCCTTGTTCCCCTTACTATTTCGTCACATGCCAGTCCTGTGTCCGAGTCTGGGCGACCTGCGGTGGAGGTTTCTCTTTAGGCATAGCAGGATGAATGGTGCCTACTCTTAGAGGAAACTTTGGCTATCTGATTGATATTTTTTTCTTAAGGAATTGAACTTCTTACATCTTTTATAGTTGACTGATGATATACTTTCTTTGATGCCAGTTTTCATCCTTGTTTGAGGTATCGATTTTGTTTTAGTACACAGGTTTTAACGTTAATTCGCCAAAATATAATTGTTGCAGCGAGACAATTTTTATTTCCAATAATTCAGCTCAATTCCCCTGTCATCTTCAGAAAATTCTTATCCATCTCAGAATATAACTCATCGAAGACTTGGCATTAGTGATGGCACGTTCACTACTAGGGATTTATCGGCAACTAGATGAAAGTGCGTGGAGTGCAAAAAAATAATATGTTAGACATCATCCTTTTAAAATAACTTCTTTACAACAATGATATTTTTAATAATATTGCTATGTGCGGTCATTATTACTCAGATAAGGAGTAATTTCGTGTAAAAAACATATTAAGGCAAATGATTAAATTCTCTTACCCACCTGCGATATAATCCTCAGACATTTATCAATCTGAAGTGTGTAGGGGGCATCATGAGGCACTGGCCAGGCTAGCGAAAGCTGTAGCAAGTTTTCCTTGCCTTGATACAAGGGGGAAGTGCCATCTAGTTTAGCATAGTTCCGGGATGTTATCAGCTGCAGGTTCAGAGGGGTACCAATATGAGCACTCCTGAAATAATCACCAAAATAGTAAAATGTAATAATTCACCCAGACACTTTCCCCACCTAGAAATAAAATGAGGTAGAATATATATAGGCGGAATATTCGGTACTGCGAGAATATGAATAGCATGCCAAATAGAATGGGCTGCATAAATTTTGTACATCACTCAGTCCTCTGGAATCCTGGCGCTTCGTCACATGCGACACCATCTACACGTTTTGGTCCTTCAAATTCAGCTGCAAAGTTGCTTTTCAACTGACTGTTAATGTAAAATTGTTCCACTTGAAATTATTCCACTTGAAATACAGACAAGATACATAAAATCTAGCCTAGACAATTTACCAACCAACAAAGCTCCAGGCCCAGGTGGAATTCCTCCAACTGTTTTGAAAAAATATTTCCCTGAACTTGCCTCTGTTCTGGCTCAATAATTCTGACTAAGCATATGTACTTTTTCATCCCCTAATTCATGGAATGAAGCCAATATCCACCCAATTCCAAAGAAAGGAAGTCCCTCTCACCCCTCTGATTACAGACCGATAGGTGTCACATATTCTCTTGGTAAAGTATTTGAAATTTTAATTAATAAATACAAACTTATACAGTACATCTTGAATCCAACAGCTTCATTCGCAACAGACAATATGGTTTTCGCCACGAAAGATCCACCATTGCCAAACTCAACCTCCTGACTCATACCATCCATCAATCGACCAACATGGAGAAACTCATGCAGTAGCCCTTGATACTTCTAAAGCTTTCGACAGAGTGTAGCACCATTCTCTGCTGTCCAAACTCCCAGGCTGTGGACTAAGTCTTTTGTTCCTCAGCTTTCCTCATATCTCAGCAACAGAAGTATAAGAGTAAAAGTAGACGATGTATATTCCAATCTCCACTCAGTTAATGCTGGCGTGCCACAGGGATCAGTTATGGCACCAACTCTGTTCCTGGTTCATATTAATGATCTCTCATCTGTCACCGACGATCCCATCCATTCATATGCAGATGACTCAACACTTCACATCACTAACTCTCAATTCAGTGCAGCCATCTCCAAAAATCAAGACTTACCTAAAATCAGTGAATGAGGACAAAACAACCTTGTCACATTTAATGCCAGTAAAAACAAATATATACAATTTACTAATCGACAGATATTGCCAGATTCGTATATAACCTTCAATGATACTAATATTCCAGTCTCTAAAAGTATTGAAATTCTCGGTGTCTCACCTAATAATGCCCTCAGCTGGACATCTCATGTCAGATCACTTGCTAAAACCACCTCAAAGAAACTTGAATTATTGTACAGAGTCTCTAATTTCTTCATTAAAGAGCAGCTAGCTATAATTTATAAGAGTCATGTGCGCTATCAGCTTGATTATTGCTCACCCTTGTGGAATGGAAGTCGAGAAGTTGCACTGAAGAAAGCTTCTGGAATTATTAATAACCCTGCTATCATAAACTACCTCCCCTACAGGTAAGAAGGAATCTTGCTTCTCTTGCATTATTTTACAACTATTTTTATGACAAATGCTCAGACGAAGTTGTGATCATTGTGCCACCTCTCCATGCCTTCCCTCATGCTACACGGGCATCTTGTAGCACTCATAACTGGAATGTCATCATCATCATCATCATCATCATCATCATCATCATCATCCGGACGTCTTTTCCTACCCTAGGGCAGGGTGAGTAGTAGCAATGTTCAAACAACCCAAATTTGCCCAATCCAATGGGCCACGCTTCCATTCACTCATCATTCAAGCCCCTGGAATCCTGGGTCTATCGGATACGTCGAAAATATTGACCACGTTCTGTAGCTTCAGATAAATGTATCCGACTGAGTCAATCCAGATGCTGCCACATTAAAAAAGGGTGCCAAATCCCTGATCATGCACATTTCCTCACAACATTCATCCAGCCAGCTCGATCTCTTGTCAGTTCCATAGCCTTACCCTCTTCCAAACCTCTTTTCCTCACACACTCATCCACCACATCTCTCCACCTTCTCCTTGTCCTGCCTCGCCTCCTTCCTCATTCAAATTCGCTCAGATATATCTTTTCAAAACTCTATTGTTATCCATTCTCTCCACATGGCCATACCATCACAGTACACTCTCTTCGATTCTTGTGTCCACTGACTTCCTAACTCCACATTTTTCACGAATCACATTATTTCGTATCATATCCACCCTCTGTACTCCACATACATCCCTCAGCAGTCCCATCTCCACTGCTCTTACTCTCGGCTTTTCATTCTCATGCCACACCATAGTCTCACATCCATGTTAAAGTTGGCACTAACACTCCTCGTGCAGTCGCAACACTCAAGCCTTTGTATCTTATCAAGGCCTTCATTGCACCAGCTACTTTCCTTCCATGAGTCACTCTACTTTCTCCTTTTTTTGCACATTTTCCTCTATTTTCTATCACTGTACCCACGTATTTGAACTCTCTCACCAGTTCCAGTCTCTCTCCGTTCACTATAACATCGCACTGGGAGTCTCCTCTCTCGTAACCATCACTTTACTCTTGTCTACATTTACTCTCAAGGCACGACACGCACAGACCTCAGCAAAACTCAGCACTAGCCTACCAAGTTCTTGTCCGTTATTTACAAGCAGTTCTGGATCATCAGCATACAATAAATTTGAGATATTCCACCCATCACCATTCATTACCAACGCCATACCTCACTTCATTACTCGTGTTTTTTCTTCTCTCATCCATATAATTATATATTGAACAACCATGGCGACATTACACAACCTTGTTGCACACCCACACCGATCGTGAACCATTCACTTAGATGCCCATTAACCCTTATACATACTTCAGTACCATCATAAAAATTCTTGACGGCACCTAGCAGCTTATTATATACACCGTACATGCGCAAAACTTTCCATGATCCGACTCTGTTCACTTTGCCGTATGCTTTTTCCAGATCCATGAATGCCATAAACACCTTATGGTCCTTCTCACAAGCCTTCTCTGCTATCTGCCTCACTGCAAATATTTGCCCCACACATCCTCCGCCACTTCTAAAGCCACCCTGTTCATCGCTCACTAAGACTTCCTGATATCTCTCTTACTTGCTCTATAATAATTCTGCCACATACATTCCCTACCACACTGAATAAACATATGACACGATAATTCTTTCAGTCACTTGGCTCACCTTTATTTTTGTGCAAGGGTACAATCACAGCCTTTTTCCACTCTGCAGGCACAGTTTCACTCATCTATGCCTTCTTACATACCTCCAACAAGCACTTCATTCTACTCTCTCCACTACGCTTAAGCATCTCTGCATACACGTCATCAAGCCCAGCTGCTTCACAGCACTCTTCATCAGTGCGAGTGTCATGTCTCCTGGTACTGCATTGCTTCTCTGCACACCTCCAAAACCAATCATGGCTACAGCTGCTCTGCTCTCTCTGTCCCCATTCATCAGGCTTTCAAAATATTCTTTCCATCTGGTCCTTACTTCATCCTCATGGGTTAATAATCTGTCACCTACATCCTTCACACCATCACATTTCTTTCCACTTTGACTTCTACATTTCTACACCTCTTTCCAAAATAACTTCCTATTTTCAGAGTAGTTTGCATTAATTTTTCTTCCTAGAACATCATTTACCTCCTCCACTTTCCTCTTCACCAGTCTTTTTACGTGCTTCTTGCTCTCAATATAACCAGTTCTTATTTCAACTGAACCCCTGTCACGTAACCACTTTAGCCACTTCTTACTCTTTTCCTTCACCGCTCTCTTAACCTCCTCATCCCACTATGCAGTACCTTTCTTCTTTGTTGTTACTCTTGCCCCACCACACACCGCTTTAGCATTCCTAAATAAGCAGTCTCTAGATTCATTCCACAGGCTGCCAAATCCATTTCATTCCAATTCACTGATTCTAACTCTTCCTCCACTTTGGTCCTGTAATCATCTCCCATTTCTTTGATCATCAGCATCTCAACTTTCAGTCTTTCTCCCTGACTGCTCCTCTCTCTCCTGATCCACCGCATTCCTCTCAGCTTGATCTTGCATACCACAATCATATGCTCTGACAGACCTCGATATCGTCCTCTCACGGCCCTCGTATCAGCAACCATTCCCATCATCGACCTCTCTACGAGCACGTAATCAGTCAGGCTTCATTTAACTTGATCCCCGTTCCCTCAATACCATGTATATTTATGCACATCTTTGTGTTTGAAATACGAGTTACAAATGCACAACTCCTCTCCTGACACATATCCTTTAGTTGCTTTCCATTACCATTTTCTCCTGGTACCCCATAACAACCCATTATGTCATTCTCAGGACCAGTGACTACTCTTTCATTCATATCCCCCATTACTATCACTTTATATCTCCTGGGCATTTCTCCCACTACTTCATCCAGCTCATCCCAAAACTTGTCTTTCTCTCTCTCACTCCTGTCCTCACACTGTGCATATGCTACAATCAGTGCCACTTTCACTTACTCATACTTGAACTTGACATACATACACCTCGAGCTGACACATTTGTTGTCTCTCATTCCACTCTGCCACACTTATTCATCAACAAAGCAACTCCTTCCGTGCATCTTCTTCACCCATTCATTCCCAATCCTACACATTTCACACCCTGCCACTCCTCCACTTCACACCCTTTCATCTTCGTGTCATACAATGCCATCACGGCATATCTCGCACTCTTGAACACATTCACCACTTCCACCCTCTTGCTGTCCTCATTCACACCTCTCAAATTCCACATGGCCCAGTAAATCTGCCCATTTGGTTGGACCCTGGGCAGGTATTGGACCCTCCAAGGCTCTATGAAACAACTGCCATGATTAAGTGATTTTGGATGAGGGAATCTGGGGGGCACTTAACCCTGCCAGAAATCCCGGTTACATGGTTACCACCCAGCGTAGTAAATGGTTTCCTGCGTACAGGAAACCATTTGTCATGTTACTCAGTGCAGAGATCATATGGCATCTCCACACTGAGTGAGTGGATGATCGGCACCCCTCCACCACAAACTGCAATATAGTTGTGTGACTGGAATGTCTCACAGCCATATTGCAGAACTTCTGTCTATCAGAATTCTTTTATTCCCCAAACTGCGTCTCTCTGGAAGGGATTAATGAAACCTGTATCGACTTTTCATCCTCAAAATGTAATCAGTATAATCGTGTTGGGGGATTGTAAGATGATAATATAAGATATACAGTGACCAGATGCAGTATAAAAACATACCTGAACTGTGGCGATTTAGTCCACGGTTTCTTAGTTTAGAAGTTTCTATCATTTTACTACCAAATATTTTCGTGCAAATGGAAAAAATCCATTGTAAACGCATTATACTTTCTCTTTCTAATGCCTGAATGTATTCTAAGTTCATTCTGAACGACATGTAACATATATAGTTCATATAAAAGGGGTGACGGTTCAAATAGCCACTGTGGCCCGTATCGTTGGCTAAGGAAGCTCCTTAACATCTTTTCTTAAGCAATTTATTATGCTTATTACTCCTTAATGTTATACTCCATGTTATATATATCCTCCACTCAGCGCCGTACTCTGCATAAATAAGGTACAACAAGATATTAACCAGCCACATCCAAAAGTTAATCGCTACATATGAGTTGCTAGGGGGCCTTCTTACCCAACAAGAATACGCGCCTGTATCAAACAGAGACATATTGCTTTGGGGAACAGACCAAACCTAAAACTAGCACCTTTTTGCTATTCCGAAAAATTGTATCTCTGTGTTTACCTGCATTATTTTTTTTTTTTTAACTCTCGGAACAGTATGTTAAAGTTTTGAAGACTCAGAGTAATCGACAATAATGTATTTATAATATACTGTGACAAATTACAAAAGAAGAGAAAAAAATCATAAGTTTTGCTTAATTATGGTTATAATTTGTGTTCCTCCAGCTTTATTTGTTCTCAGACTATTGCCATGACTCTTCGTGAGGTCAAAAATACCAAACAAATTATCCTCATACAGAATTATAGTTTGTCTTCTCCGGATAATAAGTAATTGTTTTAAGTAATTACATCACATGGAAGTCACTGCTATAAATGGTCGAGAATAAATACAGTCGACAAAAGCACTAGCCAGACCCCTACGTTCTACTGTTACCTTCAGTCTGGTGACATTTGACATTTCATCCATGCTGTCTCCAAGCAATGTCATTTAGGTCTGGAGAGATTTTTCAAAAAGGTGAGGACGGATTGGGCGTTCATTTACCCCTTCATGACAAGCGATCTGCCTAAAGCCGAAAAATGTCGTCTGAGGAAACATGAATAACGAAACAAATGCATTCGAGAGCCGAATGCTAATCGCTTGTCAAAATATGTCGTTGGATAAGGTTCAAATTACCTACAAAATATATTTAAAGAAAATTCACAAAACTCTACGGGATTCAGTTACCGCGCTTCACAAAAAGCCCGTCCATAATCAAAAACATACGGCAGCTGGCATTCGCCCATTATTGATCAAATCCACACGAAAAGTAATAGGCTTCTGCACATCCAAATAGTTGCTATTTCCCGAAGGTTTGGTGGAAAGTCGTCAACAACTTTTCGAGACATGTTGGGACCAGATACACAAACAGACATACAGACACAGATGCTGGCAAAAATATTATTGCTCCACCTTGCTAAAGGTGGACGATAATGAGGTTTAGGAAACTGACCCTGGTTGATAATTATCGTTATCTATCGGTGGCCGAGTCGGTAGAAAGCTGTTGTTATATCCCATTGCATGCAGGTTCAAAGCCCTGGTGGAGCAGTGAACAGTCTATGGATTTGAATTTCGTTAAAAAGCAGACTTACTGATCTGCTATCAGACACGCTAACATATCAAAATGACAATCTCGCTGATACCAATACACCAGTCCTGTGTGAGACAGCCTTAACATGTTTTAAATATAGATGGTGGATGTTAGCGCCAAAGTGGTGACATGTGAATGTGTATGATACAATACTTAGAGGGAATGCTGGACTTCAAGGAATGTTGTCTGGTGCTTACACCGTGATTCGGATACAATT
Organism: Coenobita brevimanus; assembly: GCF_032717465.1. Lineage (NCBI taxonomy): Eukaryota > Metazoa > Arthropoda > Malacostraca > Decapoda > Coenobitidae > Coenobita > Coenobita brevimanus. Next base: position 13,458,835 of record NC_136986.1, on the reverse strand, counting down.
TTAAAAATCACGATATTATATTATCTTACATTAAACAGTAACGTAAGACGATGTATAATATACAGTAGGTAAAGTAGAACAAACAATACTCGTAAATAATTGATAATACTGATATATGCTTTCTTATCGTTTTCATTTTTTTCATATACAGTACAAGTTATTATTTTTCTACTGCAAATGTATGTGTCAAAAGATTTCAATAAATAAAGGAATCAATTTTATTCATGCAAGCATCACAGTAAATATAATTATATGTTAGTCAACGTATCTCAGAAATATTTAAAAAATTAACATGTCATCACCCATTCCCCCACTAAAACCTTCAAACGATAATATTACAAATGACTAGCGTGGTAAAGCAAATATCCTTACTAGTATGTCTGCAAGAAATGCTATTTTACAAGAAGTCAGCAAGAACATCCCATTACTAGAACTTGACTCAACCCGATATTGCTCCACTTAAAGACTAGATACATACAATCCATCCTAGACAATTTATGAACCAACAAAGCTCCAGGCCCAGATCAAATTCCTCCAATGGTTTTGAAAAAGTGCTCCACAGAACTTGCTTATGTTCAAGCTAAATTATTCAGGCTATGCTTACTTAGTTCTTCATTCCCTAGTTCTTGGACAGAAGCCAATACCAACCTAGTTCTGAAAAAAGGAAGTTCCTCTGACCCCTCTGATTACAGACCAATATATATCACATCTTCTCTTGGTAAAGTATTTAAAATTGCAATGAATAAGCATATAATTAAATATATTGAATTAAACAACAATTCACCCAGGTCTGAGAGACCCGGCCACTTTTTGGTTTAGCAACTTCTAGATGCCAGGGACCCCTGTCCTTTTCAATAGCTTCCTAGGTTTGGGTGCCGATGCTAAGGGTTGTTGTGTTGTTTTCCAGGTCTCCTTCTGTTTTGGTGTATAACACACTAAACTCGTGGTTTGGACTGAGACCAACAAAAACTGGATTAAGGGAGCTGAAATTTACTGTTGTGTGATGCAATTTTTATTACCATTTGCATTGCCCTCACCACACCATGAAGACCTTTCATACCACTAGCTTTGACAGCAATGTGAGCATCATTGTGTCATTTTTAATGGGGTCCATGTAAACAGGAACTGTACTTCGCTGTCAAGATTTTTTTAAAAATTTGCCTAAAATACTTAAAATAAGTTAATTTTAATTTTATATTCATTATTGCATAGTAAATTGAAACAAAAAGGTTGTAGAATGGTCAAGAATTCAAGGATTTTTACGTAAATAGTTGAGCGTGTGTAAGAGTGGGAAATACTGTGAGTGATTGGTTTCCCGTAAGAGTGGGGCTGCGGCAGGGATGTGTGATGTCGCCTTGGTTGTTTAATATTTATATGGATGGTGTTGTAAAGGAGGTGAATGCAAGAGCTTTAGGTGAAGGTCTGTGTCTGGTGAATGTTGATGGTAGAGAGTGGAATCTGAAGCAGCTGCTGTTTGCACATGATACTGCACTGGTGGCTGATTCAGAGGAGAGATTGAGACAGTTGGTAGAGGAGTTTTGAAGTGTGTGTGAAAGGAGGAAATTGAAAGTAAATGAGATTAAGAGTAAAGTGATGAAATGTATGAGGTCGGTAGATGGTAGGAGGATGAATATAGTTTTGAATGGTGAGTTGCTTGAGGAGGTAGAATGTTTTTAGTATTTAGGGTCACATGTTGCTGTGGATGGAAGAATAGATGCAGAAGAGAAGTTTAGAATGAATGAAGTAGGAAAGGTGATGGGAGGAATGAAGAAAGTGTTTATATGTCGTTTGCTTAGAATAGATGTAAAGAGAAGGTCGTATGAGGGTGTTGTGGTACCGACTGCATTATATGGGACTGAAACATGGAATATGGGTGTAGCAGGAAGGAAAAGTTTGAATGTAACGGAGATGAGATGTCTGAGAGGTATGTGTGGAGTGATGTGTATGGATCGAGTGCGAAATGATGAAGTGCGAAGGAGAACTGGAGTTGTTCGGGAGATGGCTGATCGAGTTGAGCAGAGGATGTTGCAATGGTTTGGTCATATGGAGAGAATGGCTGATCGAGTTGAGCAGAGGGTGTTGCGATGGTTTGGGCATATGGACAGAATGGATAATGAGCAATTGGTGAAAAAGATAACTAGATCTGATGTGAGAGGTGTAAGGCAGAGAGGGAGACCACGAATAGGATGGATGGACAGCGTGAAGAGAGCGTTGGATGCGAGAGGGATGTCTGTTGAGCAAGGAAGAGTGGCTGTGCGTGACAGAAATAAATGGAGAGAAATTGTGAATGAATAAATGATGACACAGCCCTGAGGGGATATTCTCCCGCATTTGGTCTGATCAGCTAATCAGGTCAGGTGCGGGTAAGGGGATGGGTCTATTATGACGTGGCAGGGGTAAACCAGCTCTGCTGTCGGGCCCTGCTGCAGATGTCACTGATTGCACGATGTAGTTGACCCTCGTGCGATGTTGTGCGGTGAGGATCTGTCCCTTCTACCCTTTGGGGCTAAGATGCGAATGAATGAGTTTGAGTTGATGAGTAAATTGGGACCTCCCTTTCCTTGGAGGAAGCAGCCTAGGTATATAGATAGATAGATTTTGTGGGTCTGTGAGACCCAGGTGTACTAATGGTGTACAGGCGCAAATAGGTATACTGTTCTCGGGTTATTTAGTGACAGGTAGTATGGTTTTCGCCACGAAAGATCCACTATTGATATACTCAATATCCTGACTCACACCATTTATCAATCAGTTGACCAACATGGAGAAACTGATGACGTAGCCTTTGATATTTCTAAAGCTTTTGACAGAGTGTGGCTCCATTCCCTGCTATCCAGACTTCCTTGCTATGGACTAACATCTTTTGTTCTGATATCCTTATATCTCAGCAACAGAAATATAAGTGTAAAAGTGGATGATGTATATTTAAATATCACTCAGTGACCAACGGCGTGAGACAAGGATCAGTTTTGGCTCAAACCCTATTCGTAATTCAAATTAATGATCTCTTATCTGTCACCCATAATCAGTTCATTTATTCGCTGTTGACTCAACACTTCACAGTTCATTGACACTTAAATACCCATTCACATAGTTTAATATCTATAACTCACAACCATCTCCATAAATGAAGACTTATCTAGGATCACTGAATGGGGACAAAATAACCTTATCTTATTTAATGCTAGTAAAACCAATATACAGTTTACTAACTGACAGATATTCCAAGATCCCTATATTATCTTCAATGCTACTAATATTCCTATCTCCAAAAGTATTGAAATTCTTGGTGTTTCACTTAACAATGTCATCAGCTGGACCTCTCATGTCAGATCACCTGCCAAAACTGCCTCAGAGAAGCTTGGATGGAGTTCGTAGCTTCTTCACTGACGAGCAGTTAGCTATAGTTTATAAGAGTCATGTGTTGAGTACACCGCTTCCCGTCTGATCAGCGAAGTTAAGCAACGTTGGGTCTGGTTAGTACTTGGATGGGTGACCGCCTGGGAACACCAGATGCTGTTGGCATCCCTACGTGTTAAGTGGGGTTGGTGGAGGATTAGTGCCCCTCCCTGTAAAACAATTAACTCTAATCCCTTGACCACCCCGTTTGGGATACATGGCGTCTGGCAATGGATGGATGGATGTGTGCTCTCAGCTGGAATATTGCTCACCCTAGTGGAATGGATGGGGACAGGTTGCACTAAAACAACTAGACAAAATTCGGAACAAAGCTGTTAGAATTACCAATAACCCTGATATTACAAATAAACTTCCTCCCCTAAATATAAAAAGGAATGTTGCATCCCTTCCATTATTTTACAGATGCTTTTATGGCAAATGTTCAGACAAAGTTGCAACCATTGTGTCACTTCTCAATACCTTCCCCTCTGCTACATGGGCATCTGGTAGTGCTCATGATTAGAATGTCACACTGCCATATTGCAGAACTTGCGCCTATCAGAAAATTGTTGTTCCCTAAACTGCATCTCCTTCCAACTCGCTTCCTTGGAGTTGTTTCCCCCAAACTTCAAACTACAGCTGTTCAAGCCCAACTATTAAAAATCTTCGTGAATCGAGGACACCAGTAATTTGGTGTATGGATTTTTTTTTTTAGTCATTTGTTTTTCCTTCCTCTGTTTTGTTATTAAAAAATAAAAATAATAAGTATCACTGTAAGTAAAACCAACTCACTTCATCTTCAGAGCTGCGTTGAGTCCGTCCATAAACTCTACCCCGACCATTATCCTCCCAAGTTCTCTATAGGCACTTGATGCGGAAGTTAAAAAGAACTCCTTGTATGAACCATGAGAAGATTCTATTGTCACCCTGTAACATGTACAAATAAATACTGTTTATTTACTATTAATATTGAGGCCCTTAAAATAACGCAATACCGAAATTAAACTACAAGATACTTTATATATAGTATTTTTTTAACCTTTAAAATTGGCATAAAATTGTCATCTTTGCGTCTCGGATGCTAACTTGTGACAATAAATTAAAACCAAGATAAATTAAAACAAAGATATGCTATGGAAAGAAAGCGAGACGTAGTATTGTCTCTTCCTGCCACTGAGTTTCGTGAAATACGCTAGAAATGAAACAAAAAAAATGGGGTAAGATAAACTGAAAGAGCAGTAGAGTTTTTATTTGGCCTTTATACCGTTTATTACAGCACATTCCTTGCATTATCCTATTGTAGTATAGGAATAATAGTGATAAGGTTACACAACTGTCTGATTATACGATAAGCAATGAACTGAATAATTTCCAATGTGCTACAGGATGTATGGATCTAGTCCATGTATTAAGGTAGACAGTGGAGGAAGCATAAGCGAAAAACTGTACGGCTGTACGGCAGTGATGTCTGTGGAGAGCAATGAATGTGGAAGTGAATAAGGGTACTGGAGCGGTGAGCACAAAAGTAAAGAATAAAAACAGGAAAAAAGTAAAGCCAGAGATAAATATTGAGGGATGGAATAATTCAAATATGATCTCTGAGGATGATGTATTACGTGGTACTTGAGAACACCATTTATTGATTCTTTCATTGTTGCCTACTTGTGAACAATCAGGTCTGAAGGTACTGTATCGAAGGATTTAATAAAACAACAGCTGCTGGGTGAAAACTAACTCACTGTGTGATGTGTTGGTGAATGCGGGGAAAAATAGAACTGAGAGTTTAAGAACTTTGATGCAGTGATAGAGCAGAGATAAATAACCAAAGGGTCCAGCATTAACTTACATTTCAATTTCATCCAGCACCTTTGCATCCAAACATTTGTTCTTCGATATCTCACCTGTCAACTACTTTGACCAGCTCCTCAACTGTCTCTGGTCTGGGTGGCAGCCTTGGGAGGGTGAGGGAAGCGATGAGGCTGGCGCGATATGCTGTGCCCACCACCACACTGAAGAACAACCAAGTGCCGACCAGGATGTGGTTGGACTGGCTGGTTGAGAGGCGTCCGTACAGTCCCTGGCCCAACAGGGTGCCCATAGCCTCCAGCACCACCGACCCAGCACTCAGCACTCCATGCCGCGTTTGCCACGTTTTTCTCCTCGTAATCTGTAAAGCATATATATATATATATATATATATATATATATATATATATATATATATATATATATATATATATATATATATATATATAACGATATGAGTCCATAGCTGTTTCTTTATTGTGTCATAAGGGTGAGCAATGATGTTTTTCGGACAGTGGAATGGTTTTGATAATACCAGCCATGAAAGAAAGTACAGCTCCACACATCTGCTGCCGTCAGGAATACACAGTTCTAATGAGGTCATTCGCGCTATTTTTTTGCGGAGCTGCTTGATATGTCCACTTTCGTTAGGTAATTTTGATCTTTGTCTGTTTTTCCTAATGTAATTTTTCGGTTAAAAATAGCACGCTCTAAAACATTGAAAGTGTCATGGAATAATCGGATATTGATTATAGTGACGGTATCATGTATCTTTCTTTTTTTTTTTTCTTAAGTTCATTAGGAATGGCTAAAGTTATTTCTTCGTCAAAAAAGGCAGACCAAAACAAAACTGTATGAAAGCAGAATTAATTAACAATTCCATGCTGTGGTTTCAAGATATCAGCAAGTGTGAAGTTGTCTTCCACTTACATGACATTGGTGGCTGTAGTGGAGGCTAGGAGTGAGAAGTAACAATCCGAACCCATTCTTTACTCATCTATACCAGAAATATGTGGGCTATTCCAGAAAAGTGTTTTAGGATATGTTGTATAAAAGCAGCAATACACAGTCTATTCTTTAATTTCTTATTACATGAATCTAACATTATCCAAGAAGAGTCGTTGTACTTTTAGCTTTAAACAAATATTTTTCCATTATACAGTATTTCTTTATCGCTCACTCTGACTTTCACCTGTGAATCTAATGTTAAAGAATACTTCAACCTATCGTCTGGAGTTAACTGGAAAAGATAAGAGAATTAACCTGACCAAGGGAGTGTTTGTGGTACGGGAATAGGCAATTGTCTCCACTGACACATTCACCTAAATAAAAAATATCATATAATGTTGGCTCATGTTATATAAAAGGAAAGAACAAGATAACGCGACCAAGAGAGAGTTAAACGCATCATTGTCCTCCGTGGGCATAAAACAATAAAGAACAATGGCAAGACACATTTGGCACCAAACGGGACTTCACTAATATGAAGAACCATTTTGCGCTTCGTGATTTTTTTTTTTTTATGCGAGGAAGAAGGAACCAAAGGCTGAGCCCGCAATAACATTTCACTCCAAGAAAAAACAAAACCAATACAAAAGAGAGCCAAATTAAACATCCGTTCATTTCGAGATCCCTGGACACATTGCGTTTGAAAGACTGAAGATCATAAGAAGTAGGAAATACAGACAGAGGGAGACAGTTCCAGAGTTGAACGTTTTGCGTAAATGAAGGAGTGGGAGTAACGGTTAACTCTTCATTAGAGAGTTGGACATAAAAGGGATGAGAGTTTGTTGCTAGACAGGTGCTACACACTCGTCGTAGAGGTGGAAGGATGCAAGCAGACAGTTCAGAGGAGCAGTGACCATTGCAGTAGCGATAGAAAAGAGGCAACAGTGCAGCGAAAAGACAGAGGTTGAAGGGAGCCAGTAAGAGGAGGAGAGATCATGAGACGAAAAGCCTTTGACTCGACCCTACTGAGAACAGCTACATGTGGGGAGCCTCCCCACACATGAGAGTTGTACTCTAAAACCAGTGTATAAAGTCAACACTGTGCAGGGGTAAAAAAGGCACAGAGTCGGCTTTGCACACCTAATCTCTTAGAAGCAGTTTTTACAAGAGATGTAATATGATCTTTCCAAGATAAGTCCCGAGTGAATGAATCCACAACCATGTTCAAGGGTGATGCAGGATTAAGCTGGATGTTATTAAGCATTAGTGGATACTCCTGTGGAAGATTTTGACTGGTTGAAAGATGTAAAAACTGAGTTATTGATGCATTAAAAACAACATGATTATTTTTAACTCAGTCAGAGATACGAGCCAAGTCAGACATTAGTTGTGCCATGGCCTCATCCCTTGTTTCTTGAATTAACTGTTGAGATGGACATTGCAGGAACCAAATGGAAAGGTGAAGGGTTGAATCATCAGCGTACGAGTGGATAGGGTTAGATATACAGCTTAGATCAATAATGAATAAAAGAAAGGGAGTTGGTGATATGAGAGAGCCCTGAGGAACACCACTGTTGATAGATCTGGGAGAAGAACGATGGCCATCTACAGCAGCAGCTATAGAACGACCAGAAAAGAATCTATAGATGAGGGCACAGATAGAAGGACTGAAAGCGTAAGAGGGCAGTTTGGAATTTAAAGATTTATGCAAGACTCGATCGAAAGCGTTTGAGATATCAAGTGCAATGACAAGGCTTTCGCCAAAGTCCCGAAAGGAGGATGACCAGGAGTCTGATAGTTAGGTGAGAAGATCGCCAGTGGAGCGTCCCTGACGGAACCCATACTGACGACCAAAAAGAAGGTTGGGATAAGAAAGATACTTTTAAATTTTTCTATTAAGAATAGACTCGAAAAGTTTTGAGACTCAGGATGTTAAAGCAATTGGACAATAGTTAGAGGGTTGGGAATGGTCATCCTTCTTTGGGACTGGCTGAATGAGAGCAAACTTCAGCAAGAAGGAAAGGTACAAGTTGAAAGACAAAGGCGAAAGAGTTTACCTAGGCATGGCGTAAGCACAGAAGCACAGTTCTTCAGGACAATGGGAGGGACTCCATCAGGCCCATATGCCTTGTTAGCACTGAGGCCAATGATGGCAGAAAATACATCACCTGAAGACATTTTAATTTCAGCCATGAGGAAGCCAGAGGGGGGAAGTGACGGAGGAACAGCACCGGAATCGTCTAAGGTGGAACTGGAGGAGAAAGTCTGAGTGAAGAGATCTGCTTTATCAGTAGAAGAAATAGCTACTACAGAGCCATCAGAGTAGAAAAGAAGAGGGAGGATGATGAGGTAAAGTTGTCAGAAAGGTTTTTGGCAAGGTGCCAGAAGGAGCAGGAAGAATTTGAGCTGGAGAGTTGAGAGCATTTAGTACAGATGAAATTATTATTAGCAGAGTGAAGAACAGACTTAGCACAATTCCGGGCAGAAACATAAAAAAAGATATGATTCAGGGGTGGGTTGGCTTCAGTACCTATTATAGGCCCTTTCCTTGTTGTGGGCAGGATTAGAACAAGCGTGATTAAACCAAGGCCTTCTTGCATTAGTCAAAGGATATGAGAAAGAAAGGTATGCTTCCATGCCCGAGAGAATAATCTCTGTAATGCGCAAGGAACACTCAGATTGCTCCCGGTCATGGAAGCAATAATCATGAGAGGGAAAATCAAAGAAGGACTGCCTGAGGGCCTCCCAATCCACAGCTCCAAAGTGCCACAGACGACATATCTTTGGAGGGTCCTCAGGCCGTACAGAAGCAATAGGACAGGTTAAGGTAATAACGTTATGATCGGAGGAGCCCAATGGAGAGAAAAGATTAACAGTGTCAGCAGAGGTATTAGTTGCAAGGAGGAGGTCAAGAATTTTGGAGCTCTCTCCAATGCGGTCAGGGATACGGGTAGGGTGCTGCACAAGCTGCTCTAGGTCATTGAGAGAAAAGATGTAGGCTTGTTCACCAGGTAGATCAGTGAAAGGAGAGGAGAGCCAAAGGTGGTGGTAAACATTGAAATCTCCTAGAATGAATATTTCAGAGAAAGGAGAGATGGATAGAATGTGTTTCATCATAGAGGAAAGATGGTCTTAGAAATTTTGATAGTCAGTAGAATCAGGAGATAAGTAAACAGGGCAGATATATTTAGTCAGAGAATGACAGGATAGCCGAAGCCAGAGAGTAGAGAATTCAGAAGAATCAAGTTGAGGAACACGAGAGCAAGATAGGTCATTGCGTACATATACACAACAGCCACCTTTGGGTTTGAAATGAGTATAGAGAAAGTAGGAGGATACAGAAAAGGGTTTGCTGTTAGTTGCCTCAGTCAGCTGAGCCTTTGTTAAGAAGAGAAGGTAAGGTTTAGAGGAGGAGAGGTGGTGTTCAACAGAAAGTTAGAGAAAAGGCCGTGAATGTTGCAGAAATGAAGAAGTGAGTTAGACTGGTTCCAGGCATATTGAGTCATCACCGGGAAAGGGGCAGATGGTGGGGGCATTTATGGTCCCCCACCCCCTGGAGACTCCGAGGCATGGTTGTGGTACGCCATTTTTCATTAATTTCAAAAAGGTAGTGTAGTGTAGTGTGTAGTGCGTGTAGACTGATGTTGACATTAGAGAAACTTGTACTGGAGAGCATGCTGGCCTACTCCATGTGTAACTGAAACACTGAAAAAGTTCAGCAGGGGGGGATGGTCAGGAATTAGTCACGAGGGCTGGTGAAATGGAAGCTCCAGCTCTCCGTGTCATCAGCTTTCCATCCACCTTGGGAGTTCTGCCCTGCTCGACTGGTGCTACAGTTTACTCCTAGAAAGTAAAGCACATTTGTGTAAAAATCCTGAAGGAGCTAAACAGAAGCACCTGCGCTGTGAAAATATATTTACGTGTGGGACTAACACTGGAAGACGGCCCTGGGCTGCTAATGAGAATGTCCCATGTCTAATTTAATTATGATTATAAACAACAGCAACAACAACAACAATAATAATATTAATAATAATAATGATAATAATAATAATAAGGAACCGTTTTCTGCTGCCTGTTATTAATAATACTGGATGTGCCCGTGACTGACCACTTGCATGTTTACCTTGACAAGTGTGAAGCAGACAGTCAGCGTACAAGCCAAGACACCGATCCACACTTGGCCACCCAAAGGGTAGTAGAAGCTCAGCCAACTGGGTGTTATGACCGGCGTGGCCATGGCGAATTTAACAGTAGTTTGATCATAGGAAAAAGTCAAATCCCATCTGGAAACATCGTTAGAAATAAAGAGGCTACGTTTGTAGATGTTATAGCCATTTGTTACATCTAACCATAGGAAAGGATTTGTTCTCAAACAATAATAATAATAATAATAATAATAATAATAATAATTAATAGTAGTAATAATAATTTAACAATAATGATAAAAATAATAATTATAATATCAATAATAACAATAATAATAATTATGAATGAAAGCATTCGGAATCCGAAAGCTAATCGCCCGCCAGAATATGCTGTTGGCCATGTCCAAGATTTTGGTCATATCCTGATATGCTGAAGGTTGCATGTTGATTTCTTAAGCCGTTTATGAGATATAATTGTGTCACAGGCGTTCTATAAATAATGCCTGTTTTTTTACAGCAATGTTTCTGACCTAAACCTTGACTCCGAGTGCCCATTTTCGAACTCACCAAGATTTTGGCCATATTTTGATACCCTGAAGGATTCATGTTGATAGCTCACGCCATTCATGAGATATAATGGTACAAAAGGCAGGCAATAAAAAGTAGTTGACATTTGGCAGCCATTTTGGTGACCTTGACCTTGACACCAAGTGCCCACTTTTGCACCTGGACAAGATTTTGGCCATACCTTGATGCTCTGAAGGATTCACTTGATAGCTCAAGCAGTTCATGAGATATAATGGGAACACACACACACACACACACACACACACACACACACACACACTGAGACAGCTAAAAACATTATGGCTCTGCCTTATAAGATGAGTGATAACCAGAGACCATCAGTTACACCCTCTCGAGCCGATACATATCTAGCGCAGCTTGCAATATGATCTTGCCCTTGACCTACTTTCAACAATTTCGAATTCGTAGATTTTCATCCCTTCTACATCTGTAAATTTTTTTGATGATATATTGAACGTTTGCAAAGTTATCATGGTAACAGACACACAGATCTCAACCTACTTTCACCAATTTCGAATTTGTAGAGGATTTTCATCCCTACTACATACCTGTAAAATTCCGTAATGATAACTTGAGCAGTTGGGAAGTTATCGTGTTAACCCGCCCCGTCCCATCGACGTATGGGTACGTTGCAACGATTTGCATTTGCCAGTCCCGGCGACGTACCTGTACGTCGTGCAATTACAAAGTGCATAATTTCGACAATTTTGAAATTTCGCGCTTGATTTGCGGTACGTATCCTCGCATGACCTTCCCCTACCTGCCACCAGGCGGGGACACTCGGCGACCCAGCGCGACCCGCGCTAACCCGCCACTCGTCCACTCACCTGGTAGCAATGGTCCTGCTTAGACATGGCTAAGAGAGGTCTCTCAGAGGGCGAAATTCAAGCCGCCCTGGACGCCTTTACAGGCGACAGTGATTCCCCACTAGATGACGAGGATGTGGATAAAGATTATGTGCAGCCACAGGAGGAAGAAACCACCAGCAGTGATGAGGAAGTTCCGTCTCCCAGGAAGCGGCAGTACGTGACTTACCGTGCTGCTAGAGAGGGGCAGCAGGCCAAGAAGCCACGTGCAGCATCCTATGCCTATCCCCAACGTGATTTGGAACCAGATTTCGATGACGAGGACGAGGACGAGGACGGAGTCGTGGGACGTGCTGCCACGTGGTATGGATGTGAGGTAATCACTCATCGTGGCCCAGAGCGCACACCACGTCGGACGAGCAGGTATGGGCCTAGCATTTTGTTTGGGGAGTTAGGAAGTGCTGTGGAGGGAGTGGGGAGTGAAAGGGAAAGTGCAGGGAGGATTAGAGAAAGTGAGAGTGACGTGAGTGAGTCATTGCTTTCCCTAGGTAGTGTGAGGTGGCGTAGTGTATCACGTAGGCGAGTGCGGGTGCGTCCTGTATCACGTGGGGTTGTGAGGGAGGGGCAAGGTGGGGAGGAACCACTCCCAAGCACGTCTTATGCTCCCCAATATCCCCTAACACGTGGTCGAGCTAGGGTGCATGAGAAAGCACGTGGTGTTGTCATGGAGGGGGAAGGTGGGGAGGAACCACTCCCCAGCACATCTTCTGCTCCCCAATATTCCACTACTTCATCCCCTCAGCCCCCTAATGTTCCTTAAGGCCGTAAGTGTATGGGAAAGGGAAAGGGTAAAGGCAGAGGGAAGAGGAGTGACAGTGGGGAAGCCCTCCGCACTCCTTCTCCCCCACCTCCCCCACCAAGATCTCCTCCCCACCCAGACGAAGGCGGTGATGGGGATGATGGGGACAAGGGATTTGTGGGATGGAATTGGGAGGATGGGAGTGATTTTTCTCCCCTCATTCACCCCTTCACTGAGCAGGGGCGCTCTGGCTGCATTGCTCCAGGAATTCACCGTAATTCCACCAGGTTGGATTTTTTCCTCCTGTTTTTTAGTGAGGCATTTGTGGAGCAGATTGTATACCAAACCAACCTGTTTGCAAGCACCCAGCGCCTTGAGAGTGAAAGATTGGGAACAAGGAGTAGGCATTCTATCATATATGATTACCCTGTCTCCCTTTCAGAAATGTTCCTATTTTTTGCCCTGGTCCTTTTGATGGGTATTATACGAAAGAACAGAATTCCTGCTTACTGGACTTGGGACCCTGTTATGTTTACCCCAATATTTGGGCAAGTGATGAGCTGTAATCGGTTTCAACAAATTCTAAGTCGCCTCCATTTCTATGATGCTCTTGATCCTGCAAATGCGAACGACACTGATAAAATGAGGCGAATTAGGTTGGTCTTTGATCACCTGAGGCAAACCTTTCGTTCCTCATTCTATCCCTATAGAGACCTCGTCATAGACGAGAGTCTCGTGTTGTGGCAAGGCAATATTTCATTTAGGCAGTATATACCCAGCAAAAGGCACCGTTTTGGGTTCAAGATCTTTGTTATGTGCGACTGTAGGACTGGATACGTGCAAGACATAGTCTTGTACACCGGTGCACAGACAGACATAATAGAAGATTGAAGTATTGGACTGTCGGGAGCAGTGGTAAAGACGATGATAGAAGACTACCTTCATCGTGGTCAGGTCCTCTACCTGGACAATTGGTACACTAGCCCTCTTCTCGCTCGTTATCTTCACACACATGAAACGGGAGTCTGTGGAACCGTGAAGGTGAACCAGCGTCACATGGCCAAGGTAGGGCGGAAACATGCAAAGAATGAGGTTGTCTTCTTCAAAGCCAACAACATCCTTGCAACTGTGTGGAACCACAATAGAGAAGTAAGCCTATTGTCAACGGTTCACCGCCCCTTGATGCACCGTACTGATTCAGTTGATTACCGTAGCGAGAACAGGCATCATGTTTGGAAACCTGAGTGTGTCATGGACTATAACATAAACATGCGCCTCGTGGACCAGTCAGACTCCATGATATCGACGGTAGAGTGTGCCAGGACCACGATGAAGTGGTATAAGAAACTGTCCTTTCACTTGCTAGACATCACAGCTCTGAATTGCCACCACCTTCATGCCATGACAGCAGGAGTTCAGGAAACCTTTGAAGGGTTTGTGAGGGAGCTCACAAGAGAGATGTTTGCACGGTATGCTGTAGAAAGGCCCCAACATCGCACCCGCACTGCCCTTATTGCACAAACTCTCCTGAGAATATACGGCCGCCATTTCCCCACTCCTATCCCTCCCCAGCCAAACAGACCTAGGCCCCAACGCAGGTGTCACGTTTGTAGCAATTCCCGGGTGAGACTCACGACACAGAGGAAGGACACCCGCTATGAGTGCGTGGAGTGTGACGTGGGTCTCTGTATTCACCCATGTTACAGCAAATATCACACGTTCATGCAATTCTGATATGGTGTGAATGCGACAGGACGCTGAAACTATGAAGTAAATGCGACAGGCAGACATTCAGTGAAATTATCAGTCATATTGATCTCCAAATATTAGCATAAAGTGCATACGGGTATAACATAAGTGCAAAAATTGTATGTAAGTGTATAAATATGCTGTAAGTGGAAACATACATAGCGAGGGTTTTATGATGCGATATTCTGTCGCTCAGTGCAATAAATACGGCCCATAATTATATAATTATTATTATTGGAAATGCTTACAGGTATAAGTTCAAATTATTGTAAGTGCTGAAATATATTCTAAGTCAAATATTCATAGCGTGTGTATGTATAGAGATGCGATATCCTGACGCTCAGTTGAATAAATCAGGCCCGTAATAGTGAAAATATAAGTCAACAAGTGGTAAAGTGTGTAATATATGTGAAGAATTAGTATATAAGTGTGTGAGTATTATGTTTGTTGAAACATTCATTGCGAGGGTATTCTCATGCTCACTTGAATGAATAATGCCAGTAAGTATGTACAGTGCAGTATAGGGTTGTAAACGTCTGTAATGTAAGTGGGAAATTATAATTGGAGTGAATAAATAAAGTAGAAGATGAAACACGAGTGTTTGAGATCGTGGTTGCTACGTGAATATGCGCTAGCATATCGCTAAATGCCCTCGTAATGAATGAAAATAATTGAAAACATTTACAATGGTGGAGGAAAAGTTCTGTGTAAATGGAAAAATAATAGGAAAGTGATAAAACAATTGGGTATGTTGAAATACGAGTCATAGCGAGTGCGCTTACTTAGCTGATGTGTGCTAAACTTATGCTGCATGTCATCATAATGAATGAAAACATCTGAAAACACTTACAAACAGTTGTAATTGGTAAAATGTCATTGAAACAGAAGTATACAAGTATAAAAAATGATATGTTGACTGATACAAGAAACTTAGCATATAGCATGTTATGACTTGGACCTAACTCGCTATGGTCACGCGATGGTACAATGCTTATTTTTCATATATATGTGTCTGAAATCCATTATATTGTTACTGTTATTGTTTATTAGTTCAAATTCAATAAATATAGAGGTGTTGTGTGTTGTTTCTCCCAGTATTCCTTACCACAGAAAACGTGAGCGCCTGGCACGTCCATTACAGAATACGCTACCTGGCTCGGGGGACCTCACCTGTTCTGACCACTTATAGACCGCGGTAAGCCCTTTCTTGGTGATTTTCCTTCGTTTCTCAACCTAAGCGGAAGTTTGAGCCAAAAAAAAATTTTTCCAAAAAGGCTCGGGACTGGGGAATGTCGGAGGGGCGGAAAACCTCGGGACGTGACGGGTTAACTGACACACATACCTCCAACTTTCACCAGTTTCAGACTTGTAGATTTTCATCCCTGCTACACATTTGTAAAATTTTGTGATGATATCTTGAGTGGTTGCGAATTTATCATGGAAACAGACACACACAGCTTGACCTACTTTCACTAATTTCGAACTTGCGATCGATTTTTTATCTGCTACAGACCTGAAAATTTTGTAATGATATCTTGAGCAGGTGCGAAGTTATCGTGCCAATAGAAACAGACAGACGGACAGTAAGATGGACAGACTGAAAACAATACCAGATCCGCTATCACAGAAAATAATAATAATAATAATAATAATAATAATATTACAGCTGAAACCGAAGTCCCATCTGGAAACAGTATCGGAATATTACAGATTTGTTATATTTTCAGCTTCATAATCTTCCCATAGTTCCATGCATACCCTCCAGATCATTTCCTTTCCCATCGACCATTGTCAGACTACAAGATGCCATGGTATATTATTAACAACTCCATCATCATCTTCCCATCTATCTATCCTTCCCAGTTCTGTTTATTATGTTGGGAAGACAAAAATAGCCAAGAATTATACGCAGAAAATATACTTTTATCGTAGATGAATATATAGTCCTTCTTGGACTGAAAAGAGACTCTTTTCAAACGATGAATTAACCGGGCCTGTTTCTAACCCCTTCATTATGGAATGGACTTTCTTAGGCTTACTAAAGTTGGTTAGTAACATAAGTTAACCAAAAGAATTGTCATTATTGTGAACAAGCAAAAGTTTATATGTGCAGAATGCAGTTCCACATTTGTAGGCAGTCAATAGAAGAATGCTTTTGACTTTTGTACACTGACAGGTTCATTTTCTAGTTACCCCACTTTAGCATGTAAAACAAGATTTAAAAATTATTTTCCTCATCACTTACGTCATCTATAATTAATAAGACATTAGGCAATTTCAAACTAGATCGGTTACCTCTATGTTTTGACAATGTAGAGCTTTTCTTTGCTGCATAAAACTATCTGCAGTTAAACCGGATTATCAATAACAACAGTGAACACTGCAAAGGTTACCCTTAGCTTATAATCTTACTTCTCAAGTTCTTGTGGAATAACACCATATATCACTGTTGCCATGAATGATTTACGAATCTGCACCTGATCTGTCACCTGTAAGTAAATATAACATTAAAATATAGAAATGAAAACCCCAGTTGAAATATATATTTTCTCGTGTGTAATTTTTACCATTAACTCTTTCAGGGAAGTGTTTCGAAATAAAAGTTATGATGTAGCATTTCTTAAAACTTACCAGCAAAATGCCCTTCCTAATTTGAAAGAAACGGATAGTTTTAGTGCATAATTAAGTAAGAGCCAAAGTCTCCAAATATAATAATGTATTGTTCTTCCCAGGAAGAACTAAAAAAAATCGTCACTTTTATTTCGAGATGTTTGGATTGAACACAGTTTAAAAGTTTGGAGGTTATAGGTAGATTGGAATACGGAATGATGACGGCTCTTTGTTTGATCATTTGTATAAATATGGACTGAGAATACTCGGTAACTCTTGCAAGAAAGAGATGGACAGGAAAAGGGACTAGGGTTCACTGCTGGGTGGATGCTAGCCTACATGGCTTCTGTTACTGGGGAGGGACAGAGGCATTCACTTCAGAAGAGTAATGATCTTTGAAATGTCAGTAAAATGTGGAAGGATATGCAACGCTTCTGTGAAATGCGAGAAGCACGATGCCACAAAGAAGCATGGGGATGACTGGAAGTTTTTTCTTAACCTCCACTGTGTTTAAAATAAGAGAGAGAGAGAGAGAGAGAGAGAGAGACCTCCTTAGAGTCAAAATTATCCCTTGAATAAAGCCAGCAAACTGTCAAAGAAAAATGGACGAGCTACGGCAATTTCATTTTAATTTTCTAGTTTGACCAGTTAGTGAAAAGAACAGAATGAAACATAAATTACTGCTTTCGGTACCAAACTTTTTGAAAAAAAATAATAACATCCTGTAAATAATGAGATATATATCAAAACAGAGCTATGAGTCGAAACACATCAGTGCATATCAAATCAAGAAAAAATTACGTTACTCACAAACAGCGGTGCACTATGGTTGAATTATCTATGTACATACTGAAGGTTTAAAAAAGACACCAAATAGCATATCCCTGGGGTTTATCATGCAGTTTTAGGAGGCACTGATGAGACCAATGCCAGCGACGGTTTGTACTGTAAGTTTCATTGATCGACATCGATCCATCACTAAGGGCAGTGGAGAGGTTAAATTACTGTTTCAGTATGACTGCACGTTTCATCTAGGGTGATACTGTAGAACACCGATGTGCTCGAGCTGAATCGAGTTTGAATAACACCTTAAAAGAGATGACGTCTTATTTGATATTAGGTTTCCGGCATTAGCAGCCAGAATGAGATCAAGTCCAACCCCTTGCAGTGAATACTTTCTAATTTTAATTTTCTGAAAAAGTAAAAATTAAGTTTGTGTAGACACTGCATTTTAAATAATCGCTAACATATCACATAAGAAAGTGAGTGGGCTATTAAATACTGCAAAACGATGCTGTTATATTCGGATGTAATATTCATAACTCCTCAGCAACAGCAACAGATAGTAACAGCAAAAGCCTGAATGTATACGAGTATTTCATTGTCACCTCGTTCCAGTTGCGTGATGGAAGGACACGGAAGTCAAAATTCAAGGCCTGTCCTACCGCAACCAGCTGGTTGTAGTCAGTGCCTGAGTACCTGGTGGTGTTGCCCTCGATGGACTCTTGCCAGTTGGGTTCATATGTAAACGCCGTCACGTTTATCGTCGCGCCATGGAAACTGCCAAAAATAATGCAATATGCTAAATATAAGGAAGTTGCAGTGCAACATTAGGGTGGAAGTGACTTTATTTTCATACTGTGATAATCCTGTAGGCATAATGGCTATTCCGTATTATTCAAAGTAAGGAAAGGTAATCCATGACAAATTTTTATTATTGTTTACTACTGGATTACTAATATTTCATTTAAGTAATTGTTTATCGGCTCGATGTTCTCTTTGATTACATTGTCTATAACATGTATACTGTCAGCTACAAGGTATACAGTACCTGTTTTACACTAATCTGCATTAGGTTTTCAAATACCTCAGATGCAGAAAAATTCAAAGCTATGTACCTATTTCATTTCCGTAACACTTTATCATGACTAGCACAATATTCTAGTGTTAGTCTCTTGCTATACCCATTCAAGATGAAGAGATGACAGTTTTAAGCCAAATCTGAATAAATGAGTATAGTCCAATCTATACTCGTGAGTAATTTGGATATACTACTTATATTTTTCCAGTATTCTAATGCCCAGTAATTTCAACAGAGTACATAAGATACTTCAGTTCTGAAATGGTCAATAATTTATACACATTACTTGGTGTATTTCTCCGGGAAAAGGGTGGGAGGTGTGAGATAGAGTAGACCTGATGTGGGGGTCCAGGAAGCCACTTGCAGCACCCGGGCACCGTCAGGACTGTACGGCAAGTGAATCAACATGCTGTACCTGCACAATACGTTTATAGCTTTCAGAATAAATTATCTTAATCCCTCTAACACTACAAGGGTATAATTTATCTTTTCCTGTAGCTCATGAACGGAGAGTTTCATGTAGTCTTTGGAAGAACTCTTGTGGTGAAAGTTGTATCTAATTGAGGCAATAATTTAACCCCTTCGTTAAGGAAAGCTATAACTAACCCGTCAGTCTGAAAATTGTTTCCTGAGTGAAATATTTAGGCGGTAGGAGGAATGAACGAATATATATATATATATATATATATATATATATATATATATATATATATACCTAGGCTGCTTCCCCCAAGGAAAAGGAGGTAGTCGAGACAGGACGACACACTCCCAATTTACTCATATATATATATATATATATTATCCAGTCCTACATTCCCCATGAGGAGCGTAGGAGCCCGGGGCTAGGCAATATATATATATATATATATATATATATATATATATATACCTAGGCTGCTTCCCCCAAGGAAAGGGAGGTAGCCGAGACAGGACGACACACTCCCAATTTACTCATCCACTCAAACACATCCATTCGCATCTTAGCCCCAAAGGGGAGATGGGACAGATCCTCACCCGCACCACACCGCGCAAGAGTCAACTGCGCAGTGCAATCAGTGACATCCGCAGCAGGGTCCGACAGCAGAGCTGGTTTACCCCTGCCACGTCGTAATAGACCCATCCCCTTACACGCACCTGACCTGATCAGCTGATCAGACCAAATGTGGGAGAATATCCCCTCAGGGCTGCATCATCATTTATTGATTCACAATTTCTCTCCATTTACTTCTGTCACGCACAGCCACTCTTCCTTGCTCAAACGACATCCCTCTCGCATCCAAAGCTCTCTTCACACTGTCCATCCATCCTATTCGTGGTCTCCCTCTCAACCTTACAGCTCTCACATCAGATTCTAATTATCTTGTTCACTAATTGCTCATTATCCATTCTCTCCATATGCCCAAATCATCACAACACCCTCTGCTCAACTGAATCAGCAATCTCCCAAACAACTCCAGTTCTCCTTCGCACTTCATCATTTCTCACTCAATCCTTGCGCATCACTCCACACATACTGCTCAGACACCTCATCTCCATTACATTCAAACTTTTCCTCTCTACTGCACCCATATTCCACGTTTCAGCCCCATATAATGCAGTCGGTACCACAACACCCTCATACAGCCTTCTTTTTACGTCCATTCTATGCAAACGACATTTAAACACTTTTTTCATTTCTCGCAGCACCTTTCCTACTTCATTCATTCTAAACTTCACTTCTGCATCTATTCTTCCATCCACAGCATCATGTGACCCTAAGTACATAAAACACTCTAGCTCCTCAAGCAGCTCACCATTCAAAACTATATTCATCCTCCTACAATCTACCGACCTTGTACACTTCATCACTTTACTCTTATTCTCATTTACTTTCAATTTCCTCCTTTCACACACCCTTCCAACCTCCTCTACGAACTGTCTCAATCTCCCCTTTGAATCAGCCACCAGTGCAGAATCATGTGCAAATTGCAGCTGCTTCAGATTCCACTCTCTACCATCAACAGTCACCAGACTCAGACATCCACCTAATACTCTTGCAGTCAACTCCCTTACAACACCATCCATATAAATATTCAACAACCAAGGCGACATCACACATCCCTGCAGCAGCCCCACCCTCACGGGAAACCAATCACTCACAGCATTTCCCACTCTTACACACGCTGTACTATTTAAATAAAAACTTCACCCCTTTTAGTAACCTACCAAAAAGTCCATACAATCTTAAAACAGTCCACAAAGCCTCCCTTTCAATTCTATCATACACTTTTTCTCTATATCCATGAATGCCGAAAACACATCCTTGCCTTTCGCTAAATACTTTTCGCACACTTGTCTCACAGCAAACACCTGACCCATGCATCCCCTCCCTCTCGTAAAGCCACACAGCTCATCACCAAACACTCCCTCTGTACCCTCTCTAACTCTCTTAATTAAGACCTACAACACTCAACAGACTTATACCCCTGAAGCTAGTACATTCATAATTATCACCCTCGCTTTTATACAACGGGACCACACAAGTACTTGCCCAGTCAACTGGCACCATACCTTTCACAAAGGACACATTCAACAATCTTACTAACCAGTCAACAATAGTTGCTCCACCACCCTTCAGGCATTCCACAGCACACCCATCCATACCTACAGTTTTCCCTTTTTTCATCACCTTTACTGCCTCCTGCACTTATTCCTTCGTGATCAAAAAATCATTCAACTCTCCCAACACATTTATTCCTTGCACCCTTCCATCTGCCACAATCTCACCCACCCTTTCCTCCTCTACATTTAACAAATTTTTAAAATACTCTGCCCATCTCTTCCTTACTGCATCCATCTCAGTTAACATCCTTCCATCCTCTGCTTTTACTTGCTTTTCCTTCCCAGACTCTCCCTGTCACACCCTTTGCACCTCCTTCCAAAAAGATTTTCTTATTCTCTTGAAAATTCTCAGTCAACCGTCTACCCTACCTCCCATCTGCAGCCACTTTAGCATCACGCACAGCCCTTCTTACTCTATTCATCCTTTCCTTATACCTCTCATACGACACCTCATCCTTTCTCTGAAACCGCACTTCATATGGACGTCTCTTCTCAGCCACAGCCATACTTACTTTCTCCCACCACGATTCACTTCCTTTTCTTACACCACCACCCACACGTCTCACACCACACATCTCTTCCGGATGCCCCACGACAGACTCTTTAACAACGACCATTCCTCCTCCACACTGCCATTTTCCTGATCTTTCACTGCATTCCATTCATCTCTCAGTTTCTCCTGATACTCTCTCATTTTCTCTCTTTTATCCAACTCTCTCTCTCTCTCTCTCTCTCTCTCTCTATACATATACATATTGTCACTGGTGTAGTTACCCAAGTAGCAAATGGGTGAAATAGAAGATAAGGTGATAACGTAAGGAGACGGGCAAGCCGCCAAGATCGATAAATCTTCTTATCAGTTTTGCTGGCTGTAAGGGTAACCCTAGACCCCAGCTGTATTTACTCAGTGGTCAACTTTTCCTTTTGGACTGATGATACACTAGTTGTTTTTCCCATATATTGCGCAGAAGATCCTTTTGCCCTTGAACATAGTGGGTGTAACTTATAATGTAGGAGGAGCAAAATGAGAGTATTTGCCAGTTGAAGTCTAAATAATGCTTTCTTGACAGCACGCCATTGGTTTTGTGTAATATGTGTAAGGTTCCCATTGGCAGCAGGTGCCTGTATTGTTTGTACCTGGCTAGAGGTTGCACTTAAGACAGCCTAGTGGTTAGTTAGCCAAGAGAGGCGGAGTAAGTCTGCTTTATAAGCTCGAGGACAGTGTGAGCGAGACATTTTGTTCACTTTTGTACACATTTTGTCACCTTTTTCACACTTACAGTCACGTTACCCTTTTGTCACATTGTGTTGCACTTTTCCTCATATTTTCACACATTACTTAATACGTGACTTTGACTGCAAAACACACTGTTTGTGCACCATTTCCCATTTTTGGTTTACTCCTCCATTTACACTACTGTAGTGTGTGATTTATATCTGGATTATATCTTCGAATTCTCCAAGTTTCCTCGAGCTTTGTGAGTACTTAGCCTCCACTGATTGTATTCTGGTTAGGTAAGAAACAACTTGTTTTATATTTGTATTCTTAGTCCCATATGAATCTCCCTTTTGGAAAACGAATCCTGGTTTCTTCTTTGGTGTGTGTATGTTATAGTGTACAGTAAAGTTAAGTTAGTTTTCTTGTGAGCTTTACCTTATCCCTTTTAGTGATTAAATTAGGGCTAAGAGTGCACCGCAACATACACCCCCATAACAATTTCGTGACCTCGCCAGGATAGCTCTGTGACGATATTGGCAACCTTGGTCACATACACAGTCCTTACTCTTATCTACTTAACTATATTCAGTAATCATGGCCCTCATGAGTGATAGTGATGTGAAAGCATTTTTGGATTCTAAGCCTTCCTCAACCAGAGTGAAAACACTCACAAAACACGAGCTCATATTGCTTGCCCAGGCCTTACAGTTGAGATTTCCTGCCTCAGTCACAAAGACTAAGTTACTTGATTTACTATTGGACACCATGTTTGAGAAAAGTGAGTCCTCCAAAGTCATTTCTGAGCCATCTGATACTGCACAAGGTGTTGACCCTAAGCCTTTGGCATTGGAGATACCTGACCCCAGTGATTTTTCTGCTCATGATACTGGTGACAATGTGCAACTTGAGTTAGCCAAAATTAAGCTAAGGGAACTAGAAGCGCAAACAAAAATGAGAGAACAAGATTGGAATGATAAAATGAGGGAATTAGAATCATATGCTCAAATGAGGCAAAAGGAAATGGATCACGAATTCAGACTGAAGCTTGCTGACAGTTTCCATAGAGATAGTAGTTCATCTGCCAGGGAATCTTTTAATGTTGCTAGGAACATTACCCCGTTCGTACACGATGACGTATTTGTCATCATTAGGGTCTGGCTGTGACAATACACATTGATGCTTTTGGTGTCATTAAAGCATAAAAACTTTCGTCAGAGGAAAAGTTTTTGGCCAATCGGTGTTATTTTTGGAGGCGTCATAATTTCCCTGCTCCTCACCAAAAGTAATAAGTTGGCAACTGTGGGTCCCTATACCAGCAAGAGAGCGGACAGGTTATTCAGTACCAAATGAGCTGTGAGTGAAGAAGGTAATGCAGAGTTCTGTCCCTTTAAATTTCCACTCTTACCCCCGTCCCGGCCGTGCAACATATTTCACTATACCATTAGTGCTTGTGTATAGTGTCTGAGCACTGTTGTGATTAGATTTGGTGTTTGCAATAGGAATTTTGGTGTTTGTGAAACAATCCTGGTCGTTATCAGCTATAGGCCCAACGAAGATTGTGCTACTTTTTCTAATCAACTATACTGCCTCTACCCTGCACCAAATGTGAGTATTCAGCTATAAAAATAGTGACAGTGAATCATGTGAATATAGTTTGCATATCTATACCTCATACCAATTAATCTGGCCAGGCATGTATGGCAACACTGTTCCTGCCGAGATTCGGATTGGCTGGAGGTGTTTGTTCGATTTCGTTGTTGCTTAAATCGATACTTTCTTTATTAGCAGATATGATGCTGAGTTTGTCGACAATACAATCGTCAAAAGCAATAAGAAATCCGTTATATACTTAACAAAAATGAAATTTGCATAGGAAGATAGAAATATGAGTCAAGAAAGTATTTTAGCAGTCAAAGTCAAGGTCAGCATTCGAACAATTCCTTTAAATCTCCGACACTCGATAATATAACAGAAAATTGAGGAAACCTGCTTAATCTAAGCGTTGGTGTAACACACATTTAAATTTTAAGATCAGTCCGTACTGTGATAATAGAGGAGATAAAATGAAATAGTTTTCCTTTAGCCTACTTTGATTTTCGAAATTTTTTCAAACCTCCCTCCCCGCACAACTCGTCTTTTCATTAGAACTTTTAATTATTCAGAGTTGTGGCACCGTTAAATGGTGCGGACTGATCTTAAAATTTAAATGTGTGTTACACCAACGCTTAGATTAAGCAGGTTTCCTTAATTTTGGTATATTATCGAGTGTCGGAGATTTAAAGGAATTGTTCGAATGCTGACCTTGACTTTGACTGTTATAATACTTTGTTGGCTCATATCTCTATCTTCCTACGCAAATTTCATTTTTGTTAAGTATAAAACGGATTTCTTATTGCTTTTGACGATTGTATTGTCGACAAACTCAGCATCATATCTGATAATAATGAAAGTATCGGTTTAAGCAACAACGAAATCGAACAAACACCTCCAGCCAATCAGAATCTCGGCAGGAACAGTGTTGCCATACATGCCTGGCCAGATTAATTGGTATGAGGTATAGTGTACAAAGAATTGGTGACATACATGCAGTAGCTTAGAGGAAGGCACAAAACTACCCTAAAGTTATGACATGGTTTGGGTACACTGTAGTTTTTTCATTTTTCTCGAAAACTATGAGGCCTAGGATCACCGTTTGGGCTCTAATGAAAGCCAGTGAGATTCTGCATAGGATGATAAAATAAAAGCATAACAGTGGCAAGAAAAGTTTTTCACTAGAGCTCCCTGAATAACAAAATCTGTTGTCTGTCGGAAATGGGTTTTACTTTTTCACTTATTACTCGAACACCATACCTCGTATCAAACTGGGACCTCTGTCATTCGAAAGCTAATAAAATTCTCTTTCCAATGATGTGTAACATGTAGAGATTGATTAGTAAACATTCGACTTATGATGTTGGGAAGTGAGATGTATGCTCTTGAATGTTTATTCACACGGCCCTAATGTATGTATAGTGTGTTTTTTTTTTGTGTTTTTCTTTTTGCTTATCTTGTAGAACAATCATCGACCAATAGGAATATGTGGGTTTTGTGGCAAAATAAATATGTTTGGGTGGTGAAAATAAACTGAGAATACACATTTTTGGAATGCGCAGCGAGTGGGGGGGGGGAGGGTAGAAGAGCCAGTGTGTCATGTCCCACAAAACTTATTAACTTATCCAAGCATGAAATGGTTAAGCTAGTACCTCCCTTTAATGAGCAAGACGTCACTAAGTACTTCCATATGTTTGAAAAGGTGGCAGGTTGTCTCTCGTGGCCAAAAGACTCTTTGACAGTACTGCTGCAGTGTTGTGAAAGGAAAGGCTCGAGGGGCTTATATTTCTTTATCTGTTGATCAAAGTGCTAACTATGAATGTTTAAAAGAGGGCATTCAAAAAACATATGAACTCGTGCCAGAGGCATATAGGCTTAAATTTAGATCTAGCATGAACCCGAGGCGTCCCATCGACGTATGACTACATTGCAACATTATGTAATTGCCAGTCCCGTCGACGTCACGCAATTGCAAGGTGCATAATTTGCACAATATTCAAATTTCGGGCTTGATTTTTGGTACATAGGGTCGCTTGACCTTCCCCTACCTGCCGCCAGACGGGGACACTCAGCGACCCCGCGCGACCCGTGCTCACCCTTGGCTCGGTCACTCACCTGTTAGCAGTGGCCCTGGTCAGACATGGTGCATAGAGGTCTCCCGGAGGAGGAAATCCAAGCTGCCCTGGACGCCTTCACAGGTGACAGTGATTCACCACTGGATGATGAGGTTGTGGACAATGATTATGTCCAACCAGAGGAAAAGGGAACCAGCAGCAGTGATGAGGAGGTCCTGTCCCCCAGGAAGCGGCGCTACATGACTTATCGTGCTGCTAGACTGGGCAAGCCTGCACAAAAACAATGTGCAATATCCTCTTGGCAGCCACTACGTGATGTGGAGCCCGATTTCGAGGACGATTACGAGGTTGAGGACAAGGACGGAGCCGTGGGACGTGCTGAAATGTGGTATGGCCAAGAGGTAATCACCAATCGAGGCCCCGACCGCACACCATGTCGTACAAGCAGGTATGGGCCTAGTCTTTTGTTTGGGGAGGGCAGAAGTGACGTGGAGGGAGTGGGGAGTGAAATGGAAAGTGCAGGGGTAAGTATAGAAAGTGAGAATGGGGGGAGTGAGTCGTCGCTTTCCCGTGGTGGTGTGAGGTGGCGGGGCATATCACATGGGGCAGTGAGGGTGCCTGATGAATCACATGATGTTGTGATGGAGGGGGGAAAGTGGGGAGGAACCACTTCCCAGTATGTCTTATGCTCCCCAATATTCCCAGACTTCATCCCCACAGCCCCCTAATGTTCCACAAGGCCATAAGGGTAAGGGAAAGGGAAAGGGTAAAGGCCGAGGGAGGAGGAGTGCGAGTAGGGAAGCCCTCCGCACTCCTCCCCAACTCCCCCACCAGCATCTCTTCCCCACCCAGACGAAGGCGACGATGGGGATGATGGGGATGAGGGATTTGTGACATGGAATTGGGAGGATGGGAGTGATTTTTCTCACATCATCCACCCATTCACTGAGCAGGGGTGCGCTGGCTGCACTGCTCCAGGAATTCACCCTAATTCCACCAGGGTGGATTTTTTCCACCTTTTTTTCAGTGAGGGTTTTGTGGAGCAAATAGTGGACCAAACAAACCATTTCACTAGCAGCCAGCACCGTGAGAGTGAAAGACTGGGCACAAGGAGCAGGCATTCCATCAAATATGATTACCCTGTCTCCCTTGCAGAAATGTTTTTTTTTTTTTTTTTGCCCTGGTACTTTTGATGGGTACTGTACGAAAAAAACAGAGTTCCAGCATACTGGACAAGGGATCCTATCATGCTGACACCAACACTCGCAGGCCACCTCCCTTCCCGTCGACACCTCCACTCCAGTCCGTGGCTGGACCAGCCCCCCTAGCATCACTGAGGAGGGTTGACCTGTCCTTTCCACCCGGAGGGCCACGGCTTAGGACCTGCCCATCCGGAGGTCGAAAGCAGTTTCCTCTCTCCACCCACCTGGACCAGGGCCTGCCCTCACTCCGACCGTGTCCGGTCCTCCCTCCTTGGTTTCCTTTTGCTGCGGGGCTGTGCAAGTCTTTACAGCCTTTTTCAAACCAAGGGCAAGGGGGTTGAGGGCAGTGGCGGTGCGTTATCCACCTGCAGTTCTTTGTCAGTGCCTTCCACTCAGTGCTGCTCCTCTGTCCACCTCTGCATGTCCCGCCCTGCCCTCCACGACGATCAGCTGTGCTTGCCTGCCTCTCTCACGGCCCTTCCCTGCCTATGCTGAATTTCCCTGCCTGCCGGTGTCGGCCCAGCTATGCTCTCATTTGGAGAGCCACCTTCTGCCACTTCCCTGACGGGCTCTTTGTTTCCATGTGCCCCACCAAGTGTGGGGCAAATATCCACACACACACTGACACCAATATTTGGCCAAATCATGAACCGTAATCGCTTTCAGCAAATTCTAAGTCGCCTCCACTTTTACGATACTGATGATCCTGCAAATGCAAATGACACAGATAAGATGAGGCGAGTTAGGTTGGTTTTTGATCACGTAAGGCAAACATTCCGTTCCTCATTTTATCCCAACTGACGTAGATGGGAACGATAGTGCTTTGGTGGACATCTGTGCTGGTAAGGGGTTGGCAATAGCCAACACCTACTTTCGACATAAGATGATCCACCAGTATACATGGAGAGTAATGAGGAGGATGGATGGTGAACTTGTTGAATGAAAGGCAATGATAGACTACGTGTGTGTGGATGAGCGAATGAGAAGACAAGTGTTGTATGCAAGAGTGTGGAGAGGGTGGGGGAATGGAGTCTCGGACCATCACTTAGTGATGGCCAAGGTAAAGCTGCAAAGAAAATGGTTGAGGAGACGAAGGGGAAGACAGGAGGAAACAGCTCCTGCGAGAAGAGTGGAGAATTTGCAAGATAGTGAGAAAATGGCAGAGTATAAGAGCCTAGTGGAAGAAAGATTGGGAAGGTATGAGGTAGAGCAGATGGAAGGGGTGGAAGACGTATATCAGACATTTACTGAAGAGATAGGCGCAGCTTGTGAGGTGGTTCGTGGAGTGAGGAGGAGATGCAAGGGTGTGCAAGGGACAGCATGGTGGAATGATGAGGTGAAACGAGCTGTGGAACAAAAGAAGAAGGCGTACAGTGAATGGTTAGCGAGTAGAGGTAGGGGAGAAGATGAGAGAGAGAAGAGAGAGGTATATGTGAGTAGGAGAAGGGAGGTGAAGAGACTGGTGAAGGAGAGTAAGAAGAAAGTGGATGAAGAGTTTGGAAGGAATCTGAGTGTGAAATGGAGAGAGAGTAAGAAACTGTTTTGGAAGGAGGTAAAGAAAGTAAGGCAGTGTGAAAGGGGAAATAGTAAGGGAGTGAAAGATAGTAATAATAGATTGTTGTTGGAGAAGAGAGAGAAACTGAGGAGATAGAAGGGGCACTTTGAGGATTTGTTGAATGTAGAGAGTGACAGCAGTGCGAGTATAAGTGGTTGGGAAATGGCTGGGAGAAGAAGAGATGATAGGAGGGAGGAAGAAATCAGTAGGACGGAAGTAGAGGAAGCAATGAAGAAGATCAACTTGGGAAACGCCCCAGGATTTGATGGAGTTTATGGTGAAATGCAGAGGTGTGGGGGTGAGATTGTTCTGGAGTGGATATGGAAGTTGCGTAGATTGGCTGGGGAAGAGGGAAAGGTTCCAGAGGACTGGAAATCAGGTATAATTGTTCCTTTATATAAAGGAAAAGGGGAGAGAGAAGTATGTGGTAACCATAGGGGTATTTGCCTTATTAGTGTGACTGGAAAAATATATGGTAGAATACTCATTGATAGCGTTAGGCATATAACAGAGGAGCTAGTTGGAGAAGAACAAGGGGGATTTAGGAAGGGAAAGGGTGTGTAGATCAGATATTTGTTCTAAGATGTTTAGTGGAGAAGTATCTAGAGCAGGGAAAGAAAGTGTATGCTGCCTTCATGGACTTGGAGAAAGCTTATGACAGAATAGATAGGCAAGGTATGTGGAAAGTATTGAAAATATATGGAGTGGATGGGAAATTGTTGAATGCTGTGAAGAGTATGTACGACGGAGCTAGGGCTATGGTGCGAGTGGATGGTGAACTGAGTGAGTTCTTTGATCTCAGTGTGGGACTGAAACAGGGTTGTGTGATGTCTCCATGGCTGTTTAATATATACATGAATGGAGTTGTAAAGGAGGTGCAGGGTAGGGCAGTGGATGTGGGGGTGGCTCTAATGAATGAGGGTGAGATCTGGAAGATTCCGGTGTTGCTGTTTGCTGATGATACAGTATTGTTGAGTGAAGATGAATGGGAGTTGCAAGGTTTGGTGAATGAATTTGGGACAGTTTGTAGGAGGAGGAAGCTGAAAGTTAATGTAAACAAAAATAAAGTTATGGTGTTTGAGAGGAATGAAGTCACAGAATGTACAGTGAGGTTGGTTAATGAGGATATGGAGAATGTGAGTACATTCAAGTACTTGGGTAGTGTGATGAGTAAGGATAGAACTTTGGGGGATGAAGTGCATGAAAGGGTACAGCAGGGAAGGAAGGTTGTTGGTTCACTGAAAGCAGTGATGAGAAATAGGGAGGTGAGTATGGAAGTTCAGAAGTCACTGCATGATAGTATTGTGATCCCTACCCTGATGTATGGAAGTGAGGCATGGACCTTGCAAGAGGGGAACAAATCAAGAGTGAGAGCAGTGGAAATGAGTTACTTGAGAGGAGCATGTGGAGTGACATGGAGGGACAGGATGACGAATGAAGAAGTGAAGGAACGTTGT
This sequence comes from Coenobita brevimanus, assembly GCF_032717465.1. Classification (NCBI taxonomy): domain Eukaryota; kingdom Metazoa; phylum Arthropoda; class Malacostraca; order Decapoda; family Coenobitidae; genus Coenobita; species Coenobita brevimanus. The sequence continues at coordinate 13,428,422 of NC_136986.1, read as the reverse complement.
GGGGTGGATGTGGTTGAGAAGATTAGGAGAAATACACTGAGGTGGTTTGGACATGTGGAGAGAATGGAGAATGAAAGATTGACTAAGAGGGTGTATGTAGGTGAGATGGAGGGAGGGAGAGGAAGGGGTAGACCGAGGATGAGGTGGAGGGATGGAGTCGAGAAGTATATGAGGGAAGGGGTGCAATGGGGGGAGGGTAGTCAAATGGTGTGTGACAGAGAGACTTGGAGGCGTTTTGTCTGTGGCAACCCTTTGCGGGATTAGGGCGTCGGGCTATAGATAGATAGATAGAGTTTATCCCTATAGAGACCTTGTCATAGATGAGAGTCTTGTGTTGTGGAGAGGCAATATTTCATTTCGGCAGTACATACCCAGCAAAAGGCACCGTTTTGGGTTCAAGATCTTTGTTATGTGTGACTGTAGGACTGGTTATGTGCAAGACATAGTCTTGTACACCGGTGCACAGACAGACATAATAGAAGATCGACGTATTGGACTGTCTGGAGCAGTGGTAAAGACAATGATAGAAGACTACCTTCATCGTGGTCACTTCCTTTATCCGGACAACTGGTACACTAGCCCTCTTCTCGCTCGTTATCTACACAGGCATGACACGGGAATCTGTGGTACCGTCAAGGTGAACCGGCGTCACATGATCCTGGGGCAGAAACTTTACAGAAATGAGGCTGTCTTCTTCCAGGCGAGCAATATACTAGCAACAGTGTGGAACCACAGTAGAGAGGTCAGCCTCTTGTCCACGGTTCACCGTCCCTTGATACACCGTGCAGAGTCCATGGATTACCGGACTGAGAGCAGGTGCCACATATGGAAACCTGAGTGTGTCCTCGATTACAACATCAACATGCTCCTGGTGGACCAATCAGACTCCATGATATCCACTGTCGAGTGTGCCAGGACCACAATGAAGTGTTACAAGAAGCTCTCCTTTCACCTGCTCGATATAACTGCCCTGAATTGCCACCACCTGCATGCCATGACAACCGGAGTTCAGGAAACCTTTGAAGGGTTTGTAATGGAGCTTACATGTGAGATTTTTGCCCGGTATGCGGTTGAAAGGCCCCAACACCGCACACGCACTGCTCCTACCACCCAAACTCCTCTGAGAATATCCGGCCGCCATTTCCCCACTCCTATACCTCCCCAGCCAAATAGACCTAGGCCCCAACACAAGTGTCATGTGTGTACCAATTACCGTGTGAGACTCACCACTCACAGAAAAGACACCTGCTACCAGTGCGTTGAGTGTGACGTGGGTCTCCGCATTCACCGTTGTTTCAGTGAGTATCACACCTTGATGCACTTCTGATATGGTGTGAATGCAATATGACGCTGATACTCAGAAGGAAATGTGACAAACAGACGCTCAGTGTAATTATAAGGCCAGTAGATCTGTAAATAGTAGTGTGGAAGTAGAAATGGGTGTATTATAAGTGGAAAAATCTGTAAGGGCATAAATATTGTCTAAGTGGAAACCTTCCCAGCAAGTGTATGTAGATGCACTATTCTGACGCTCAGTGGAATAAATAAGGCCCGTAAATATGTAAATATTAGTATGAAAATAGCAAACGGGTGTAATATAAGTTGAAAGTTTTGTAAGTGCAGAAATTTATTCTAAGTCAAATTATTCAAAGCAAGTGTATATACTGTAGATGCGATTTTCTGACGCTCAGTGGAATAAATAAGGCCTGTAAAAATGTAAATAGGAGTATAAAATGGAAACGGGAGTAATATAAGTGGAAACTTAGTATGTAAGTGTATGAATATTATCTTAGTTGAAACATTCATTGCAAGGGTATTTTGGTGCGATATTCTGAAGCTCAGTGGAATAAATAAGGCCCATAAATATGTAAAGTGTAGTATAAGGTGGAAACGGGTGTAATGTAAGTAGGGAAGTATATTGGGAGTGAAGAAATAAGGCAGAAGTTGACACACGAGTGGTAGAGAGTGTGCTTGCTACGTGAATATGCGCTAGCATTTCGCTAAATGCCCTCGTAATGAATGTAAATAATTGAAAACATTTACAGTGGTGGAGGAAAGGTTCAATGTAAAGAAAACAATACTATGAAAGTGATAAAACAATATGGTATGTTGAGATACCAGTCATGGCGAGTGCGCTGAGTAAGCAGATGTGTGCTATAGTTATGCTACAGGTCATCGTAATGAATGAAAACAGCTGAAAACATTTACATACAGTACAAAATGGTAAAATGGCATTGAAACAGTATTATACAAGTAGAAAAAATGATATGTTGACTGAAACAAGAAACATAGCACATAGCGTGTTACCACTCTGACCAAACTCGCTATGCTCATGCGAAGGAACAATGCTTATTATCATATATAAGTCATTGAAAACCATTATATTGTTATTGTTTATTAGTTCAAATTCAATAAATGTAGAGGTGTGCTTTGTTGTTTCTCCCTAAATTACCTACTATAGAAAACGTGAACGCCTCACACGTCAGTGACAGAATACGATACCTGGCGCGGGGGACCTCACCTGTTCCAATCACTTATGGACCACAGTAAGCCCTTTCTTGGTGATTTTCCTTTGTTTCTCAAGAAAAACGGAGGTTTTATCAAAAAAAAAAAAAAATCCAAAATAGCTCGGGACTGGGGGGTTTCAGAGGTGCGAAATAGCTCGGGACGTTACGGGTTAAACAGAAAGATCAGACTCATGTGGAATATGCTAGAGTACTCGCAGACTTATTTGATCAATGGTTGCCATTTAAGAAAGTTGATGATTTCTCTAAATCGAGAGAACTAATGATCTTGGAGAACTTCACTGGTAACATACTGTAGATAGGGATGTAGCTACATACCTAGTGGAGAAAGATTTAGATACCCTAGCTGAGGCTCCTGTTGTAGCAGATAATTATAGTAAAATTCATAAGCATGAACGTAAGCCTCAGTCATTTGTTAATGGTAGGAGAGTGAGTCAATCAGTTTTTGTGAACCCTTCTTCTAGTAAAGGCAAGTTAATGTCAAGTGACTCTAGTGGGAACACTGCAACCCCAGAGCATGTCAGTTCCACGAAAGTAGGTGAGGACAGTGTTGCCAGAGGGTCAAGAAAAAGTGTCAGGTTTTGCCAGTATTGCCAGAAAACGGGGCACATGGAGGATTTGTGCTGGAAAAAACAAGAGATAATTTCCTATGTGAAACGTATTACTTTAGTAAACTCTTGGGGATCTTTTGACTCCAACAGACAGCAGCCACCCACAGATATTGTTAGCGGTGCATGTTGTTGATAAGGCCAGAGTGGAACTGTCAGTGGTTGATAGACCGACTCCCGTAGAGCCATTGTTAGACACTAATAAGACTGGAGCAGTGCAACAGTCAGGTTCAGGTGAGAGTGGTAATAAGACACCATCAGAGTGTCCTCCCCCAAACAATACACAGTGATGCCTCCCCAGATCATTTATTTGCTAACTTTATATCTAAGGGGTTAGTTTCACTTCAGTCCCTATACTAAGAGACACAGGAGCTTCACAGTCACTAATGTTGAAGGGGATTATTGATGTTGCTGACCCTAATGAATGTGTCTTGTTGCAGGGTATAGCTGAATTTGTTTCTGTTCCCCTAGTTGAAGTGAAGCTCTAGTCAGAGTTAGTTACTAGTTCAGTGTGTGTGGGTGTTGTTGACCAGCTTCCTGTACAAGGGGTCACTTTCCTTTTGGGTAATGACTTCGTGGGAGGACAGGTGAGTGCTGTTCCCTGCATGTCAAACTCCCCTGAGTCAGGACAGGACTAAAGAGTTGGATCCTAAATTGTTTTCTGCATGTGCTGTAACTAGAGCTATGACGGCAAAGGCCAGCCACAATAATGTTGACAGTAATGGCACTGGCAATGCCGATGATGATATTGTGCTTGGTGATACCTTTTTTGCCCAGTTAAATGAATCAGAGGTTGATGATTCTCCTCTGACTGATGTATGTGCAAAGTTAGCTGATATGCAAAGATCTGATCCAGAGATTGCCACTTTAATTGACTCAGCAGTTAGGGAAGATGAATGTGAGTCTGAACTGACAGGTTATTATTATTTAACCCGTGGCGTCCCGTTGACGTACTTCCACGTCCTCACGTTATGTCACTGGCAATCCCGTTGACGTACTTCAACGTCCTGCAATTGCAAGGTTCATAATTTCCACAATTTTCAAAATTCGCCCGAGATTTTCGATTCGCCCACGTACCCAAGCCTCCCCTACCTGCCACCAGGCGGGCAGCGTCCTAGACCCCGCATGACCCGCGCTCACCCTTGTCTCGGTCACTCACCTGCTAGCAGTGACCCAGGTCAGACATGGCGCGGAAAGGTCTCTCAGACGAGGAAATTGCATCCGCCCTGGAAGCCTTCACTGGAGATAGTGATTCTCCACTTGACAATGATGTGGTGGATCACGATTACATCCAGCCAGAGGAAGAAATAAGTAGCAGTGATGAAGAGGTCCCTTCGCCCCGGAAAAAGCGGTATGTGACATACCGTAAGGCAAGGGAAGGCCAGCCTGCTCCCCAACCACGTGCACGGCTATCTCTCCATCCCGAATCTGATGAGGACGAGGATGAGGACGATGAGGATGACGGCGGCTTAGGACGTGATATCGCCTCGTGGTTGGGAAAAGAAAAAATATCACCCCGAGGATCAGAAGGTGGGGCAAGAAGACATAAGGTATGGTGAAAGTCTTTTGTCTGGGGAAGTGGAAAGTGGTGTGGTGGGATTGCTGGGTGAAAGGGAAAGTGTTGTGGTGGCAGCGCGGGGTGAAAGTGAAAGTGGTGTGGGGGTAGTGCGGGGTGAAGGGGCAAGTGGTGTGAGGGAGGCAGCACGAGCACGTGGTGCACATAGGCCTAGGGGAGAGGAGGTGGAGCCACTCCCCAGCACGTCTCTCGCCCCACAATATTCCCAAACTTCCTCCCCACAGCCCCAGGATGTGGGGAAAGGAAGGAAAGGGAAGGGAAAGGGTAAAGGAAAAGGGAGAGGGAAGAGAAGTGCGAGTGATGAGAGGCGCCGCTCTCCACCTCCCCAACCTCCCCCACCACCCTCACCTCCCCACCCTGACGAAGGGGACGATGGGGACGTGGCTGGAGACGGTGGTGTCACGTGGAACTGTGAAGATGGGAGTAATTTTACTAACATCATTCACCCTTTCACTGAGGAGTGGCGGTCTGGTTGCACGGCTCCAGGTGTGCATGCGGGTTCGTCTAGGGTGGATTTTTTCCACTTGTTCTTTGGGGAGGCGTTTGTGGGGCACATAGTTGAACAGACTAATATATTTTCACGAACACAGCGCCGTGAAAGTGAACGTTTGGGAACACGAGCAGGCATTCCCAACAATATGACTATCCCGTTACAATTTCAGAGATGTTCTTATTTTTTGCCCTGGTTCTCTTGATGGGTGTGGTAAGGAAACACCAAATTCCTGCCTACTGGACAACTGACCCAATGATCCTCACACCTTTCTTTGAAAAGGTGATGAGTCGTAACAGATTTCAGTATATTGTCGGCCGCCTCCACTTTTTTGATGCAGAAGATCCAGCCAATGCAAATAACACAGATAAAATGAGGAGAATTAGGCTGGTTTTTTTATCATTTACGGGAAATGTTCCGCTCCTCATTTTATCCCTACAGAGACCTCGTCATAGACGAGTCTTGTGTTGTGGAGAGGCAATATTTCCTTTAGGCAGTACATACCCAGCAAGAGACACCGTTTCGGGTTCAAGATCTTTGTTATGTGTGACTGTAAAACTGGTTATGTGCAAGACATAGTCTTGTACACGGACGCAAAGACAGATATAACAGAAGATCGGAGTATAGGACTCTCTGGGGCCGTGGTGAAGACAATGATAGAGGAGTACCTTCATCGTGGTCATGTGTTGTACCTGGACAACTGGTACACTAGCCCTCTTCTCGCTAGGTTCCTCCACCAACATGACACCGGAGTCTGTGGTACAGTCAAGAGAAACCGTCGCCATATGGTCAAGATAGGGAGGAAACTTGACAAGAACGAGGTGGTTTTCTTCCAGGCCAATAACATCCTTGCCACCCTGTGGAACCACAACAGGGAAGTTTGCCTCCTATCAACTGTTCACAGCCCCCTGATGCACCACACAGACTCTGTGGATCACCGTAGCGAGAGGAGGCGCAACGTATGGAAACCCGAGTCTGTAATGGACTATAATCTGAACATGAGGCAAGTGGATCAGTCAGACTCGATGATTTCAAGTGTTGACTGTGCCAGGACCACGATGAAGTGGTACAAGAAACTCTTTTTCCACTTGCTCGACATCACGGTCCTGAACGCCCACTACCTGCACGCAATGACCACCGGAGTATCCGAGACCTTTGAGGGGTTTGTGAGGGAGCTGGCACGTGAAATAATCGCCAAGCATGCCCAGGACAGACCCACACACCGCACCCGCACCCCCATGGCTGCCCAGACTCCCGTACGTCTTGCAGGATGCCACTATCCTAGAACAATCCCTTCCGACCCAAACCGTTGTAAACCCCAGCGCCGCTGCCATGTATGTAAGCACTCAACAGTCAGACCATCCACTCAGAGAAAAGACACAAGGTACGAGTGTGTCGAGTGCAATGTTGCGTTGTGCCTTCAGCCTTGTTTCAAAGAGTACCATAATTTCCTACACTACTGAAAGTGTGTGGGATGGCGATATGACGCTCATTATAATGGTAAGGCCAGTCAGTAGGTGCTAAGTCAAATATAAAGTTGAAACGAGTGTTATGTTTTCAGGAAAGTAATGTATAAGTTGAGAATTAGTGTAAGTTGAAAGAAGTGATATCAAAACTACACCCACTGTGTAAATCTGCGAAAATATGACGCTCAGTATAACACTCTGGTCAGTAAATATGTGATAGCAAGAATATAAAGTGGAAACGGGTGTAATGTTAGCATGAATAAAACGTATAAGTTGAACAATAGTGTAAGTTGTAATAATTGATGTCACGAGTACACCCACATTCTGGTCAGTATGTGATAGGAATTATATAAAGTGGAATTTGTTGTAATGTTAGTAGTAAGGTATTTTATAAGTTGAATACTAGTGTAAGATAAAACAAATGATATCGCGATAGCACTCCCTGTGTAAGTACGCGCTAATATGACGCTCAGTTGAATCGTAAGGTCTGAAATTATGTGATATGAATTATATCAAGTGTAAACATGTGCAATGTTAGTGGAGAATTATTATATAAGTACAAAAATAGGTTGTAAGTTGAAATAGTAGTCATAGCGACTTCACCGTGTGTGTTATTATGCGCTATTATTACACTAAATATTTACGTAAGGCCTGAAATTATCTCAAAACAGTTCTATAAAGTTGAAAAGTGTATAATGTTATTAGGAAAGTATTATGTAAGTAGAGAAAACACAATACGAGTTGAAACAACAGTCACAGCAAGTTCACTCACTATGTAAATAAGCGCTAACATTACGCTAAATGTTATCAAAAGGCCTGTGAATACGTAAAAACAGTTCAATAAAATGTAAACTGGTATAATGTTATTGTAGAAGTATTATGTAAGTAAAAAAAATGATATGTATCATGATTTTCAAATGTTAGCGATTCGTCGTGACCAGTCTGCCCGATTTTGCTCGTTTCGCACGATGGTACAATGCTTATTTCTGCTCTATTTTTGTATAAAATCTAATTTACTCTTTTATCACATGTTTTTATGTTTGTAATAAATACATATCTACTTACTTTCATTGGTTTCCCAGACTTATAATACCATAGAAAACGTTAGAGGCTCAGACCACCTACAGAGAACACGGGGCCAGGTGTGACCAAGGTATACCTGTTTAGGGCAATTATGGACCCCGGGGAACAATTTCTTTGTGACTGACCATTGTTTCTGACCAAAAGCGAAAGTTTTAGCAAAAAAAATTTGGGTCCAAAAATGGTCGGGATTGGGGGGTACCACTGGTGAGAAAGTGGTCGGGACGGGGCGGGTTAAGGCCAAACAATGTGTTAATGCAAAGATGGAGACCTACTAGTGTTGCTCATGATAACAAGTGGGAGACTGCACATCAGGTGGTGGTTCCAAACCCTATTGGCAAAAAATTATGTCCACTGCTCATGATTCTTCTTTAGCAAATCACTTAGGTTTAAGGAAGACCCTCTTCCGCATCTGGTAACATTTTTACTGGCCTGGAATCCATCAAGATGTCTCCCGGTTCTGTAGTTCATATCATACCTGTCAGCTGGTCGGTAAGAGCAATAAGCCCATCCCTGCGGCTCCTTTGATTCCTCTACCTGTGTTTGAGGCCACATTCACTAGAGTCCTTCTGGACATTGTTGGCCCTTTGCCTAAAACCTCCTCAGGCCATCAATACATCCTCACAATGTTAGACATGGCCACTAGATATCTCGAAGCCATTCCCTTAAGAAATATTTCAGCTAAATTGGTTGTAATAGAGATGCTGACCTTTACTCGTTTTGGTCTCCCTAATGAAGTTCAGCAAAATCAAGGCAGTAATTCTAATTACTGACTGTTCAGACAAACCCTTAGGAGTTAGGAATCTCCCAGATCACTTCCTTAGCATATCATCCTCAGAGTCAGGGTGCATTAGACAGGTATCACCAAACATTGAAGAGTATGCTTAAATAGATGAGTCTGGATGAAAAGGAATGGGATAAGTGTTTGCCTTTCCTATTTTTTGCAACCAGAGAGGCACCGAGTGAGTCCTTGAGCTACGCTCCATTTCAGTTAATCTTTGGCCATGAAGTGCGAGGTCCTCTTAAACTTCTCGAAGAACAATGGGTCAAAGATGATGACCAAATTAACTTGCTAGACTATGTGTCAAAATTTAAAGAAAGACTGGCCTATAGTATGGAAGTAGCCAGGGCACACTTGGAGTCATCTCAGAAGATGAAGAGGTGGTATGACCACTTTAAGAAAGTTAGGAACAGAGTGTTTCACGCAGGTGATCAAGTTCTTGTCTTGCTTCCCATTCATGATCAGCCTCTGCAGGCAAGTTTTGCAGGCCCTTATTTAGTAGAGACGATGTTAGGTGAAGTCAATTAAGTCATTTTAATCCCAGACTGGAGGAAGGAACGAAGATTGTGGCATGTAAATATGTTGAAGGAGTACCACAGGCAAGACGTGGACCCCCCTAATGCTGCATGCGTCGTGTTGGCTGTCAAGTTGGCGAAGGACGAGAGCTGCCTTTTGACTTTGGACCAGACGACCAGTTGGAGAGAAAACCAGGAAGCTTGGAGAACACTGACTGATAAACTCTCCCATTTGACTGCAAAGCAATGTGCCGAGCTTGTTGCCCTTCTCAGGAAGTTCCCTGATGTCTTCTGGGACACCCCAGGACGGACAGAAGTGGCACAGCTCGACGTGGACATTGGAGATGCCAGCCCTGTAAAGCAGTCCCCCCTACCAGGCTAGTCCTCAGAAGCAGATCATCATTCAAGAGGAACTGAACTACATGTTGCAGCAGGGGTTAATTGAGTCCTGTCAAAGTGAGTGGTGCTCCCCGGTCACAGTGGTTCCAAAACCTGATGAGTCACATCATTTTTGTATTGATTATCGTAAAGTCAGCTCCCTTACCAAGACTGACACATACCCACTTCCTAGAGTAGATGATTGTGTGGATGCGACAGGCAGTGCTAAGTTTATCACAAAATTAAATTTGATGAAGGGGTATTGGCAAGTCCCACTCACATAAAGGGCCCAAGAAATTTCCTGTTTTGTGGTCGGTGGCAGTACTTATAAATGTAAGGTCATGCCCTGTGGTATGAATAATGCTCCTGCCATCTTCCAAAGGCTGATGAATGATCTCACCAAGGACTCGGATGATTGTGTTACATACAGTACATTGATGATATTGTTGTTTTTAGTGACAGCTGGAAACAACACTTGAGCCAACTAGATGCCTTGCTGCAGAGACTGTCCTCTGCTAATTTAGTGCTTAATTTAACTAAATGTGAATTTGTCAGGGCTCGAATGCAGTACCTAGGTTATGTGGTCGGTTTAGGCCAAGTGAGTCCACCTGATGTTAAACTTCAGGCCATAGTCAATTCCCCCCAACCAAGAAATAAGAGAGAGTTGCAACGATTCTTGGGTATGGTAGGGTACTACAGACGTTTTGTCATGAACTTCTCTGATCTTATAGCTCCCCTCACTGATTTGTTAAGAAAAGGAGTCAAATATGAGTGGGAGCCAAAATGTGAGGAAGCTTATTCTAAAGTCAAAGCCATCCTATCGAGTCACCCTGTGCTTCAAGCTCCTAATTTTGACAAGCCCTTTAAATTAGCTGTTGATGCCAATGGCCTAGGGGTTGGCGCAGTTGTGTTTCAGGATAATGACCAAGGCTTTGAGATGCCTGTGTGCTATTTTAGCAAAAAAAAAAAGTTCAATCAGGCCCAGAGAAATTATTCAACTATTGAGAATGAACTCTTTGCACTCATACTTGTCCTTCAACACTTCTCTGTGTACGTTGGTCCAGGGTCAGGTGATGTATTGTACGTTGATCATCATCTGCTGAAATTTTTGTCCCAATTTAAGGACAAAAATCTTAGATTGATCCACTGGGCCCTATTTTTGCAGGAATACTCCCTTGATGTGAGACATGTAAAAGGTGTTGGTAAAGTTTTAGCAGATTACCTGTCCAGAACGTAAATTGTACAGTAACCAGATATTTCCCTTGGGAAATTTCTTCTCTCAGGAAGGGAGGTGTCACTGGTGTAGTTACCCCAGTAGCGAATGGGTGAAATAGAAGATAAGGTGATAATGTAAGGAGAAAGGCGAGCTGCCAAGATCGATAAATCTTTTTCTTATCAGTTTTGCTGGCTTTCAGGGTAACCCTAGACCCCAGCTGTATTGACTCAGCAGTCAACTTTGCCTTCTGGACTGATAACACATTAGTTGTTTTTCCCATAAATTGTGCAGAAGATCCTTTTGTCCTTGAACATAGCGGGTGTAACTTATAGTGTGGGAGGAGCAAAGTGAGAGTATTTGCCAATAGAAGCCTAAATAATGCTTTCTTTGCTTTCTTGATGGAACGCCATTGGTTTTGTGTAATATGTAT